>NC_090148.1:175000-475000 GCF_017916325.1 Leishmania martiniquensis
GTAGGTCTGCGGCACCTGTACTCCGCACTTCGACCGCTGAGCAACCCGGATGTGCTCCTTGCGCAGGCGCGACGGCTCTCCTTTCGGTCTGAGATGGAGGCTGTCCAAACGGCGCAGGTCATGGCATCATTCGTCACGGAGCTGAGAGGCGGCGGCGCTGCGCCTGCCGACTATGGGGGCTCGCTGACTTCTCTCCCTTCCGCAGCGGTGCTGAGACCGGTGGTGCGCGATGGCCACTTAGTTGCCTTGAAGCTATGCCCTCCTCGCGGCGCTGGCCAAGGAGTCGGGAGGCGTTGAACGAGGGTGAAACAATTGCCGGGGCGCGTCTCAAGGCCCATGAGTTCAGCAGCTGCGTGGGAGGGACTTCCCCTCTTATGAAGCGATGCTGGCCTATCTCACCCCCTGTAGGCGCGCGCGAGTGACGTGGGGAAAGGTATTGCACTCATCTCAGTCGATGGCTCCTCACCGAAGGGCATCCATTTCTCCTGCATTCACCCATCGCATGACCGTGGAGGCGCTATCACACGAAATGGGGATGGGCAGGGGTGGAGGCAGCGCTCTCCGCAACCCATGTGGGTTTCGCATTCTGTGCTGGTGTACGCACAGGTACTGGTCCCCTATCCGTCTTTATCTCCTTCGCCGCCCGCTTTCCTCCCCCTCCCTCCCCACTGCTGTACCAGTGGGCGTCGCTGCTCACTTACTCGTGTGTGTGTGTCTGCTTGTGCGTGCGCTACTGTATCTGTGTTGCAGGTGTGCATTCGCATCCACAGTATGCACACCCCTCCTTCCCACCCATCACTGCCGCATCACTGTGAAAAAAATCCCGATCGCTGCCTCCTTAGTGCACATGCGTCACACAGAAGCGAGAGAGACGAGACGAAACGCGAAGGACTCGAACAGCTCCCGTTCCGACCAAAGTGAGGCCAAAGGAAGCAGTGACGCCTCCCTCCGCATGCACATCGCCTTCTCTCTTCCCATCCTTCATCTTCCCTGTCTGTAATGTCATCGTGTGACAACAGACGCCGTAGTTGCGGGCGCTGGTGTCGCTCTACGCACACTTTGCATTGCGAAGACCTCCTCGTGTACCATTCGTCTCGGCCTAACAGGCACACCCGCCCGCAAAACAGAGGGGGGGGAAGGAGAAAAAAAGGAGACATCAGACGCTGGGAGACTGTCCACTGCTATCCGTTCTGTTGCCTCCACACTGACACACACACACACGCTGCCTCCACTTCTTCTGCGAACAGCGACTTTTTTCGCCTGTCTCTCTGCGTGAGTTTGTTTGTTTGTCGGTGCGCCTCTTTTTTTGTTTTTTTCTTCGCGTGAGCTTTGGCGCCTTTCCCTTTGTGCGGTCCTTTCCGTTCTCGGCAATTCGACCGTATTGGGTGCCGCCTCCCCCTCCCCTTCTCAATCCACCGCATCCCTTCTCCTGTCCTCCTCTTCATTGCCTCCTCCGCCAACTGCCATTCGCATACAGGACGACAACACGATGCCGAGCGGCCCCAAGAGTAACAAATACACGAACCGCCACAGCGAGGAGGCGCGACTGCGCGATGAGGAGCGGCGCATCCACTCCCGCGCGGCCCGCGAGGCGGCCAAGGAGGATGCGCAATGGGCGGAGACGGACCCAAAGATGCTGAAGAAGATAGAGAAGCAGCGGGAGATGGAGCGTAAGCAGGCGGAAAGGGCCACTCGTGACGCCGAAAAGAGAGAGCAGCTGAAGGAAGAGGAGCGCGAGATGAACGCGAGGGTGCCCAAGAAGGTGTCTCAGCGCCAAATTCAGAAGGATTTGGCGAAAATGCTAGCCGATTACGACAAGCAGCGCAACGCCCTCCGGGGTGGCGAGCAGGGCGCGGTGGCCAGTCCGGCGAAGACGGAGGAGACGCCGCTGCCGTCAGGAAACGTAAACCGCGAACGCGGGGTGGCGCTGGGCCAGGAGAGCAACACCATCAATGCTTCTGGCACAGTGTCTGATGTGCTAGCAGTCTTGGGGAAGGGCGGCGACTCTAGCGGCGCTGCTGAAATACCTGATAACCGCCACATCGGCAAGCGTGCCAAGGTGCTCTACAAGGCCTTCTATGCAGAGCACCTGGAGCGAGTGAAGGAAGAGAGTCCGGGCCTGCGTCGTACCCAGTACAACGATATCATTTGGGAGATGTGGCAAAAGAGCCCCACCAACCCGTTTGTGATGCGCACCGAGAAGATCGCGCATGAGCGGCTGGAGGCCGAGCGGCGGTGGATGGAGGGCGACTCCGATGATGACGAGGAGGAAACGGAGCTCGAAGATGGCGGCAAGCGCGCCGCCAAGTGATGCACAAGTCAACAGCATGCATGCATCAGAGAGAGAGAGAAAGCGAGGGTGGCTTGGATAGCAAGAACGGTGCCAGGGGTCGTGTGCCGGTACAGAGATGTCGACTGTAAGAGAGACACAAGCACACCCCTATCCGCTAGCAGCTCTACCTTTCCGCTTGTGATGCTTTCATAAGCCCCCCTCCCTCTCTCCCCCGCGTGATGAGTAGCCTTGGACCGAGATTCTCACGGCCAATGAAGCACACACACACACACACTCAAACGCTGGACAGGCCACGCCGTATTGACACAGTATCCGAGACACGCTCGCAGAAAGAAAAGAAAGACGCTGGTGTCGAAAGGAGAGAAGCCTTCAACATGCATGCTAAATCACACCAAAGGGCATCTGCTACAGGTCTTGAGACGTCTCTGCAAGTCTGCTGCGACCAGGCGGTGCGGAGAGTGAGGGTCACGTGTGCCCTCCCTTCTCTGTTTCCCTGTTGCTGCTGCCTCTCTTTCTTTTGCTCGCTTGCACTTGAATATTGCACGTGTGTGTGTGTGTGCGTACACGTACCCCAGAAGAGTGTCTCCGCCTTCTTATCTCATCGGAAGCGACACTGGCGCGCTCTTTCGTGCTTCCTCCTCGCTCCCTCATCACAAACAACAGACACAACCGCTTTCGCCATCGAGTGGGACTGCGCGCCTTGCTCGGCACCCTGAAGGGCGTGCAGTCCCACTCGAGTCCGCCCGGCACCGGCCGCGCAGCGCGTATGCGAAGACGATGCGGGGAGACGGGCAAGGACGACGACCTGCGCGGACATGCATGGGCTCGATTCGACGGCAGGGCCGTTCGTCTCAGGCGACCCAAATGTGGCCGGCCAGGGCCAACAGCGGCAGGATGAGCTGTGGGGACTGTGTGGCGCGTATGCGCGTACGCTGAAATGGGTTGCCGTGCCGTGCGATGGAGGTGGTGTGGTGTGGTGTGTGCGTGGGGGGGGCGCCGTCGAACGGCCAGGGCAGAGAAAGCTCTCCTGTATATGCGTTCCTGTCGCTCCCCCCTCTTTCCTCACTCCTTCTCTCTCTCTTGCCTTCTGCCTCGCTGGTGCGACAGGCATGCTGCGTGGCGTGGGTGCTGTGACGAGCTTAGGGTGATTCTCTCTGTCTCCTTGTAATATATCCTCTCTCGCCCTTACCCGGGGCTCCGTTTTTGCGTCCGACCTTTCTCTGATGGCAACAGCCACCGTGGCGCACTCACACACATATACGCGCACATGCAGACAGAAAAGAGGACGGAGCGCGAAGCCCCCGGCGTGCAACGCGACTACACGCATACATACAAGAAGGCATAGGACTCGCGCATAACGATGGAGGCGCACGGATAGCTGTCCCCCTCCCCCTCCCCCCCGCTTTCCTCTCTTTCCCCTCTCGTGCATCGGGCTCGGAGAGGAGGCGAATCCCTCTCGGGCGATAGCGGGCAACGTGTGAGACAATTACCGTATGCGCTATGGTCTGTGCGGTTGCCGCGGGCTCTGCTGCCTCCCTTGCCTTTGGCAATGAAAAGCGGTGTGCTCCCCTTTAAGCCGGCCCTCCTCTCGATGAGGAACGGCACCGGCGCCTGTGGGCAGCGCGTGGGCCTGCTTCCGTTTCCTCACCTGCAGTGTGTGTAGGAGGCCCGCGGCCCTTATCGCTGGTGAGCATCACGCACGTGAAATGGGGTCTTTTTTTAACGTGGCTCTTAGCTTATATGTGCCATTGCTCCGCTAAGCCGCGCGCTTACCTGGCCCTCTGGTCCACGAGATCTCTCTCTCTCTCTCTGTTTGCCCTCAAAAAGGCTGGGTAAGGCGAGGGGGGATAGGCGGAGGCAGGCGTGACAGTGACTTCCCACATGCGTTCTCAGTGGCCAGTCGCCGAAGATGGAGACGAGCCGTGCGTATCGAAAGCCGTTGTTTATCTCTGAGAGGATGGGGGGTACGCCGCGCTGCCTCTGAGCTCACTCACATCCGCGCCAGTTTCTGGTTCCCAAAGTAGGAACTACAGAGGGGCTTGCCCGACTTAGCACCCGAGCACACCATCGCACCTGCATGCTTGCGACAGGCGGTGTGCACCGCCTGTATTATCTCTGATGCCCAACGTCCCCTCCCCCTCCCCCACTCCTTTCTTCAGCCGCTGCAGCCCCTGAGTTCCTCTGGCGTGCGATGTATATCGCTCGAATTCATTACACCCATCACACTTTGGAGGGGACAAAGGCAAAGGCTCTCATTGATTCACGCATCTCCTCCATAGAGGCATAGACACACACCCCCGTACACCCTCTGCTGACGCCCCGCCATCCGTACGCCGTGAGGAGGCGTAGCCGCCATCGCGAGACTGCTTGCTCCTCTTGACCCGCTCTCTTTTCCCGTTTCTTTTCTACTCTGCTGCATCACTCCCGCCACCAGGTGACAGGCTTCCTGGCCACAGCTCTCCGCTCCCAGTAAGAGACACGAGCCCCCTAGATGTCACCGCTGCCGTCGCTATGAACTTTGAAGATCCATCGGCGAATGACCTCAGTCGGTTTCGCAGCTCTGTAGCGGGGCGAGGGCGGCCGTCTCCCTCCTCCCCGTCATCGGTCTCCGGCGGACCAGCTGGGGGCTCAGGAGGAAGCCCCGGCGCAGCCTCACCTGCGTTTCCGTCCGGTAGGAGTGCTGGCAGCTCTGTCGGACCTGCTACAGCATCCCCCAACTCGGCGCTTGCCTCAACCGCGGCTGTCTCCCTGCTAGGATCGTTTCCGACTTCTGCCCCAGTTGCCGGGCGACGAGCTCGTGGAGAGCCTCGTGGGGCCGGCGCTTCCCTGACGCCTCCGGCGGCGGGCGGAGCTTCCGCGAGCACCGCCACTCAAGCTACTTCCTCCAGGAGCGCTGAGGCACCTGCCGCCTCGGCACTGTCGTGGCTGGATGACATGGACTCGCCACCGCCGCCAGCGGCACCTGCATCAGTCGAGCCAAGCGGACTCGGTGCGCCATCACCACTCCCTCCAGCGGGGCAGGCGCTTTCCTTGTCGTCAGTGCCGCCGCCTTTTCTTACGGGTGACGCGGCTCGGCAACACGTGCCATCGTTTCTGGACTTCGGCGATACCAGCGCTTCCTCTGGTGGCGGTGCTGCCCCTCCGATGCCGCCAAGGGGGGCGCCTGCTACCACAGCGGGATTGCCCACTACCGCGAGTGGCGCTGCCACCAGTACCGCCGACGGTGAAGAGCGCAAGAAGAAAGAGGTCCGCGATCTCTACCTCACCCTCGATGCCTTGGACATGGAGCTGGAGCGACTGGAGGGGCGTGTCGACGACCGCCAAGTGAAGGAGGAAACGGAGCTCTTGGCGCTCGAGACGAGTGTGCTAGTGAAGACAGCAGAGCTCGAGGAGAAGGAGCAGGAGTTGGCGTCGAAGCGTGCTGAGCTGAAGGGCTACATGGCGGAGCGGCTTGAAGCCCTCGCATGCCGGTACGCGAAGGAAATGGCGGCGCAGGCTGCGGAGGTGCGAAGCCTCGATGAGGCGCGCTTTGGAAAGCAACTGCAACGCGTACATGACATGAGGCTGGCGACGGAGCAGACGGTGCGTGACTTACGAGAGCAGGCGGCGCTTGTCCTCGACACGCGGCCTTACAGTGAGGCTGGGGTGCGACTTGCCCTTTTTAGTGCGCCGGGCAACGCTGCAGTGCCGCCAGCAGTCGGTTCAGACGCGTCCGGCTTTGCGACCGACGCTGCCGGCTCCCCGTCGGCTGAGTCGTCCTGCACACCACTGGAAAGCTCCTTGCAACAGGCAGTGATGCTACTACGCGGCTACTGCGACAAGCGGTTGCGCCACACGCGCGACGACCTTGTGAACTTTGTGCACAGCAGCACGTTCGACGCCGCGCACTCGGTCCGTCGACGGCGTGTGCAGGCGTGGGTGCAGGATGCGGTGCAGCACAAGGAAGCCTTCAGCCGCTGCTTGGTGGACATGATGCAGCGGTACATAGTCTTCTACAAGGAGCGGGCACTTCTCAAGGCGGACAACGTGTCGGCTTTGCAGGCGGATGTGCGCCGTATGGCCCAGGAGCTGCGCAGACACGCCGCAGAGCGGCTGCAACAGCTGCTGAGGGATGTGACGGCCAAGATCACACTTTCCACTCAGCACCACACGCAGGCAGCCGAGGAGGCGTGCGCGTTTCTACATAAAAAGGCGTACACCATCGTTGAGGGCGACATGGCGATAGCGGATGCGCAGCGCCGGGAGCTGGAGAGTCGCCTGCTTGCGGAGGCCGACGCACGCCGTCAGCGTCACCGCGCCGAGGAGGAGTCGCTGACGGAGCAGCTGCAACGATTGCGCCGCTCTGGTGAGGCGGCCAGCCGCGACTCCTTTCAGGGGCTCCGTGATGCCGCTGGCGCTACCAGCAATCAGCGCGCACAGCCCCTCAGGGAGGAGATGTTGGCAATGAAGGTCCGCTTGACGGAACGTCTCCACGGCGGGGCGTCAGAAGTCGCCGGCGCCTCTTGCGCAGCTCGCATGCACGCCGAAGAGCTTGCACATGTTTTACGCAACACCGTGACGCAGGAGGCCGCGTGCCAGCAAGCCGCGTCCCTTTCGCGCCAGCGGTGCGACGAGCTGCGGCGTGGTCTGGCGGCCTCTCTATGCACGGAGGTTGTGGAGCGGCTGCAACAGACTCGCTGTGTACAGCACGCACACCAGGCCCGCATCGACGCCCTGGCGAAAACATGGGAGGCAGCGCGCCGCCAGAACCTTGCTGCGACGTGCTCGCTGATTACACCGGTTTCCAGCAGCACCAATGGCACCGTGGACGCCGAGTACGCTTCAGACTCCTATGCCGCACCACAGGATGTCATGTCGATTGCGTTGCTTGATGTACTGCGAGACAAGCTGCGTGCCCGTGACGATACGCGACGCTCTCTGCTTGCGTCGCGGCGGCAGAGCACTGCTGCGTATCTCCGCAGACTTGAGGGGATGCGCGACGCGCAGGCGGCGCTGCAGGACAGGTGCGCTGCGCTGTGGTCGGCGGCGCAGACGCTAGCGACTCACCAGGCTATCACTCAGGATGTGGAGTTGGAAGTGGAGAAGCACCTTATCACAGTTGCAGCTGAGCAGCGAGTGGTCGACCGGGATCGCGGTGCAGCGGAGCGGGGGTGTCGCCGCATGGAGGAGATGGCGTCCCGCCTGCGCCACGAGGCACCGCAGCACCTGCTGTGCGGCTTGCCCGAACCGCCGCCGCAGAGGGCGATGATGGCCCATCGGACGCGCACACAACCGCTGGGCATTGTGAGCATCAACGCCATTCGCAAAGCGCCGAGCAGCAGCAACACCTTCACCGCGGTGCACGCCTCCACGAACGCAGCTACAGCGGCTAGGAAAGGCTTCGCCGAAGCGCCTCCGCTGTCCTCATTGTCCTCGCCTTTTTCAACGTCAGTGGTGCCTCCGACGAAACCCGGTGAGGAGGTGCCGGTTCAAAGCCAGGAGGTGTCCTGTGCTGCCAACACAGTGGAAACGAGCTGTGCCACGGACACACAGCCCTGGTCATCGGCTCTGCTGCACGCTGAACAGCAACTTTCGCCTGCCAGCAGTGGGGGGAGTCCTGCTGCGTCGCCTGCCGCAGACGCGCCGCAGCAGAGTTGCCCACAGTCGTTTGACACGTTGCCTGTGGCGCGTCAGGGTATCCGTCACGAGGCTGCTACGAAAGCGTCGCTTTCCCCTAAAGGAGGACAGCACGCGGACACGACAGGGCCGCATGGCCGCCCCTCAGATACCGTCGTCGACGCCGGGGGAGACGCGTACTCCTGTGGTTTACTTCCTCTAAACCCCGAATCGCCGCGAGATACTGCCGACGAGGAGCAACACAGCAGACTATTACCTCTCAATGCCGTTCGCCCGCCTGTGCCGAGTAGGTCGACGACAGACTTGGCTACGACCCCACTCGCTCTCACCTACCCAACAACATCACTGGCGGCACCCCCAGCACCGGAGCAGCGGTACCAGCAGCGTCTGCACGCCCTTCATGCACTACGTGACCCAAACCTGTCACAGCTGACGTGGTCGATGCTAGAGGAATACCGCAGTACCAGTGCTGATGCTCTCGATCGGGCTGTGGCGGACGAAGGTGCAGCACATGTGCCTTCCACTTTCGACTTCATAGCAGCAGGAAGCCAAGACGACTCGAGCAACTTTGTCGCCTTGCTGTCCTGCACAGACTCCCCTACTTCCTCTCTCACCTACTAGGGTGTGACGCGCGGAAGGGTCACACCCAACCACCCACCCACCCACACAGCCACAGGAGGCAGCTGCATACGGGGGCGGGTGGATGGGCATAGCTGCCTGCCTGTCTGTACGTGGGCTGCACCAGCTGCGCATCTCTCTCTCTCTTACTCTGGGTAAAGGATATGCCAAGCCCAGGGAAGGCTGTGAAATGCATCGCTGCTGGAGAGCAGTGTTAGCCCTTCGCAAGCCAGCCGTCGAGGTAGCTTGCCGAGCAAGCTGTGAGCTTTCCTCCTATCCCGCCCTCTCGCCTCCCTCCACTCGCCGCTCCTTCATGGGCGAAGGCGCGTGGGCGTGAACAGGGGCTGATCTCTGCTAGAAGACACTCCATCATCCCTCTCTTTGCCGGTCTCCTTTATCGCCCGCGTACGCACGCACATCTGTGTACCCATGCGAGCATGTGGGGCTTGATGGCGCCACTCCGTTTGCGCGGGTGAGTGATGGGGCGTGACACGAACTTCATCTCTCCTCCCTTTCGCTTCTTCGGCATTCTCGCGTATTTAATTCTCTTGTGTATGCCTAAGGTTGGCCACAAGAGGGCGAGGACGAGTGAGGTGTACACGCGACCGCGTACGTTGGTGAGTGCGCGTTTGGACACAAGTAGGGGTAACTTTGCCCCCCTCCCTCCCTCCCTCCCTCCAGTCCTGCTTCTGACTGCAGGCCCGCCTTCGGCTGGGGAAGGAGAGCGTTCTGCACGCGCGCCATAGCGGTTCCGCACCCATACACACACAACGGGAACGAAAGACACCCATTCCCCTCCTACGCACAAGATGCAGGCGCCAGGGGACGCCAACATGAGCGTCAGCCCAGCCCCCGTCCTCAACAACAAGCCGACTGGGCGAAGCATTTCGTACGAGGAGATTTACAAGGCTGCCAAGTGTAGCGTGCTAACGGATTTCTACCGTGAGAAGCGCTATCGTGATCTGCGCCGCCGCATCGCAGAGAGTGGAGAGGACGTGCAGCTCATTCCAGTGGCCAGCGGCGGTGATGCGAACTCACCGGCACTCGTGCGGGCGAGTACCTCGCGCCTGTTGAAGGAGCACAGCAGCGCGTCATGGAGCGCTTCCTTCTATCAATCCGGCGTGTACGGACTCACGGGCGTCAGCTCGATTTGCACGGCAATCGCTCTCTACCTCGGCATCTACCGGAATCGACTTGTCTTGCCCATTGTGCCGATGGGGGCTGCGGTGACGTGGCGCCTGTGGGGCGTACTCGAGGATGTGTGGAACGAGCAGCGCTACATCGACAATGCGGCGAGGATGCGGGAGGAACGGCAGGGCAACCCAATGAATGCCGTTGTGAAGCGACGCCGAAAGCTGGACACGAATGCAACGGAAGGGTCGCCCGCTGCCGAGTTGATGGAGTAGAAAAGGTGGAGCCGAAGCGACGTTTGTCGGGGGAGGGACATATGTGTGCGGCGTGCTCTTCTTGCTGCAGCTCGCCGACTGTTCTTAATGTAGCTGAATGCGACCTCCTCGCCCGTCACATGTAGGCCCCGCCCTCCTCCAGCACACGGGTGGGTAGCTGCGCCATCGTTGACGCCTCGATGGCATTCGAATGCATGCTGCTCATTCAGACGCGCTCTCTCTCTCACACACACACACAGAAATGCACGGGTGACTCCGCGCACTGCACACGCATACCATCTGTGGCCTCCTCCGCCCTTTTTTTCTTCTGTGATGCTGTGGCGGCATCTCGGTAGCCGGACGGACGACGCGCCTTAACCCCTCCGCCCATCCTCTTCCACCACCAAGACAGAAAGTAGGCACCGGCGCGTCACAGCTTCAGCGCCCTCTTTCCCACTTCGGCAGACTCGCGCGTTGTGGTGTGCGTGTGTGTAGGTGGATGGGGTACTTAGATGCGTCTCAAGCACTTTGTTTCGCACTCCTTCCCTCCCTCTCTCCCTCTTCCTCTCTAAGCGTGTATACATACATACATATATATATGTGTGTGTGTGTGTGTGCGTGAGTGGGTGTGGCTCCTTGGTTGATACGCGAGGCAACGAGGCTCCGTCTCGCTGAGGACGCAGGTTGCAGGACGCATCACGGCGCTTGCAGGGTCGCATCTCTTTTCCTGTTTATATTTTCGTTCGGTGAAGTATCTGCTGCACCGAGTGGGCGCGCTTCCGTGCAGGAGAGTGGAGGCGGAAGAGGAACGCACGCGCCGGCACCTTCCTTCTCCAGACGTTTGCATAGGTTGACCACGTATACACACGCAGACACACTCAGACACACATAATGGAGAAGGTTGTTCTTACTACCTACCGCAAGCTGTACAAGATGTGCCGCCGCATCGACGCCAGCGTGGCAATGCGGGCGCAGCTCATGTGCTGCCCGTTACAGGTGTACGACCATCGCATGATGGAGTGGCAGCCGTTCAACATTAGTGAGATGAAGTGGGCCAAGTCACGCATCTTCTTGGATGCGTTGATTCGGCGACTGAACAACGGTAGCCCGCAGTACATCCCGCCGCTGCCGCAGGAGGTGACGCAGGCAGTGGAGGCATACAAGGAGAAGTGCGCCTTCATGTTTACCATGGCGGCGGAGGGCATTGCCGATGCCGCCGCCAGCGGTGAAGATACGCCTACCTTCACCCCCGCCGCAGCGGAGGACACCGGCAGTACGACGTCCTCTGCCGCTTCTGGGACCTCGACCGCTTCGTTGGGAGGCGCGCGTGGCGCCACGGTGCCGCTATGCGTACTGCCGTACAGTACTCTGACCGTGGCGCTGCGGCAGATCTATGAGACCACTCCGTTTTCTATGAACAACGTGACCAACGCCTTCGCAGCGGTGAAGGAGCTGCAGTACGTGTGCGATCTGGATGGCGCTGGAAAGGCAAAGCTGGTGACGCTGAGCACTGCGTTGTCCTCGGCGTCGTCTTCGAAGGCTGCCGATGTGGCACAGCTGCAGCGGGCACTGGAGGTGATGCCGCTGCACAACTCTCTTATTCATGGCCTCAGCGCGGACCAGCGAGTGTCACTCGACCGCCAGACGCGCCGCGCAAAGAAGTGCTCCTCGACGCACGACCGCGGCGGCCCACCAGCGACAAACGCGGCTGCTGTAGCGGACGATGCCTCAGGGGAGGCAGTGCCTCCCCAAACACCCACGACTGCAAGAAGCGCTTTCGACGACGCCCCTGACATCGAAGAGGGTGAGGGTCTTACAGGCAAGGGCGAGGCTGGCGGGGCAGCAGGAAGGGGCGAACGGGCGGAGCCTGCAGGCGTGTGCGAGGGGGGCAGGGCACCCTCCGGCGAGGAGCTGAGCGACCTCCTACCCGCTCAGGCAGACATGGCCGAGGAACCGAAGGAGGTGCAGCTGCTTCTTTCGCATCCCACTGCACGCGGCTTCTTCCGGCGTACTGTGCTGCTCATGGTGCGCCACGTCACGCACGAGTCGGCGGCGCTTGTGCTCAACAAACCGCTTCGCAACGAGGAGGGACTGGAGATGTCCGTCGAGGCGACGGTTCGGCTGGGCCGCGTGCACCCTATCTTCCGCCGCCACCTGGCGCAGCACACACTGATGATCGGCGGCCCGGTGATGTCAGGCAGCTCCTTCGACGAGAGCATCTTTCTTCTCCATCGAGTGCCGGGCGTCCCGCACGCGTTGCCACTCGGGTCAAGCCTATGGCTAGACGGCGATCTGGACGCCCTCATGGCGAGGCTGGACGCAGGGGAGGCCGTGGCGGAAGACATTGTCGTCTTGTGTGGCTTTGCGGGATGGGGCTATGACCAGCTCAAGGGTGAGCTGGGCCATGGCTACTGGGTGATCGCCAGTGGCCCAAGCGCTGACGAGTCGGTCGGCACGTTTGTCATGTCCCTCGCTCACGCGACAGAGCGCCATAACCAGCCCGAACGAGAGCAGCAGACGCCGAGCACCGCCGCCGCCGCAACTGCGTGCTCGGCGCATGGGAAACAGCCTTTAGCAGCCACCGAGTCGGCATCGGCCGACTCCGCGAGTGGCTATACGGGGCCGGAGAAAGCAGCGGGGCCAGCGCTTGAGGGCCCAATAGAGCCGGAGGAGAGCGTTCGTGCTGAGGCGCAGCACGCGGCTGACGCGGCGGCCGCAAGGGCGATTCCGCTCCTCAACCGCCGCCGTCGCCGTGCCGCCGGCTTTGGAAAGGTGCAGAGTGGTCACATCGAGACGCTCTCGTGGGTTCGCGCGTACGCAGCGGTGGGGCAGCCGTATGCAGACATGGCCATGAATCAAAAGGCGTTTGCGGAGGATGACGACTTCCAGGAGTAGGCATGGCTGAGCTTAGAGCGGACCCGCTGCGAGGAAGGGTTGCGGGAAGATGGAAAGAGGGAAGAGGCGGAGGGGGGAGGAGGCGGGCTTCGCCCAGGCTTCTCGAGGCTCGTGCATGTATGTAGCCGATGCACGCTACCACAGCTTCTTTTTTTTCGCCCCCCTTTTTTTTTCACTTCGTCCCTTTCGCCTCCCCCTTCCCGTTTCTCGTCTCGTGCCTCGAAGTCGGTCTCTCTTCTCTACCCTTAGGACATGACCTTCTGCTTTCGATTCCTCTGTCCACCGCTCCACCCCCTTCTGTGTCTCGTGGCCTACGCGGTGGGTTTCCGTACGAGTGTGCTGGCGTGTATGCGGGCGTGGGAATCCCACGCCGGAGCAGCGATCGAGGCGGGAGGCGAGAAGTACTGTCTACCTTTCCGCCGTCCTCCCGCTCATTCAGCGAGCGACTTCACACACAGACCCACACCAGCACGGGCACACAGATGCGAAGAGGGAGATATTCAATGGAGGGCCGTGTAGTGGGTGCGAGCGTCAGGTCTCACTCCAACTGCATGGGCAGAAACGAGAGGGTGCGCAAACATGGATGACGGGCGAGAGGTGCATGCGCACATCAACTGTGGGGACAGTCAAGGTGAGCCGGCACTAGTGAGGAACTGGCTCAGAAAGATGACGATCATGCGGCGGCTGGGGGCGAACGCGCTTGCTTGCGCTGCCATCACCCCCAGACACGCACACGCAGGCACCCAGCGATTCATGTGATGTACAGCAATGGGCTGAGTCACTTGGCCTTTTTTCCGTTTGCTCTCTCTCTGTCTGTGTCTGTGTGTGTGTGTGTGTAGGACGTTCCTTTTTTTTTTACGTTTATACCTAAGCAAAGTAAGAGTATGGCACCAACACACAAAGAAACTGTGTTCTCTCCCTCACTTCCGATGATCGCGTGCCCCTCCTCCTCCTCCTCCTTGGGACACCTTCCTCTCCTCATGCGCGTGCTGACTTCTCTTTTGGTCGCCTTGCCCTCCCTTTTCTCACCCACATTAACACATGCACGCAACCTCCCCCCTGTCCCCAAACCGAAAGAGAGAAACAATGGGCGTCGATCTGACCGGCATCTCCAAGAAGAGTCGTGTGATTCGCCATCACACGTACTCGACGAACCCCTACATCAAGCTGCTGATCAAGCTGTACAAGTTCCTCGCGAAGCGCACGAGCTCCGGCTTCAACAAGGTCGTGTACCAGCGCCTTCTCAAGAGCCGCAGCAACCGCGCCCCGATCTCGCTGAGTCGCATCGCCGTCGTCATGAAGCGCAAGGCTGTCTTCACGGAGAAGAGCAAGAAGGCTCCGATCGCCGTCGTGGTCGGCGACGTGCTGGACGATGTGCGCATGGCCCGCATCCCCGCGATTCGCGTCTGCGCGCTGCGCTTCTCCAAGAGTGCGCGCCAGAGTATCCTCGCCGCCGGCGGTGAGTGCCTGACCTTCGACCAGCTCGCCATGATTGCTCCGACGGGCAAGAACACGTACCTGATGCGTGGCCGCAAGTCTGGTCGCGAGTCTGTGCGCCACTTTGGCGCCTCTGGCGTGCCCGGCAGTCACTCGAAGCCGCACGCGACGAACCGCGGCAAGGAGACGAAGCGCGGCCGCCGCCCGGGTCAGTCGTACAAGCGCAAGGCCTTCCGTCATGTCTAAGCAGGATGGCGGTGATTCGAGACGGTGAACGCGGCTGTTTGGCGGCGCGCGCAGAAGCCTTCGCCCACTCGCTTTCCCGACGTGGGCGGTGCGCTCCTCTGCGTCGCAGTGGATGTAAGAGAAGATTACAGTCGCTCAAGCAGGGTCGCATGCGAGGAAGGAGACGAGGAGCAGATGAAGAGAGGGAAACGGTGCTTTTGGGGTGCGCGTGCGTGTACGCGCACGTTCACCCTCCCCCCTTACCGCCCTGTCTCCTGCCGGCGTTGGCGCGCGCCTGTGTGATCTGTGGCCACTCCTCCGCCACTTCTGCGCTCGGCGCTTTTCTTTTCTTCTCTCACTATTTTCTTTTCTCAGTTCACTCGTCGACAAAACACAACAACAGAAGAGCAGCACGGCGTCCCCTCCGCCGTCGCCGCCACCCTGTCCCCCCATTACGGCCCGCTCTCTTGCCTCTCGCACCCCGTCGAGTATGCGACCGTCTTCCCCTCCCCCCAACGGTTTGCCGCTGCTGTCAAAGATGCGTGTTTTTCGAATCCGTCGCGGCTGCTAATACCACTGCTGGCTCGCACATGGCTCTACCAATGCGTTCGCTTGCTCTCTCTCTCTCCTCGGCTGGATACCCATGCCTTCCCTCGCCACACACACACGCCCACGACCGTCTCAACGGGTGCAGATTTCGTTATCCGCGCTATCACACGCTCTCTCTCCCTTCTTTTCTCCCCAAAAAGAAAGAAGCACTGCTACCACAATGGCTGAGGAAACCGTCCGCGTTGAAGTCCCTGTGGTGGAGGAGAACGTCGTGGTCGATGTCGCCCCGGAGAGCCTGGAGGATGCCGTCCGCATCGTGCTCCAGAAGGCGCTCGAGGCCAACGGCCTTGTTCGCGGCCTCTCTGAGGTGGCACGCGCCCTGGACTGCAAGACTGCGCACATGTGTATTCTGGCTGATGACTGCGAGGACGAGGAGTACAAGAAACTCGTCACCGCACTTGCCAAGCAGGGTAACATCGATCTGATCAACGTGGAGGAGCGCGAGAAGCTCGCCCAGTGGGTTGGCCTCGTGCGCCGCGATGTGGCCGGTGAGGTGACCAAGACCTTGAAGTGCTCCTCTGTCGCCATTCGCGACTTTGGTGAGCGCACCAAGGCTCTGGACTACCTGCTGTCTCAGCTGCACTAGAGCACCTTTCTCCTTGCCTCCCCCCTCCCCCGCTCTTCGTCCCCTCCCTTCCTGGCCGCTCTCTCGCCGACTGAGGAAGGCTGCGTGGGTGCATGTGTGAGCACTCACGCAGGCTGAGTGGCACGAGGCAGTTTTCGAAGGACGAGCGTGATCGCGTGTTCCAGCCGTCGTCTTCTACAAAGAAACGAAAGGCGGTGAACAGAGACGCATACACGACGGCGAGGAAGGGCACACGCACTGGCGTATACTGACGTGGACCTGCAGGAAGAGGTTCGCGCAGAGACGTATGTGTGTGCTGTTTGGGCCTGGTCGCTTGCGCGTCTCGGCGCGCATGTTTTCGATGCTTGCTGTCACCCTACGCAGGGCGTCTGTGATGAGCAGCGTTCTCCCATGCGCACGAGCCCCTTTTCACTCTTCGCCTATCTCCTCTTTCGTCTATACAACGTGCGCAGGATGGTGAGAGAGGAGGGGAGGGGGGGAGGGGCCCCGCGTCCCCCTGGGAGAGTGGCGCCGCTTTTTCGTTACGAAATCGTTAACATAATTTATCTTTCGTTTTCCTGTGATTTCCCTGTCGACTTCAATGAAGAAACGCATCCTCACACACACACACACACATTCGTTGGGCCTCCTTCCTTCCAACTTCTGTGTACACGCGTTAGGGAGGAAGCACGCAAGTGGCTTGAGAGTGTGCCTGTGATCGACAAGCAGCTGCGCCGCCGTCTCTGTGTCCCTTTTCCCATCTCCCCTGGTCATGTCCTTCTCGTACTCTCCTCCCGTTCTTCTGTTGCCTTTCTCCTCGTCTTGCTTGCTCTTCGTCTCGCATCATCGGCGATCACTACGACAGCCGCGTGAGTCTGTCAGCCTCACACTGTGTGCCGACCTCATTGCAGGTTGGAGGGCTCACCAAACATCGTACACCGACCCAGGGCTTCCCTGAGCGCGTAGGGGACAGGAAGCCATACACGATTGGCACATATACTCTACCGAGTGACGTGACGTGACGCCCTTCCTTTCGTGTGCGTCACAACTCTTCCTCCTCAGTCAGTGCGCTTGTGCTCCCCCCTCCTATCACCCCCCTCCCCCTCACCCCACACTCTCTCAGCGTGCGTTTGCGTGTACGTTTACATCAACGCTTGTGCCTGCGTATATATATATATATAAATATATATATATTTATATCTGCTTGATCGCTTTTGTTCGCCTTTTTAGTACCTTTGCTTTGCCTTCATCGCGTGGCTTTACCTTTCGTCTCTCGGTCGCTCTCGCGCTGCCAGCTGCTACGAAAGGGGGTAGGCAACAGGGCCGGTGTGGTGTCCATTTGCACGCTGCCCTATTCCTCCCCCCCAACACACACACCCGTCTCTGCCCCCCTCCCCTCCTCCAAACCCACAGCGCGCGCGGCGAGTACTGTGTGGTGCGTGCCTCGGCACACCTATACATGCATTGGCGCATGTGGGTGCTGCCGCCGTGACACGCGCCAAAGAGGGGACGATTGACGGAAGGAAAAAAAGAGGAGAGGGCTGAGGCGTGCGTGTTTGGAGAGGGTGGACGGAATCGATCGAAACGACAAAGAGAAAGAGTCCACTCCAACGGCTTACCAACAGAATTCAGAGGGGAAGCGGACGCCAGACATTTTTTTTTTGCTGTACGAGCTCTCTCTCTACTGTTAGCGGTGTTTCTCTCTCTACACACACACACAGACGTATATATACATATATATATATGTATATGTATATGCGTGTATATGCGTGTGTAGTGATCCGCAGAGCCTTCGGTATCGTTTTCTCTATTTTATTTTGGTCGCGCGCTTTCACACCTCCTTTTTTTTGCTGTCCGCTGCGTCTCTCCCGTTTTGTTTGCCCTCTTCCCCCCTCTGTTTCTCGACTCGCCATTTATTTCATATATTTTTTTTTCACTTCGTTGCTGCTGCTGCTGTGGTTGGGGTTTGTATTATATATAAATTGATGGATAGATCGATTGCGCGTACGTGTCGCGTTCCTTCCGCTCCTCTGCCGCCCAGCCCCCCTCTCCTCTCCCTCCCCCTCACGTTAATTTGCCACGCTGCCCTTTCTCTCTCTTCCCTGCCTTCTCAGTCCTCCCCCTTTCCCCTTTCCCCTTCCACTCGCACCCGCACCCACACTCACGAACAGTAGTGTGTGTGCGTGTTTGGGCAACACACGTGAACGAGGCGTTCATTGAGGGGACGAGTAGAGGTAGATCATGGACCCTCTCGAGCGAAAACGACCGGCGCCCGACTCGGACAGCGATGCCGCCTCCACGGCGGCGGAGTACAGCTCGAGTAGTGCCCCACACATGGGCTCGTCCGGCCACACCGGCGATGCGCAGCAGGTGCCGGGCCTACGCCTCATCGACTGCAAGAGCGGAGGCGGATGGGCGCTCGGTCCCTCGTATGCCTACCTCCCCCCGCACGAGGAGCAGGTACGCACCAAGGTGAACGCCTACCAGCTGTCGACAGGTGAGCAGCAGAGCAGTTCAGCTAGGCCGCAGAGCAGCAGCAGTGGCCGCCACTTAAATACCGGCGCTGTGGCCGGGGCAGGCGGTGAGGGGACGCCACCGGGCGAAGTCGCTCCTTCCTTGATGTACATCAGTCCCTCACAGGATTTGCTGGAGGACGACGACAACACTTTTGTCGACCACGGCAGCACTACCGCGGCGCCGAATGCGCACAGGAACGTGAGTGCTGCCGGGCTGTCGGCAGGGGCCGCCGCCGCCGTCGCAGCCGCCGCTGCTGCTGCTGCTGTGTCGGCATCGTCCATCAAGAAGTCGACATCCAAACCCCGCCAGCCGAATGCTGCGCAGGTGGGGGCAACACCGCCTTATGCAACCACTCCAGCCGGCGCATCGCCCACAGGCGCCGCCGCACCGGCGAACGGGAAAGGCGCAGCGATCAACAGCGCAGGCGGTGATCGAATGCGAGGCGGTCTCTTGATCTCGCCGTCGTTGTCACCCATGCCGGGTGGGGCCGTGGTTATCTCGGCGCTCTCTCCTGCGCACTCGAGCGCCATGGCTGGCGGCGGCCCAAGTGGCAGCCCAACGCCGCCTCCGCCGTTGCAGCGCGTATCTGCGGGCCTTGGTGCGCACATGTGCAACGGCACGAATGCGCCGCGCCGAGCCAACGGCGCAGGTGCCAGCGCGAACATGGGTGGTGGCAGCGCAGAGGCGTCGAGCGGGGCTGGGTCGCTGCCGCAGTACTCGCGCATGAGCTCCAACGAGACTCCGCCTGGTGTGGTTTACCGGGCAACGGTGCCGAGCAGTATCCGGGCGATGGCCATGGACCCCGTCGAGCCAGTGGTGTGGACCGCTGTCGGCGACGATCCTCTCGCGGCGTTGCGCCTCAGCGGGCGCGAGCTAACGCACCTCAAGTCTGTGAAAGACATTGAGCAGGTGCACTGCATGGCGGTAGTACGCATCGCCGAGGAGCGGGCGACCACCTTCAAGTCCGCCTCAACGTCGCCGCGGACCGGGGGCACGACGCCGAAGGCCACGAAGACAGGGAAGCGGAAGAAAAGCGGTCGCAGCAGCTCCGGCGTCCGCAAGTCGAAGCTTCGCGCTGGCAGTAGCGGTGTTGGCGTCGGCGGCCACGTGCTTCTGAGTCGAACTCTCGGGTACAGCGTTGGAGCCGAGGAGGACGCGGGGAACTACGCGACTAGCGACACCGACGAAGACTTTGGCAATGACGCGACGGCAGGCGGCAGCCCGCTGGGTCACGACAGGCAAGGGATCAGCTTCTCTAACTACTTATGGTGCGGCCTGAGTCGCGGCCACGTGGCGGTCGTAAACATGTCGAGCTTGGAATATCAACTCATCCACAATGCGCACAACCAGACGATCAACCGGATTTGGTACTGGGAGGCGTGCAACAAGGTCTGGACGGCTGGGCGAGAGAAGGGCGTTCACATCTGGGATCCGCAGCGGCGGGTAGTGCTGAAGCGGCGCAACATCGCCGCCATCCTCACGGATGCGACGTACGCTGAGTCCACCGACAAGATCTTCGCGGTGGCTGGAGACGCCTGCGTGCGTGTGTTTGAGCCGAGCGGCGAGAACGTGAATGTTCCCAAAGGGCAGGAGAACCGCATCCGCATGAAGTCGGATGCCTCCGTCATTCAGTACCATCGCAACTCCCGCCTCGTCTGGGTGGGCCTCGCCCGCGGCAGCGCCCTCATGAACACAAGTACCCTAAATGTGGAGTGCACACTCCCGTACACCTTCAGCGCCATCCTGTTCAAAGGTAACCACGCTATCATTGCCGGCCAGGAATCACCAAACGGAGAGGGGCGGCTGATGGTGCTCGACGTGGCGAACCCCAAGCAGCCCGCAGTCCTGGCGTACAGCAAGTTCGCTGGTGCCCTCCCCCTCGGCTTACACATGGTCCCCCGCACCCGCTTCGCGGTGGCGGCGCAGGATGACCCGAAGAAGGGCTCCATGATTGCCGTGTTCGTGTGCGACGGTACGGTGGCGCTGACGCACGCGACGGCGTCAGGTGTGGCCCCCTCGCAGCGGACGGAATGGGTGCCTCGGGGTGCAGCGACGACAAGTGCCAACGCTGCATCGCCCCCTGTACAGACCGCACAGGCACCGGATCAGCCCGTTAGCAATAGCGCCATAGCGGCCATGCCGACACAATCGGTGGTGAGCGGCGGCAACGCGTACAGTGTGGCCACCGCTGCCATGGTAGACAGAGCCATGCTACACCGAGGGGCTGTGGTGAAGACGGCGCCGGACTACCGCACCGACCGCAAGCTGGCGGTGGAGGCGGATCGGTCCTCGCTTGTGGAGGCAATCGCACCGGACGCCCAGGACATCAAGAACGCTCTAAAGCACCTGGTCAAGACCACTGACGAGGTGCGGCAGTCTCTGGTCCAGCAGCGCTCCGCTGAGGCAACGCTGGCCGACTTCAGCCAGCTACTGCGCGGCCGACAGCAGTGGCTCTTGGAGCAAGGCTCGCTCACGGACCTTCCCGCGCTCCCGAGTGCCGTGGCAGACCGCATCGATCGCGACTACGCCACCATCGAAGGAAAGACGATAGCCACGTCCATTGAGCAGCTTCAGCAGCTGTACAGCGCGGCACTGGCAAGACAGCAAGAGCTCCTGCACAGCAGAGGCGGCCACGCCGGCAGTGGTGACGAGAGCGGGGCGGTGACGCTGGGCCTTACAGCAACGTCCTCACCGCAGGAGCAACGGATGTCGCCATCGCCGGTGCTCGCGACGTCTCTCGTGTCTGGCGGGAGCGCGAAAGACCCGCGGCACGGCCTGGTTGGCAGCGGTGCGGCGGGCAGCGAGCACCAACCGCAGGTAGGTGTACGTCTAATGGAGGGTGACCGTCTGCTGGATGACTACTCTCCTCGGCAGAGCGTTGTTTCCGGTGCTACCTCAGGTGCAGGTGATGCAGCGTTCCCTCCTTGGGCACTGCAGATCGCGGCCACGCTGCAGCGGGAACGACAACTGCACACGCAACAGTTGAACGCGCTGCAGCTCCAGACGGAGCGTCTAGCCGAGCGCAACACAGCACTCTCCGCCGCTTTTGTGCGTCTGCAAGCCCATGTAGCGGCGCTGGGGCAGCAGGGGCTCGCCTTGGCAATGGACGCCGAGTCCATGAACAGCACCACAGCCGAGTTGGATGAGTCATCACGGTATTCGCCGCTGGAGCGTCGCCAGTCTCTGCATGCGCACCAGTCTTCCCAGAATTCATCGCCGCATTACAAGGCGGCCGCGGCATTGTTCGAAAAGCTCAGTCGCGGACAGTACCACAAACCCAAGTACGTGCACCGATCTACCGACGTTCTCGTGAAGGCGATGGACGAGGTGGTGCGCCTCGCTCAGCGCCGCCGTGGCCACAGCGGCGATCGCGACACATTGGGTGGCACCCTTCTCATGCCCCACTCCGTCGCAGGCCACGGATGGACCGGCAGCGTTGGAGATCCGGGTGGCAGCGCTGACACGGCTCCGTCCTGCACACGGCCTCCTCACATCGACGAAACAGCCCTGCCGCCATCGCCGCCTGTGGTGCTGCCGCTAGAGGCTCCATTATCGGCTGAAGAGGCGGCAGGCACCGCGAGAGAGCAGGGCGACTCCGCCGCCGTCAATGGCGCCGTGCTCGAACTTCCACTCACCTCTCTTCCGGGCGTGTGCTCCATGGCGGAGGTGGAGTTGCGCAACCTGGCGGAGCGCCACGCAGAGGCGACGTCGCTTTGGGCGCGTCTGCAGAGCATGCAGTCTCAACCGCGTGCCGCTGGCGCCGCTTCTCATTGTGCCGAACAGCACGCGACGCCCGTAGATTCCGCCGTGGACGCGACGGCTGACAATGCCAAGAGTGTGGAGGGGGGGCTGCCGCTGCACAGCTCCGTCACAGGCGCCATGGCCGACTCGACTGCAGCTGGAGCAACGCCTGCGCTTCTCACCCGGCTCATGACGGCGCGCATTTTGCAGGCTGTGTGCTGGGTGGAGTGTGCGCAGACCGTTCTGCACGAGCTGACGGACGCCGAGGGGCGGGACAGCGTCTTCCTCGCCGGATGCGTACACAGCGCTCTCATATCACCGCACACAGCGGCTGCTGAACGGTGCGGCGGTGGCGCTTCCGCTGAAGAGCGGGGGCAGGGCCCCCTGGAGGTGCTTGGCTACGAGTCTACCCATGAACAGTCGATGGTGCTCGCGAGGGTCAGTCGCATGAGCAAGTCGGCCACACTCGAGGTTTCCAATACGTCGCGTGTTCGTGAAGGACTGCGGCAACAACAGTGCCAGGGACAGGGCGAGGAGGACATCAATGGCCCCGCGACCTTTGTTGACAGCGACTTTCGTCTACACCGCCTGCCAGGCGCGCTGCGCTGGTCGCTGACGACTTTAAGACTCCTCTTTGCCTTTCTAGCAGACGCGGAGGCTCATCTGCTCACGCGTGCCAGCCACGGCGACGGCAGCGATGCGCGTAGGACGGATGCCAAGGAGGCGCGTGGGGCAGGAAAGCACAACGCCGGCGCTACTCCCAGCAACGATGACGACGCTGCGACTACCCGGGCTGCGTCAGCGGTCGGTGTGGCGATGACCCACTGGGCGATGTTTCTGCTGAATCTTCAAGCCGACCTCATGGCCGTGTACCACGCAGCACGACTCTACCACGCCTGGCGCTGGGGGCCATCTGCCCTTTCTGCCACTGCCGCTGCTCCATCGTCGTCGCACAGGGCTGATGGCGCAGCTCTCGACTCTGGGGGCACGGCGCACGGTGGTGGAGCTGGTGTGAGTGCTCATGGCAAAGCTATCGTGGGCGCGCGCGGGTCGCCCTCCCTCGCCCCCCTCGCTACCTCCCTCAGCTCCAAAGGCAAGCTGCTGCTGCTGTACATACAATGGCGTTTCTCGGGCCTTGCCACTAAGTCTACCGACCGCGCCGTCGCGCCGGCGGGTGGTACGAACGCTCTGCCAGTGCCGGCCAGTGCGACCTCCTCATCACTCTCAACCGCTGGCCTGCCAACCCTCTTCACGCCTGAGGAGGACAACGACACGGCTGCTTCCACAGCGACGTTGACGCCGTGCAGCGCTGCGGAGTGCTCTCGCGTGCTGGGTGACACCCTGGTGCAGACAGAGCAGCTGCTGCGCCGTGTGCGACTCCTGCTTTCGTACACCCACGCTATTCGCGCGCGCGCCTTGACGGCGCTCGGGGAGAGTCGGGACAAGGCAGTGACGCAGGCAATCGCGTCCTTTGCCTCGACAGCCGCCCCCAGCCCAGACGCCCGTGTACCGACGGAGCAGGAGAGGGCTTTCCTGCGTAGTTGAGGAGGCGAACTGGGGATGAGGTCGGGGCGAAGAGTAGCGGGCACTGACGAGGGTGCTGCGTGAGCCTCTCACGCCGCAGATACGTGCGTGTGCCCGTCAGCTGCGTCTTCCCTTGTCGGCTTTCCGTACACTTGTGCGTAGGCGGGTGCCTTTCCCGGCGTCTCCCGCTTTCTCTGTCGCGTCTCTCTCTTTGTGTGTGTCTGTGTGTGGATTGGCGCCCTCTTTACGCTCTTCTTCTTTTTTGCTCAGCCCCCCCCGCACCGTTTTCTCTTAATCTCCTGTACAGCGTTAACCAATCGTGTCGTCATCGTCGTCGTCCTCTCTTTCCCCTTTGTGTGTATGTGCTGTCTTGAAGTCCCCGCACGTTGGCGTCTTTGCGCGTGTATGACTGTGCATGTGTGTGTCTTATGCTTGTGTGCGCGTGTGTATCAGGTAGGGCTTCTCCTGCCTCGTCTATCGACACCACGGCCCGCATACCCACCCACACGACGGGCTGTCTACCTCCATATGGGGAGATGGGCCGTTTTCTAACCCTTCCCCCTCCAGCGCTCACCGCCTGGCACGCCATAGGGTCGACGCATCTTTGGCCACTGCACAAGGACATGGGAGCAGGCGCCAGGCCACCTCTCTCTCTCCCTCCACTACGAGGTGCGCGCGCTTCCGTTCGCCTTCCCCAGCCTCTCCCCGGGCACATTTAGGCCCCGCGGCCCTTCCCCTCCAGCGCACTGCCATCTCTCCGCCTTCTCTCTTCTTGTTTATGACACACTCTGCCGATTTGCTGCTTCGCATCACTGATTCCTCCCCTCCCCCCTTCCTTCAACGCGTAGCCTCCGCTCCGTGGTGGTGGTCACTGTCCGCCTGGCGAGTGATCGTCGGTGCGTGCGTGTGTGTGCGTGTGTTTTCCCGGATGCGAAGACAGACGCACGCCTGCATGTTTGCGTGAGTGCCGCCGGCAACATCAACAATAACAACAAAAAGGGGCGGCATCTTGTGCCACTCGGCGTTACCACGATGGACGTGATTCACCTGCTCTCCCTAGTCGTGGACCTCCGTGATTACCCGGGATACGCGACATGCGTGCGGGCCACCGAGTATCCTGGGCTAGCCCTGTGCGAGTACAGCGCGACCGTTGGTATGCGCTACACGGTGCCACTGGGCTACGCGGCGTCGGTGGCCTACTTTTACCTGTACCACCGCCCGCGCCTCTCGTTCGCTGACCGCTCGCTGGCAAAGCTACACCACTACTTCTACCCAAGCGCTGGCTACAGCACGCCACTTGGCATCGCTGGCGGAGTTCTGTACAACGCACTCGAGTGTCTCCAAGGGCTGACACCGGCGTCTCTGGAGGCCACCGCCGCGCGGGAAAAGGCTGCTGCTGTCATGGCTGCCGAGCAGTACAGTCAGCGCCACCGCGCAGCGAAGAAGCGCCTGAGGGCAGAACAGTCGTTTGCCTCCAGGGCACTTGTCTGGCTGCGGCTGCGCGAAGACCCGGTGCAGGCAGCGCTCGTACGCATGGGACTCGGGGAGGCCGGCATAGCATGGGAGACTCTGCTGGTGCCGCAGGGGTATCTCTGGACGCAACTGCACTCCGTCGTGCACGATCCGGCCCGGTACCGTGGCTACAGGGCCCCTGCCACGTCCAGCCCTGCGGCCCCCACGTCGGCGGCGAGCCTCGGCCGATCTCGCGGCGCCTCGGCAGCGCCGTGCTCCTCGCCCCCTGATCTCACGTCGTCCACGCGGGCGTACTTTACGAAGCCGCAAGTGGACGCGGTGGTGAGCCGGGTAGGGACGCTGCGTACCTCGCCCGAGGATGACCGCTGGATGCGCTCGGCTGGACGCTTCGGAACTTACGGCATTTTTGGGATGCTGCTCACGTGGAACAGCGGTGGTGCCCTGTTTCGTGCGCTAATGGGACTTGGCCTTGGCGTGACGATTGGCGGTCTTGTGTCGGCGACGCGGCTGGATGAACTGTTCACTCACCTGTGACGCGAGTGTTGGGTGCGACGCTGGGTGGGTGGGTGAGTGGCGGCGCTCTTCCTTTGTTTTTTTTTTGCTCCCCTCGCGCGCGCGGCGCTGACGCGGCTAGGTGAGGCAGTGACAGGCGGCATCAACAACGGTGATCTTTGTCTAACTCGAGGCTGGCCGTCTCTTCGGTGTGCGTGTGTGTCTGTATGCGACTACATCGGGATTGTCACCCAGCGCCAGAGTCAGCAGAGGCCAGAAGGCCAAACTAAGCAACAACCGGAACGACGTCAGCCCAGGGGAGTTCAACGTGCTTGCAGCTGCGCGTTCTGAGAAGGGAGGGAGGGAGGGAGGGGGGCGAAGGGGCTGCGGAGCCGAGCATCCTCTCTCTCTGCTCTGAAGACGGCGCGCAATGGAGTCCTTCGGTGCCTTGGGGCTTTCGGCCTTGTGTGGGTGTGAGGCCATGCGCGCACGGTTGGAGGAAGGGGAGGGGAGGCAGCTGCATCTCCGCCTTTCATGCAGCCGCACCGGCGCACTTGAACTGCGTCAGGCGAGGCTGCGCGAGCCGCGTCGCCGGGTGCACGCCTTTTCCCGGCGGCTGAGCGCTGCGATGCACTCTGAGGCAGTGCGGCTTCATTCTCCTCTTCCCCTGCCGCCTAGCCTATCCCGTCTGCACACCCGGGCTCACGCACACACGGGCTCAGTTCCAGGTGCCGTGCTCCTAGCCAAACGCGGCTTGCGGCTTGCTCTCCCCCTTTTTCGCCGCACCATGAAGCGCCTCACGCGCACTGGCGGAGCCGTGTGCAGCGCACGGCGTCACTCTTTCTTCCCACTGTGGACCACGCCTGCCTCTCTGCGGTGCCACGGCACTACTGCTGCTGATGCTGCAGCAACGGCAAAGCTGACCTCTCCTGGCGCTCCACTCGACCACGTCTTCAAGCTCGTCCCCTCATGCAGTGCGGCCTCGTCATCATCCGCGCGGCGCTCAGCCGTCGTTCTTCACACCTCCTACGCCCCGCCCCTTCCATCTGACGAAGAGGCGGCGCATGACGTGTGCTGCGGCAGTGACACGGGCGCAGGAGAGGGGTCTACGAAGACTACCCACCTCACGGCGACGCCATCGTACGCTGTGAAGGACGTCGCTGCATTCGAGCAGCTCATTGAGGAGGCGCTGCGCCTGTCTCAGGTGACGCTGGAGGCGACCGTGACCGCGTCCGCGGCACCGACATCTCAGGTAGGTGCTCACCAAGCCCCCACCACGCTGCTTTCGGACCACACAACTCGCGAGCTGCAAGTCCTCCTTGCCGAGGCCGAGCGCGCCCTCGCCCCCTTGACGGCGCGCAAGAAGATCGACTCAGCTGTCTATGGCGTGTACCTGCCGCTGCTCAGGTATGGCGCCTTCGCGTGTCTCGCAGTGCAGCTCGTCGTATACTTGAGGTGGATCTTCGTCGTGTTCGATTGGGACTGGGCCGAGCCCACCACATACTTCCTCTCCTACACGGGTGTCTTCTGCAGTTTGGTGTACCACTACTACCGCTGCGGCGAGGACGGGTTTACCTGGAAGCACATCTTCGACCATCTCGCGAACCGGAAGGCAGAGCGGATGTACGCGAAGGAGCAGCTGGACGTGATCGGCATGACGCAGCTGCAGCGGCGCATTACCTTGATCAAGGAGGAGCTGGCCCGCGTGTCTCTCTCAAGGTGAAGGCCAACAGAGAAAGCGCGAAACACAATCGTGCATGGGAAAGCAGTGCGAGGCAGGCGCCTGTAGGTTGGAGTGCGGGGGGAGAGAGGGCGGGGGACGAAAGAGCGATACAGATGCTGACGCGGGCCGCTTCCTCGCCTGTGCTCGTTTTGCGCGTTGCTTAATAGGTGGCCCACTCCTCACAAACATGCACGCAATCCTCTGACTCTTAAGGTTGCTGTTTCCCTAGAGTACACCTCGTGCGTACCTAGTGCGCCGTTGGGGGGAGCAGCACGCGTGGGCCTTGCGACCCCCATCCCCCTCATACCGAGGGGTGTGCGTCAGGGGGGCCCGCGCATCCTTTTCCCGGTGACTCGCTCTCGTTCTCTAACTTTCTGCCTGCCAACCTCCCCCAACGCGCCTCTGATTGCCCATCATACCAAATTATTCGCGTGTGTGTCGGCACACTGGCTGCTTGTGCTGCAGTGCCGCCTTCGGTCCTCTGCTTGCCAGTGTTGTGCTGTATGTCTCCCCTCCCTCCCCCCAACACACACACACACACACATCGCCAGCTAAAGATGCAGCATTACGGCGCTGCTCATGTCTGGGGCGTCTGTGCCACTGCTCATGGAAGTGCGCTCTATCGCTACGTGTGGTTCTCTGTCTCCCTGTGTGGGTGTGAGCAGGGCCGATGGCAAGAGGGGAGTGGGGCCGGAGGGGGGGACGGAAGCGGCGACATGAGTCTCTCTGTGTGTGTGTGTATGTACCAGTGACGCTTCTCGTGTGATGCCCAACAGGGGTCTTACGCTCTCTTCAGCGATGGTTCTCGAAGGTGGCAGAGAAAGTGCTCAGACGACGATGTGCGCGTTTGTGCGTATGACGGTGACTCTTCCCTTTCTTGGGTAAACGCAGTGGTCTAACCCTGCGTGTCTCCAGTGGACCAGCGAAGGCCACCGTTGTTGCGGCCCCGTTCCATGGCCGCCCTTCGTCCCCCCTCCCCTCCTCCCTCTCTCCCCTCCTTCCTCTCTCCCCTCCTTCCTCTCTCCCCTCCTTTGTCCTACGCATCTGTGCTTCGCTGCCACCCCCCCTGCTGCTTTTCTCTTTCTGTTGTGCCTGTGCTTACCCCGTTAGGCTCCACCACCTCCTGCCCATCATACACTCCCGAGCCCCCCTTTCCTGCCGCTGCGGTTCCAGCGCTCACCTACACACACCTGCGGACGCACACGTTTCGTCCACGCACCCGTGCTAACGCGCGCGCACACACACACACACATGCATAGACGCCTTCTATGGTAACATCGAGCAATTCTCCTCCAAGATGGCCTCCGCCTCGACTGCTGATGTGAAAGACGCGGGCACTGCGGTTCGGGACGGTACCGCTGAGGCGCGGTGGGCAAAGCTCGACGAAGTGCACCAGATGCTCTCGAGCCATCCAGATGCCAAGGAGCGCTTCACGAAGTTCACGGTCCTCCGCTCTGTCGTGGGCGAGGCGAAGCCCGTCTTCAGTGATGCGGCGCTGACACGGTTAAAGGTGTCCTGTGAGGAGCAGGCCTCAGCGATGACAGGGGAGTGCGACGATTTCGACCCGGTCTCGATGCACGTTGTGGTGTACTTCAACTACACGCAGTTTATGGAGGAGATGGAGGAGCTTGTGGTGCAGGCGCGACTGCTGAGGAGCATCGGGATGGAGGGGTCAGGGCTGCGGTTCCAGCGCCGAGAGCGAAACATGAGCGCCTCAGGCGATGAACCGCGCGCTGGTAGGAGCGGCTACAACGGGAAGCTCTCCATCACGGCACCGATGCACGAGCCGAAGTACTGCCCTGCGACTCTCATTCCCATTGGTACGCTGCGGCTGCGTCGGGTCTCGAAGGCGTCGGGGACCGGTAAGCTTGCGGAGGTGGTGGCCAAGATCGAGCGTTTGTGCGTGGTCACGAGCGTGCGCTGCTTTGATGTGGCTAGGATTCTCATGGCGGCTGCTGAAGGGATCGCCCGGGATGCTTTCCATGTCCGCTGGGCCATCATACACGCGCATCTGAACGCCCAAGACTTGTTCACCAAGGCCGGCTACGCGCCAAGGCAGGGGCAGGCGCCCGTGGAGTTGCCCACTCCGCATATTCTTCTGGTTAAGTGCTTGACGGATGCCTCCTTGTAAAGAGGGGGCGCGGGGCACACGCAATGACGCCCCTGCCCGGCGGCTCTGCTGCGCAGTGAACGGGGCACTGCTACATTCGCGGATGGCGTCTCCTTAATGCCATAGTTGTACTGCTGCAGATGCTGCTCTGTGCCTATACGGCGGCTGTGCGTGTGCGCATGTGCGACACGTCACGTGGTTTCAGCTCAACCTCGATACACCCACACACCCGCACTCACCGACAGCCGTGTAGACACAGTCCCTGCAGCTCTTTCCCTCTCCCTGTTCCCTTCTCATCTTTGCTCCAGAGGGGTGGTCTTGGTGGTGGAAGGGTGGAGAGCTTGCTACCGAACCTTTGCAAGCACTCGATGCAGACACAAGTGCACACACGCACGCAGAAAACTGAAAAGAAAAAGGGTGTTGTGTGTGTGTGTGTACGGGAGGGGAGAGGGACGCCGACAAGGCGCATCACCATGCTAGGGGCATATATCCGCGTGCGCGCTGTCGCATCTGCGTCTCCGCGTGCGTTTCGCTTCGCGAGTGCCAACCCCATGGGGCTCCCCCTTTCCACTCCATCTCTGCTCTACAGGCGCCCTCTCCGTCTCATTCGCTTGCTTTTATTTGTTTCGCCACCGTAGCGCATCTGCTGCCGGATGGCGTGGGTGTGTACACGTGCACAGGAGTACCTCCTCCCCTTTCGCCAGCGTGAGAAAGAGAGGGAGAGGAGAGAGAGGGGTGATGGGCGAAGGGGAGGGGAGGGAGAGGAGGTGGGCTACTGGCCCCGCTGCTCCCCCCCTCCCCCCTCCCCCTTCTTTGTTCGTCCTCTTCGTGCACTGAAAACCCGACAGGAAATAGCGGGATGCCGAATTTTGCTGACACGGTGCTGCGGCGGACGCTGGCTGCACACTTGCAGCCTCTGAGAGCGAAGAAGTCATTCCCTTCCTCAAAAAGAGGGAGGAAAGGGCCCACGCCAGGTATCCACCGCCATGCAGTCTCGTCAGCCAACCGCCCCCCTCGGACCTGTGCGGCCTTCTTGTGTCTATCCCCCCTTCTTCCCACCCTTTCCCCCGCGCCACGTGTCCGTGGCACAGTCACAGTACACACAAACACACCATGTGATTGACATGAGCATCGTCTTACCGGCAGCCCGGATCGCTTAAGGGAAGGGGGGGCTTCTTGAACTGCCTTCCATCAGCGAAGTGGTGGAAGGCATGAGGGGTACAAACCCGCGGGCATCCTCACCTCCCAGGGCCCTCTTGGCATCTCCGCTGGACGAGGCGTATACGACCGGCACGGCAGAACCCGCAGGGGTATTTGAAATGCCGCAAAGGCTGTTTCGACGCCGTCGACATTGGCGCGCGAATTGAGGCGGCGAAGCGCGAAGAGGGGCGACTAGTCTGCTGAGCTGCTCTCATCATGCTGCGTGAATGCATGATGCGTGCGTCGAGAAGGCGCCCCAGCCAACACCTCTGCCCTCGTGGGGGCATGTCTGGGGTATGCACTCACCCAGGTGCACAGATCGAAAAGGGGGGCAGAAGATGCTGAGACGATCTCTCCCCCCATCCCCCTTCAATCGCCAGATGGGGTGTCTGCGGCTGCTGTAGAGCAGAGGATGTGACCTTGCCGCCACTTCCTCGTACAGGTGCACCAAGGGGAGGGGGAGAGAGCCTGGGATCTTGTGATCTTCGCAGGTGCCTCGAGAGCGGGATGGAGCGAAATCCTCTCGGAGCGAAAAGTGTGTGTATGTGTGTGTTGACGGAGGGCAATGCAGCAGCGCTAGTTGGGCGATGCGGCCCCGGTGGAAGCGTCTTCAACCATCGTCAGAGAGCCTGGCTTTGCTTTTCGCGGCCAGGGACTCCTGCGCACAGCGAGCCTCGAGTGCTCCGCGCGAGCCTCCGCGAAGACGGGACTCTCCACGGTGGAGTCACGATCGCCGTGGCGACGGACCACAGTTCCACGAAGCACTCCCCTTCCCCTCAAAGGGACATTCAGCGGCTTCAGCAGGGATTGGCTGGTGGCGGCACTGCCCCCGAATCGGTTAGCCCCAAGCGACGGACCCATCCTTTTTGGCATGGGGATGGCGGGGGAGGGGGGACAGTCCTTCAGCTTCGCTGTGCCTCAGTGGTATGATGGGCTCAGCAGCCCTTTTCTAAAGAAACTGTGGGGGGGGGCAGGGGCGAACGGGGCGAGATTGCTCCTCAGAGACGCAGCGCCCTCCGCTACAACAGCTGTGCCAAGAGCGCGGCACTCGGGCTACAAATGCACGGAGAGGTGCTGATGCTGGCCAGTAGGGCTTGAAGGCCACAGTACCACAGAGGAAGCAAAGATGAGCTGTGCGAGAAGCGGCCGATGCCGTGGAATGCCGCGTGTACGCCGTCGCGCGAGTCGCCAGCCAACGCCCGGCCGTCAGGGAGGGAAAGTGCGTTCCTCTTCCCTCCCCGCCCTCCACGGCTAGCCAAGGGGCATAAAGGCGACAGGAGGCCTCGCCGCGGCTCTGTAGAAGGGTCGGCGTGCTCTTCTGAGCTGATTCGATTGTGGTGCGTGCGCGTGCTTGAGAGAAGTGGCTGGCAGGGGAGGGGGAGGGGATGGGTACCGCGCGCGTGCCAGTGCTCATGGTGTGTGTATGCATGCATGTAAATGTGTGCACGTGTGCGTGTGCCACGGAGGCTCCATCATTGTCCCGCTTTTTTGTCTGATTGGTCGCACCTCCTCTCCTCCCTCTTTGCCGCTGTGCTGCCCAAGCAGAGGGCGCACGCGCGCAAGATCAGCTTATAGGGAGTACTACATTACACGCCTCCCACCTTTACAAGTTTTTTTTCTTCCAGCGACACCGGCACACGTGAGAGAAGACGTCGCGGGCATCCGAAGCTGAGGCGCATCACAAACGAGGAAGGGAGCGAGGGAGTGGGTGGGCGGCAGCCACGTCTTGGGCACTGCCCTCTTTTCTCTCGCCGCTCCCTCGCTGGTCGGAGGAGGCGGCGGTCTCGCACCGTTTGAACTCTGGCAATCCGCAAAGGGGAAAGCGGGATCGGGTGCGGCATAGACGATAGGACAGCTTGCGGAAGGCTTTAGGGGGTGGGGCGTAGAGGAAGGCGAGTCAAACTGACCCCTGTGCGAATACCCGTCCACCTTCGCCACCTCCTCTCCTCTCCCTCTCCCTCTCTCCCCGGAGCCTCAGCGGGCGAGTAACCAGCCAAGCCTCTCCTCTCCACCGGGCGAAGGACATTTCGGTGGGCTTTTTGGGCGTCGCTTTCTTCGAGTTGTTGTCTTCGCGCCCATCGCTGCTGCTGCTGCTGTTTGCACTCCCCGACTCACTGCGCAGCTCCTAGATGACACCAATGGGTGGGGCTTCTGACGGCTACCAACGCCCCGGCAACAGAGACCGCCAGGCAACGCTGGGCTCGCAGCTGGTGATCTCACGCACAGCTGCCGCCGTCGCCGCGGCGTCGCCGGCGCCGGTTCTCACCACTCCGATTCAGAGCCGACCACTGCAAGGAAATCCGTCCCATCCATTGCTGTGGAACGGTGTCGCCACAAGTCCCGCTGGGGCAGCCAGTGCGCAGACGAGCCTCACGAGGAAGAGTCGCTCCGGGTGGACAGCGGATGTCACAGTTGGCGGCAGCACAGGGGAGCTTTCCTCGTCCACCTTACTCTCCACATCGCGCTCCTCCTTTGCGTCGCACGTGGCGTTGGGCGGCGGACGACAGCAGCGCCGAATCAGCCGTGAGGGGCTTCGGGCACCTTCTACCTCAGTGTCCACAAAGACCACCGCGCACGTCTTGCAGGAGCAGCGGCGGCCGAGGCAAAGCCGGATGCCGCCTGATACGGCTTGCCGCACCGCCGCCGAGGCCAGCGGTGGTGCCGATATCCCTGTCAAGGTGAATCGAGAGAGGAAGGTGGCGGCTGTGAACTACAACTCACTTTTTGAGCAAGAGCTTCAGCAGCAGCAGCAGGCGGACGCAGGGGCATGGACGACTCTGTCGCCGTCTCCGTCACTAACCAGAGGCGAACGTGAGCAAGCGCAGTCGCTGCCCAGCGCCCGTGCAGGCGCCCATGGCATGGGAGCCTGTGGAAGCTGTGGGGGAGGGGGGGCTGCAGCACTACTCCCCTCCGTCACCGCGTCGTTAGCACCGGCAGGCGCTGTGGAGGGGCCGCTTCCGCCGGACGTGCGCCGTATCATTGCCCAGAGTTGCACCGCTAGCAGCAGTGGAGCGGATACGAACGCTATGATCGATGTCTTGGAGCAGCAGGCTCGTCGCCTCATCAGCACCGGGCGCCGCGTGAAGGTCTATCGAGAAGAGCTGACAGCTGCAGAGGAGGAGCGTAGGGACCTGTCTACCATCGTGGAGGAGCGCCACCTGGTGCGGTCTGCTCTGCAGAGTGAGGTGGACGATATCAACGCCCGTATTCAGGCTCTCTTGCAGGAGCGTGCACTCGTTGAAGCGCAGCTGCGCGCGCAGGATGATGCGGCCGCGCGCGACGCACGCAAGCTGGTTGAGGCGCAGGAGCGAGTGAAGGTGCTACGAGAGACGATTGATGGTGTTGTAGAGGAGACTGGCGTGGCGCGGCTGATGCTACAGCAGCAAGTCCCATCTCTGCGCATCGAAAACTTCTATTAGAGGCCGAGTTGGGTATGCTAATGGGAAGAGGTGACAGCGGTGTCGGGTACGCCACTGCAGACATCCCCCACTGCACTGTCTTCCCTTAGTCGCGATGGCAGAGAGGGACTCTGCTCGATACCACCAGGCGCGCTAACGCGCCTTATACACAACTGCTTTTGCATTCTCTACACCCTCGATAGTTGTTACTCATGCGCGAGCAACTGTGTTTCACGGCGGTAGGTGCTTGACGAGGTGCTAAGAGGTGTTGGTGTTGGTGGGTGCTGCACTCTTCACCAGAAGGGCGGGGCCAAGGACGTTGGAGGGTGCCATGCGATGACGCGCTCAGGCGCGCTGCTGGAACGATAACTGCTGGCGCCGTGTCCCCCCTTCCCCCCTCCTCCGACACAGACTCGCCTCTTGCCTGTGACTACGCTTTGTTACGGCAGCCGAAGTAAGTGACGTACAGCACCGCATCGTCCCCTTGGCCACTGGAGGAGCGGAAAGGCGGCAGGCGGGATGGGGTGGGCGAGTCTGCCGAACACGAGCGAGGGCTCTCCTCTTCCGGGGTCGGTCTCGCGCTGTCTTCCGTCCCCCCTCGCTCGCTTGTGTCAGGCGGTAGCGGCGCAGTCTCTGCCGATCCGTTTCGCCGTCTCTTAAACCCGTCCTTTGACGGAGTTCGCGCGGGTGCACGTGCACACACGAGCGGGCCAAGTGCCGCTGCTGCGCCTGGCCCAGAAATAGGCACCCCGGTGCCCTCTCAAGTGGAGTCGTGGGGGAGAGGGCAAGCACACGGACCCCTCCCCTCTTCCCCCCTGCAAAAAACAAACAAACACGAAGCGACAAAGGGCAACGCATGCGCACACATTCGGACGGGAACTATGGATGTCTGCACCGACTCCTTCCCCTCCTCTTCACAAGGTGGCGGTGCCTTCCAACGCAAGGCGACACAAAGGGGGGAGGGCGCCACGATATGCGAGATCAGAGTTGAACTGTCTTCTCTCACTGCTGCTTAAGGCTGAGAGTGAGGGGCAGCAGCGATCTCGTGTGGTGGCGGTGCTGGCGGTGGCCCGAGGACGCGGATAGGGATGTGGGATGTGGACGCTTTCGTGTAGCCAGTGCGTGCGTGTAGACGCACGCCCTCACCATCGTTCTAACCCCCCCACGCGTCTTTCTCACCAGTCTTCGCTCTCCCCCACTCTCCTCGCGCGTGCCTGCCCCTCCCCCTTTCCCCTCCTCCTCCGCTTCTACTTAATCACCTCTCCAGCACGTCCCTGCCCTCTCTTCCTCTCTGCCGCGCAGCGCACGCACCTCTACACAGACCTGCACACTTGTGCTTCTGCTCTGCCCACCCCACTCGAACCACGCACTCGCAGAGCAGCGGCCCCCATTACGTTTATCCACCCAACATCGCTTTTTCCCCTCTTCCCATGCACAGTGAACCGGCGCCTCGCGTATCAGCCATGCCGTCAGACTTCAGCAGTGTAGAGGCGGAGCTGCGCGACATCGAGGAGGCCTTCGCCAGCGGTCGCATGAACGCCTTCGGCTCCGCCTTCACGCAGGACGCCTTCGTGCATGAGCTGAAGCGCATCGCCGAAATCGAAACACAGGTGTTCTACCGCACCTGCGCCCTTCTCAAGTCCAGCAACACGAACGAGCACACGCTGGTGACGAATATGTACGCCAGCGCGCAGCCGCCGTCGTCGTCGCAGCGCGCTGGCCCTGCAACGATGCCTCCCAGCGGCGGCGTCAGCGACGGCAGCGTCCGCGTAGGCACCAGCGGCATGGAAAGTTCCATGCACCGCGGCTCCATGAGCCCGGGAAGCCACTCACCCCTCGTGCCCGTTGTGCCTGGAGGGCGTGGCGGCATGTCTCCGGCCACTGGAAACTCGCTCTCGGCAGGCGGAAGTCGGCGACAGTCCCGCTATGGTCAGGAGAGCATCTCCGGTGCCTACCCTTTCTCAGGCCTCGGTGACGGCGGCGGCTCATCTGGCGCGGCACCGCACATCCACCAGGGCGAGTGGGGCAACGAGGATGGGTTTGCGGACCAAGCGTTTGAGGACGTGGCGGCCCACTTCGACGATCTCGAGTCGCAGTTTTACTCCCTCGGCGACTTTCTCCGCGAGATATCGAAACACGTCATCCGGCTGAACGACATGTCGAAGCAGGTAAACAGCAGCGTCAACGGTGGCGCTGCTGCTGCGGTGAACGTGAACGAATGCGGCACCACCACAGACATGCCGCAGAGGCTTAGCGGCTTGGGGTGGCAGGACCGCCCGGACCCCTTTGCAGATGCCATCGGTAGCGGCAGTGGGGCCGGCTATCGGGCCGACAGACCCCCTTTGTAGACATGAAACCGGATGCCGGCATACATGCGTGCGCCTCTTCCCCCTTGCCGATTTCGACTGTCAAATCACCCCCCACCCCTGCAGGGACATCAACGCTTGTCTTTCGTCGACGGCCGCCTGATGCCCGCTCCGGGAGATGCTGCCGTGTCGCGCACCACACCAACCCTCTCCCTGTTGCTCGGGCAACGGTGTGCCTCCTCTGTCGTCGATGGACCGAGCGCCCATTGCTGCCGTGCTTTCTCTCTTGCAAATACCTCCGCATGTCTCATTGTCGGGTGCGCTGCTCAAACGGCTATGTGCCCCCCCCGCCCGCCACGGACGCCGTGCGGCGGCAGTGCGCGATGAGGAAGTGAGGGTAGGGGAGGGCATTTCCCCCATCACCCAATTTCCTCGCGTGCCGCCAAAAGCGCCCTTCCTGTCCCTCCGGTTGTGTCTCGGTGCGTGCACACACCCAGACAGACACGCTCTTTGCTTGACTGGCGCTGAGATGCAGAGGCCTCTGCATCTCGGGTGTGCGTGCATCCTTCATGATGGCGAGGAGTTGATGGCTGCTGGGGGGAGGGGATGGGAGAGTGACAGGGGTACACTCGTCGCTCAGCTGCCCCTTCTCGCACCTTTTCCGGAACGCTGCCTCCCCCCCGCTCCGCACCCACGCACGGGGGCATGCGCGATCCACATTGCATCTGTGTTCTCTCCTCTCCTCTCCTTGACGATGCGTGGAGCATTACGTAACACGAACGAAGCAGCTCCCCCCCTCCCCCCACACACATATATAAACGTACGGGTGCTGAGAGGAAGTCATGCACGAGACGCAGACGGACGTTGGCAGCAGCGGCGGTAGCAGCGGGACCGTGGCTGACCACCTCTTTCAAATGTTCACTGCTACGCTGTCCCCCGACAAGGCCACACGGCAATCGGCCGAGGAGGCGCTTGCTGAGCTCGCCAGTAAGGACCCGCATTTCCTTCTTCATCTCTTGGATCTCGCCTGCTCCTCCCCCACCGTGTGCGCGAATAGGTTTCGATCAGAGCTCCCGGTGACGGCGAGCGCGCTGCTGGCGAGTGCCATCCGATTCCGCAATGAGGTTGGCCGCAGCGATTGGAATCGGAGCTTGCACTGCTCTGACGAGGTGCGACAGCGGGTGCGTGACCACATTGTGCCGTTGCAGTGCCAGCCCCACGTGTCGGAGGCGGTGCGGCGGCAGCTGTTGGCGGCGACGATTGAGGTAATGAACGCCGACTACCCTCATCGGTGGCCCGATCTGCTGCCGCAGCTGACAGGGCTCGTGAATCAGAGCACGACAGCGCTGCGCGGGCTGCTTGTGCACAACACGAGCACCAGCCAGGAGATTGACGGGGACGTTATCCACATGATGCAGCAGCAGCTGAGGGGTGCCCTAGGGGTTCTGCGGGGGTGCTGTAAAATCTACGAGGATCCGTTGAAGGTGAACACTGATGAAGCCGACAGCTTCGCCGGCGACGTTGCCCCGCTGCTGCTTTCTCTCATGAGTCTTCTCTCGTCGCAGTGGCAGGGTGAGCTGGCGGGGCTGGCGGGCCACGGCGCCGCCGCTGCGACCTCTCGTCGCGCCTTGACGGCACCGTTTTGCTTCTCCGCGGAGCTGGAGGCGTTGACGCACAGCATGCGACTCTCCCTGAAGTGCATCGTCTCTCTCTTCGCCAGCCGCTGGCCCGGCTGCTTGTGCGATGTGTCGGCCTTCGACTACCTCTGTTTCTCCTGCGTGGTGGCGCCGATTCAATCGTTCCAGCAGGTGGTTTTGCCCCTCTGCAAAGCGCGGCTGGAGCACGCGCTGCACCACCCCACCGAGACGGGCATGACGGCGGCGCAGCTCCGCGGGGATCACTTCTCGGACTTCCGGCAGTCCGCCATGTTCACTCTCCTCAAGTGGGTCATGTGCACTGCCCACAAGCTCACCCAAGACCTCGCGTCACCGAAGAGCTGCGAGCGGCGCTGCCGCACCGTGGCGAAGCACTTCGCCTCCCACTACCTGCGGCCCACCGTCGAGGCGGCCCTGGCCCTTGTGCGGTGGCACGCCGGCCCGCCGCTTGTCCTAACCTCCAAAGCTTGCATCCTCGCGCTGGAGGTGCTGACGCTCGCAGTCCAACAGAAGGCTGTGTACACGTGCGTGCTGCACCCCAGCGCCGAGGAGCTCATGACGGTGCTTCTCTTCCCCCGCCTCGCCTTCACGGCCGAGGACGAGGAGCTGTGGTACGACAACCCGGAAGAGTACGTGCGCAAGCAGTCCAACCCCGCCGGCGACATCTACAGCGCCAAGGTGGTATCGACGAGTCTCCTCATGTCTCTTGCTACTGGCACAAAGAAGTTTCACGACAAGGGCCTCTTCCCCTCTCTCATGAACTTCTTACTGAATCAGTTGCAGGCCTACAGCGCTGCGGCCGAGCAGGCGACGAGCGATGAGGCCCATCTCTACACCCCGGCCATGGAAGCGGCGCGTCGCGTCGACGCCGCCCTCTACTGCCTGTACCACTTCAAGAGGGTGCTGCTTGCCATGCACTTTGGCGACGACAAAATCGTGTACGTCCTGTCGACCTACGTGGTACCAGTGACTCAGTACTCGCTGGGATTCCTGCGCGCCCGCGCGGTGCTGGTCCTCAGCACATTTGCGCCGTCGATCCAGTGGAGCAGCCCATCAGCGTACCAGCACGCCCTTCAGCCAGTGCTGCGTCTGCTTAACGACAGCGAGGTGCCGGTGCGCGTGCAGGCCTGTGTGTGCTTCTCGCGCCTCGTCTGTCATCCCTTCGCGCGCGACCTCATTGAACCCTGCATCGCCGAGCTAATCCAGCACTATTTTAACGTGATGCGGATGATGGACAACGAGGCAGTAGTGCGCACGCTCCGCAAGACGATCTCCTTCTACAAGAGCGCGCTGCCCCAGTGGGCGCAGGGTCTGACGGGGATGCTGGTGAGCCACTTTGCCGTTGTGCTGGAGCGTGTGACGACGAAGTACAAGGCGTTGGAGTCAACGACGTCATCCGCGGCGCAGACAGCGAGCGGTGATGGGAAAGATGAACTGTTCCTCGACGACGATGGCTTTGCTGATGTGCTGATGGCCGCCGATGAGCTTCTGGAGACGCTCACGACGCTCGTAAAAGCGCTACCGGAGAGCGCGGTCACCGTGGCGGCGCGCCACGCGGCCGCCGACTTCTTGGCAAAGGTGCCTGGTGCATCGCCCTCCTCGCCGTCTGCGGCGACCCCATGCCCCTCAGCGGCGTCGCTCCAAGAGGACATCTTTGTAGACATTCAGCAGCGCGTCGCCCCGATGCTGTTCGTGATCCTTAGCCACCAAGGCGGTAGCTCCTATGGCTTCATGGACCCCGCCCTGTCGCTCCTCACCACCCTCATAGCGCGCAGCCCAGCTATCGCGCCGCCCATGTGGAAGGTACTGTGGTGCCTCTACCAGCTGGTCGTCCGAGGCGGCGCTGCCGACTACATTCACCAGCTGCTTCCCCCGATCGACAACTTCGTCTCTGTCGAGCCTATTTCTTTCCTGTACCACACACTGGCGGAGCTGACGCGCGAGCAGCTTCCGGCAGCCGTGCCGGCGGAGGAAGCGGCCAAGACGCCGGCGCAGCTAATCTTAGCCATGTGCGAAGTGGTGCTGGCGAACGCGTCGCTGCGGGAGCGCGAAGTGGCCGCAGTGCCAAAAATGTACGACGCGCTCGTACAGTCCTGCTGGGCCGCCTCGGCCGTGGCGCCAGCGACTGCCGCCTCCACGGAGGCGGCAGTCGCCTTGGTGCAGTGCGTGACGCAGCAGGCCTTGACGACCGCGGCCACACGGTCGCGGCAGAGCGCGACGTTCCGCGTCTTGCTCGCCAACAACATCTTTTCCTGCCTTATTGCCGATGCGCCTGCTACGGTGGCGGTGCTGTACGGACTGCGGGTGACGGCTCTGTTTCTGGAGCAGTACGTGTCACTGCTGGCGCTGAGCGTTGCGATAGACGGGAAAGAGGAGGCGATGCTGGGCCTCATGCGGAGCTATGACCGCACTCTCTTCGTGTATGCTGTGGCTGCATGCTTGCGTGCGCTTGCGTCGAACACCGTGGGTGCCGGCGCTGCGGAACTGCAGTCTGGCCTGGAAGGTGTCGTGCAATGCGGCGTACTGCAGCAGTTGGCCGAGATGGAGGCGACCTGCGGTGCCGCGGAGCTGCATGTCCATCAGCGACGCATTGCGAAGCTGTCCAGGACGCCGGTGCCGGCAGCGCACCCCAGCGAAGGCGCCGCGTTGGGGGAGGAGGAGGATGAGGAGGAGTGGGACAGCGAGGGTAGCAGCGAAGAGGACGACTCTAGCGAATGGCTGCAGGATGGCGATGAAGCCGACGAGGACGAAGAATGGGGCGACGGCGAAGAGAGCGACGACGCGGAGGGCTTTGCGGGTGGCGAAGCTGATGGCCATGGACTGAGCGGGGACAGCCGCATGCAGGGCATGCTGCGCCAGGCTCAGGCACTTCGCGAGCCAAAGTCGCAGGGAGGCCGTAAGATGGCGGCTGTCGATGACGCCGACGAGGACAACTTCGAGGAGGACAACTTGCTGGACGATGAGGACTTCTCCAGCCCATTGGACGGGGTTAACGCGTGGGCGGCCCTCGTGATGGAGGTGGAGCGGACCGACGTGGCGGCGGGTGGCAGCGCCCCTGTGGTGGCACTGCTGCGCAGCGCTGCTGGTCAGGCACAGGCTTGCGCGATCGTTCGCGCACGCGACCTGACATGTGAGCTGCAGGTTGCTCGGCAAACACATCGCGCACTCGCCGATAGAGCGAAGTGTTGAAGACGGCGTGGGGTTGGGGTGGGAGTGGGCGCCTGTGCGCGGAACGCCGCCTTGGCCTCCTCCGATGCGCTCTGCCCCTCGACCCCTCTCCTCTGCTTCTCTTTTCCCGGCATCAGCGAGGGCGAATGCGCTCTCGAACACCCGAGACTTAAACGAATCGTAACGATTGCGTAGTGATGGAGTGGCGTCGGTTGAAAGGTGTCATGAGGACTGAACTGTGGTGGTGGTGGTGATCGTGGCGCTATCCCTCCTGCGATGGTCGCTAGCAACGCAGAGAGAGAGTGTGTGTCTGTCTGTCTGCCTGTCTGCCTGTGACGAACTTTGTGTGTGTGTGTGTAGGGGGAGGAGGGGGAGTAGAGAGGGGATGGGATGAGGCGCTCCCCAGCCCAGTATTGCCCCAATGGGCGAGCACTCCACCCTTACGAAAAAAAAGAGAAACACTTCTTTCTTTTACCTCATCACTGGCGATCGCTACGGGTGTGTTTGGCGTGTGTGCGTGCCCGCTGGGGCGAGGCACCCTTCTCCACTCTCTCACTCCTTCCCTCGCATATTTGTCCGAGGTGCCCTCGCCCATCACACTACACACACACACACACACGCACACAGAGAGAGAGCGTGACGAAGCAAAGTAAGCTGCAGGTAACACAAGGCAGTTGCGTGTTGTGAGTAGTACTGAACACCTCTGCTCGATTCCTGTCCTCTTCCTGCGCTCTCCACTCCACACACACACACACACAGACACAGACACAGACGGACAGGAAAGAGGCATCTTGAGAGAGAGAGAGTGGACCACACACGCACCACCGGAAATCTAGCGTGGCCGAGGATGGCGCCGTCTACGCTGCCCGCGACGGGCAACCCCGGCCTCATCAACTACACAGCTCGTTTCCTGCTCGCCGCCGGCTTCTTATCTGTCATGGCCTTTTTCACGATGGTGCACTGCTACTACGCCAGGGCCGGCCTGCTAGACTTGGTCGTGCTGCTCATACTCTTCTTCGTCCTCGCCTTCTTCGGTTTGAGCATCAGCGCGCTCGTGAAGGCCGCCATGGTCGGCCCTGGCGAGCTGCCCTCACGCTTCTCGGCAGCGCGCATGGAGGCGTTCGTTCGAGAGGAGCTGCAGCGTGCCTTGGCCAAGGCACGCTGCCGCGGTGGCAGCGGCCAGGCAGCGTCCGCGACGGGGCCGTCGCGTGATGGTGCCCTCAATGACCGCAACAACAACAGCAACGGGGTGGCGGAGAGGTCAAAGTCGAAGGGGCCAAGTTGGCAGGACGCGGATGAGGCTGAAAGTCAGCAGCTGGCAAACGTCGCCTCTACCGCAGCGATCCTGCGTCGCAGCAGTCCCACTGCTGAGGAGGAAGCGCTCGAGCGGGCTGCTGCCGAGGCACGGCTGCGCATATACAATGACGAAGGCGACTCCGCCTCTCATCACTCTGATGGCGACGCAGCCAGGGCAGATCGTGGGGTGCGACGAGCGGAAGGCGACGGCGATGACGACGACGGGGATGCAATAGAGGAACGCTCGGAGCTGCCAGCGTACATGACGGAGGCGATGCAGATGCGGCGCCAACGCAAGATCCGCCGGGGCCTGGAGATTGTGCTGGTGAGCCAGGCCGCCCGTAAGGTGCTAGAGGCCATTGACGGCACCGACATGGATCGCAAGCAAGAGGAGATGGGCTTCCTCATCCCCGGCGCCAACTGGTGCCGGTTCTGCGACTTTTATCAGATGAACGATACGCGTCACTGCAAGGTGTGCAACCGGTGTGTGTACCGGTCAAAGCTGCACTGCATCTGCTGCGGGCGGTGCATTGGCTACGCGAACAGCAAGTACTACGTCCTCTTCCTCTTCTACCTGTGCCTGTCCTTGGTAGTGGCAGACGCACTGGACCTCTACTGCGTCTCGTGGGGGTACACCTACTTCTTCAAGGCCTCAGGGGACGCTAACTCCGTCTTGTATTTGGTCTTTGTGTACAGCGCGAGCTTCGCCGTTGTCGGACTGGGGCTCCTGGTGCAGTACCTCTACGCGGCCGGCCGCGGAGTGGGTCTTCTCACGGAGCTGCTGCGGCAGCAGCGAGACGAGCTCCGGGCCGTCCGGGCCCACAACAACGGTGCGCAGTACCAGCCCGTGCTGTCGGAGCGAACGACGCATGCATCCGAGGAGGGTTCGGCGAGCCCCATGCAGGAGGCATCGCCGTTTAGGTGGCGTAGGGTCTTGGAGACCGTAGGCGAGGGGCTGCCACTTCCGCTGTGGTTCTGGCCGACCGCGACGGTGCCGGCCGTCAGGGAGGTGGATGACCCGCCGGGCTTTTGGGACGCCTTCAGGGAGGCGATTCGCCTGCGCCTGCGCAGCGTCGCCGATGAGGACGACGTCTTTAGCGACGAGGACGAGGTCCACGATGCTGATGCGATCGGCGCCTTCTCCAGCAGTTTGTCAGCTCCGTCGGCTGCGCACGCCGCACGCGCGGTCCCACCGCGCGCAGTGCGGGTGCGGTACCCGGCCAAGGAGGCGGATGCAAGTGCGGTAGCCCCAGTGCCGATGCCGACTTCTCAGGCAGCCGCCCCAGCCGTGTACACAGCGACCGTTCCGACATCTGTGAATCCCTCTGCACCGCCGGCTGCCAAGGTGGCGCCTGCTCCCAAGCGCCAGGTCGACTGAAGGCGGTAGGGCAGGAGTTGGGCGGGGGCGATGGTGTGTCTCTGTACGGTTCCGTGCGCTTCGTGCTCTGTGAGTGTAAATCCGTCACACCACACACACACTTCCACTCTCTCACGAGTACCCGCGCAGCCCCTCCCCCTCCCCCTCTCTCCCTTCTCTTTCCCGTGGCTTTGCCATCTCGTTACCGTTTGCTTTACATTATTTTGTGCTTTCAATCGCGGTGCTCACAGCCCCTCCCTCCCCCCTCCCTCTCTCTCTGACTTGCTCTGACGCCCCCTCTTGGTGGTCTCGCTGGGTGTGGGGTGTGTGGGGTGGAGTTGTGCCCCCCCTCCCCCTCCTCACCCCCGTTCTTCTTTTTTTTCTTTTCTATGCGTGTTTTCTGTTATGATTGCGCGGGCCTTTGCGTTTTGCTGTCAACGTACGCACATACCCACACACACGTGCGCGGAGACGAACGCAGGGCATCAAACGAGAAAGAAAAGCACATGTAAAGCAACAACAGATGGGGGCGGCGCTCATCGCCTCGCTCCCCCACCTGTGCACGAGCTCGCTGATGGTGCGCATCCGTTGATGATTCCATCTCTGCGTCTGTGCGCGTACTCTTCTCGGCACACACTCTCCCCCCTCCTCCACCCACCCCCTCTTTCTGCTCGTGTGCACCGCCGGTGCGTTTCGATACTTTCGCACCCTTCGGCACTTTCAACACCGCACCCCATAATCCGTTCCGTTAACGCCTTCTTCGTGGCGGCTCTCTCTCTCTCCCTCCCTCTGCCTCGTGTGCGTGTGTGTGCGTGCTGCCCCCCTCTTTCCGCCTTTCACGTCGTGCGGAGAGCGTGCTCTGCGTTTCGTGGAGCTGCGCATCTGTTTGCCCTCCCCCCTCCCCGCGCGCACCTCCTGCCCGGGACCTCTGCCGCCCCTCCTCTGTCATCGTCACGACACCCACACCCCACCCACATCCATACACACCGTCTGTCCCTCCCCCTCTCTCTGATCTTATTCGGAAGCATTTCGTTTCGCCAGCTTCTTTTGCACGAACCATGCCGGTGCACCCCGCGGTTCAGTCGCTGTGCGAGCAGTCCATCGAGACGATCGGCCTGACAACTGTCTCTGCTGTGGCCTCCGCCCTCGCAGATGTTTCGACCGCCTCCGATCTTATTCAGCAGCCCGGGCAGGCGAAGGCGCTGCAGGATGTACTCAAGAAGTGCCTCTCAATCCTGAACAAGAGTGGCAAAAACTACGCGCTGCGGCTGGCGTCCCTGGAGTGCCTCTACACCCTTTCTCAGCCACCCATCCAAGCGTTCCGGACGGGGCAGCTATGCCGTACGCTGAACAACATGAACAGTAGCGTGGAGGAAATGCTGGCGCTCAGGGGGCCAAACGGGGCTGAGGATCTTTCCTCTGCTCGCGAAATGTTCACCGTGCTGATCTTCCGCTTCACCAACTATGACACAAAGGTAATTCGACTCTTGCTGCAGCACATATGTGAGGGTGATGTCGGCGCGATGGTGCAGACGCTACTCCACATCGTGGTTCAGCATGGCGAGACGTGCGAGTGGCCGCTGTTGCAGGCGGTGCTGCAGTCTCTCTACGAACTAACCGTGCCGGCCACCTACTACGTCACCGGAGAGGACGGCGCCACCGAGCCGATCCGCGACTCCGCTGCAACACCGAGTAGCAGCTCACTACAGAGCTTCACGGTGGAGAGCTTTCAGGATAGGATTGCTGCGCTGCTCACCGAGATGCGGGTCCACCGAGTGTTGGAGCAGCTGCTGGCGTCCCTGTGCGCGTTGTGGCACAAATCCACCTACAACCGCAGCCCGCCGTCGCTAGCACAGGGATACGCGGGGTCAGTCGCGCTTGGCGCCCTTGGCCGCCCGGATGTGGCGCACACCGTCACCAGTGCCAGCACGGACCAGCAGATGGAGCTGCTGAACTGGCTCTCTGCCTTTGCGCTGCTATGCCGGGCACTGGACAACATGGCCGAGTTCTGCCGGGATGTGCGGCTTTCCAGGGAGTTGCGGGCCCGGCTGCTCGGTGAGCCCAGCTGCCATGAGTGGCTTGCGTCTGCAGCGGTGCCGGCTGTTATCGCAGCCATACAGGTGTGGATGTCGGGCGCCGGCGCCAGCGCCACGGCGAAGGTGAAGCACAGTTTGCTCACGACCGCCATTACGCTTCTGCGGCTGCTGCGGCTTGCCTTGTATAAACCAGCTGTGGGCTTTACTCCAGCGCTGCTCTCCTCGATGGCGTGCCTCGCGGCGCAGGTGCATCGCGGGGAGCCACACCTGCGCCTGCAGTATGGCGGCATGCAGGTGATGCTCTTGACGGTCGAGTGTCTCGTGAACATGAACGCGGTGGCAATGACTAGCCCGGTGAACCTCGCGGAGGCCTTCCGTTTGCTGCTTCGCACCATTGCCGCGGACAAGACCCGCTGCACCTTGTCCAACTCGTACAGCGACGCCGGCGGCGGTGGTGGGGTGACCGCAGCGCAGCCGTCGGATTCACTCATGTCCATCGCCGAGTGGTTTGCCTTGTGCGTGCGCGAGGAGGAGTCCCCGTTCTGCGAGACCGACGGCAGCAATGCCTCTGTCACTGATGCACGAGTGCTTTGCGGCGGAGGAGGCGGCGCTGCAGGACGCGGCAGACCGCGTCGCCGACCTCGTTGCGCTAGAGTCGCAGCTTGCAATGATGCAGAACCTTTTGCTGCTCATGTCGCTGTCGGAGCTACTGAGTGGACTGCCTGACTGCAGGCTGGAGCGGGCGGCCCAAGCCGATCCGCGCAGCCGCAACGGCGATGCAGGCGCGCAGAGGCCGCCGAGCAACATCCACAGCCCGCCCCCCAAACGCAAGTCTCACAGGAAAAAACTATCGCACCATCCCGCGGCGTACGTGTGCGATTTGACGGGAAAGCTGATGCGCGAACCTGTGGTGCTCAGGAGCGGGCACCGGTTCGAGCACGACGCGCTGCAGAACGTTATTCGTCAGGTTGGGCACGTCGACCCCATCTCTGGCGAGTCCATCGACGAGGAAGTGGAGGTGGACATCTCACTGCAGCAGGAGATTGCCGCCTATCGCGTCAAGCGTGCATCCGAGAGGGGATCGTGCTAACATCCTTTCACACTTCCTGCGCCTAGTCTCCCTCGCTCTCTCTCCCGAGGGATTACAGGGGGTGGGGAGGGAGGGAGGGGAGGGAAAAAGGGGCACTTGCATACGATTCGTGTCGACGAACCGGAGAAGATGCGATGGTGCGCCTGCGCGGCTCGTCCCACTTTTTTCTTTCCCCTCTCGCAAGCGCTCACTGGAAGCTGCTTCTTTCGTACAGGAGGCGGGAGTTGCCGCCCTCTGATGATGCGCGGCGGGAGGAGGAAGCCCCAGAGCCCGCCATCGGCCCTCAGTTCTGGTGGATAGGCGTGGGCTGGCGCGGCGCCAGAGACGTGCGCTCATGACACCGCTTGCTTCCGCTCACGGCAAACCGCGGCGGGGATTCGGCAAGCATGCGCGTCCGTCCTCCCCACTCCTCCGGTCCGAGGCGCACGGGTGCGCCGGCGGGCGACCCCTCTCACATCTCGCCAGGTGGGGATGATGTGGCGCCGATGCCGGGAGTAGGACGAGGGCACCTGTGCATCGCCCCATCGGCTTCTTCCTGATTCTCTTGTAGAAAGTACTCACAAAGACGTCATGAAGTGTCGCGGCTGGCAGAGCGACTGGAGGGGAGGGAGAGACACAGCACGCGTACAGGGTACAGCGCCCTGGCCTGAAGCTGGCCGACCTTCCCCTTGGCGTCGTCCGGCATGCACCCAGACCACCACCACCGCTGCCCCACCTGACGCAGGGCGTGCAGTCCCACTCGAGTCCGCCCGGCACCGGCCGCGCAGCGCGTATGCGAAGACGATGCGGGGAGACGGGCAAGGACGACGACCTGCGCGGACATGCATGGGCTCGATTCGACGGCAGGGCCGTTCGTCTCAGGCGACCCAAATGTGGCCGGCCAGGGCCAACAGCGGCAGGATGAGCTGTGGGGACTGTGTGGCGCGTATGCGCGTACGCTGAAATGGGTTGCCGTGCCGTGCGATGGAGGTGGTGTGGTGTGGTGTGTGCGTGGGGGGGGGACGCCGTCGAACGGCCAGAGTAGAGAAACGGCACGCCCCTTCTCCGTCCATCTCTGTGTGTGTGTGTGTGCATGTGAGTGTGCCCACCACCCGCAGATTCCCTCTGACAGCCCTTTTCGCGCTGTGCCTCCTCCTCCCTCCCCCGGTGGGGCAGCAGTATGGGGAAGTGAGAATTCGCGGCTCCTGTCGCTCGGACTGAATCATGGCTGCTGAACTTCGCTTTTTCCCCTTCCGTCGCCCCCCTTTTTCTCTCTCCCTCTCCCTCCACATATATATACGAACGCCTATCGAACCCTGTATTTGGCCTATGGACACATGCGCGCGCCCTCCCCCCTCCTCCTCGCCCCCGCCCCCGCGTTCTCTCCCGCTTTGGCGATACACGCGCGCTCTTTGCGTCATCTTTGTTGTCCCACCTATTCACGCAGTGCTCCCATCACAGCCGCCTTCACGCCTCCCCCCCTCTCTCTCTCGTGTGCGTGTGTGTGTGTGCGTACATATTAGCTTGTTTCCCCTCCTCGCCCTTACCCCAGCTTAGGTATAGGCGCATCCCCGCCTGATTCACCGACCCTCCCCCTTGCCTCACCCTCCATACAGAATGCCGCACGGGCACCTCGCAGCCGAACGCCAGAGCCGCCGTCGCTCCTGGTGGGGGGTAGCTGTGTGCGTTGCCGTGGTGCTCGCCATGGGCGCTGATGGACTTCTGGTAGCGGCCTACAACGCAGTACCTCGACTGACATCGCTGCAGGAGCACCGCGACTTTTCAACGGCCATCGGCCATCACTCGTTTGCCCCCCCGCTGCTGCGGCAGTACTATGGCGATGGCGAGATACCGCACTGGAGCATCTCCGGCTCCTCTGTCATCACGGATCACTACGTGCGGCTGACACCTGACCAGCAGAGTCAGACAGGCCACCTCTGGAACACCGAACCGCTGGACATGAATGCATTTGAAGTTGTTGTAGGTTTCCGGGTGTATCGGTCAAGGGGCGGCACTGGCGCGGACGGCTTCGGGATGTGGGTGGCGCAGCCGCCGCTCTCAGACGGCCCAGTATTTGGCCGCCCTTCCACATTCAAAGGCTTCGGCATTCTATTCGACTCGTACGACAACGATAACCGCCGCGACAACCCGATGGTGAGCTTCGTGCACAACGACGGCTCCTCGGCGAAGCGCTTTAACCCGGAGAATGACTTCATGGGCGACAGCGTGGCCAGCTGCATCTTCGATTACCAGAGCGTATCCGAGCCGCTCATGGCCACCATGCGCATGGTGTACTTCAAAGGGACTCTCCAGGTCTTCTTGTCGAGGGACAGCGAGGCCACCGAGTCGGAGTGCTTCCAAGTCACTAACCTGCCGATGCCGGAGGGCGAAGTGCACCTCTCCTTCTCCGCACAGACGGGCGGCTTGTCGGAAAATCACGACATCATTTTCGTCCACCTCTCCCCCATCGTGGAGGTGAAGTACGACCACGATGTGCATCAAACGATGATACCGGCCAACGAGCTGCACCACGCGCAGCTTTTCGACAACGAAGCCATGAACAACCGTCGATCGTCGGCGGAGCCGGAGGCCACCGGTTCTCCCACGACGCCGCCGCAGCAGATGCCACAGCAGCAGCAGATGCCACAGCAGCAGCAGATGCCACAGCAGCAGCAGATGCCACAGCAGCAGCAGATGCCACAGCAGCAGCAGATGCCACAGCAGCAGCAGATGCCACAGCAGCAGCAGATGCCACAGCAGCAGCAGATGCCACAGCAGCAGCAGATGCCACAGCAGCAGCAGATGCCACAGCAGCAGCAGATGCCACAGCAGCAGCAGATGCCACAGCAGCAGCAGATGCCACAGCAGCAGCAGATGCCACAGCAGCAGCAGATGCCACAGCAGCACAACCAGCCTCCCGCACAAGCCTACGCTGACGCCGCCACCACAGAGCGACAGCGAATCGAAGAGCTTGAGAGGAAGCTGGCAGAGCTCGAGGGCCGAAACGGTCGCCATGCCGTGGGTGGCACCCAAGGGGAAGGGCGAGCGTAAGTGAGCCTTGAAAGTGGCGATGACAGATTACACCGCGTGCGCCGTGCACGCACACACCATGGAAACTACGTGGAGCGCGATGACTAGGCGGAGGGGCCTGCAGGGGTGAGGCGACGGCGAGGCTGACGTTGTTGCCTTGGGTACTCTTGGTGTGGGCTAGCGTGTAACTGCGATGGGAGGGTGGGTGGGTGGGCGATAGTGGTGGGGAAGCAGGGTTACACACAGATTCAGCAGCAAGCAGAGGGGCCTGGACTGTTCTGTTTTCTTCCCTTTCCGCTCACCATCGACCCCCTCGTCCACCTTTTCCACCGCTACCTCATGCACTCTCCTCCCCAACCCGCACCACCCTCCCTTTTTTTCTCTCTTCCGCGTTTTGTCGCTTGGTCGTCTCGGTTGCGCGTTTCTGCGATGGCTGCGGTTGCTGCTGCCGCCTTTTGGATCGAGTTTAATGTGTGCTGGCGCCTGTGGGATCCATGAAGCATGCGCGTGCGCCTGACTGCCAATCCACACGCCATCTACTTCATGCCCCTCTCTCCACATCCTCGACAACTGCGCTTCTCTTCCTGTGCGCTGAGTGGCAACTGCGACGCGTCTCATTCGACACGAAGAAAATCGTTTATCATTTCTGCGCGCATCGTGGCCGCCTGTGTGTGTGCGCGCCCAACCGGCTGCATCCGAGCTGGAGAGGCTGAAGGTGTACGGGTGGTGGCAGAGGGTCGTCTTGCCACGGGCTGCTCCCTCCCCTCCCCTCCCGTCCCTTCCTCGCTCTCCGACACACACACGAACGCGTCACCAAAGCATGCACGACTTGTATGCGCGTGTGAGCTCGCCCTTTTCTACGACATCCTCGTCCGTGCGACTGGGCACCAAGGTGTGAGTTGCGCTCTTACTCCTCGCCCCTCTTCATCCTCTGCCCCCACACGCACCCCCACACGCACTGGCAACGTTTGCACACGGACTCATACGTGCGCTGCTTTGCGCTCCAACTCCGGTAGCACAGCATCCACCATAAGGATCCGTTTTTGAAACGATGGCCCGCGGGTACAGCTCCAGCCGCAGCAAGAGCGGCCGCCCGACGCTTCGGATGAAGCGCTCCCGTTCCATGTCTCTACACGCGCTGAGGAGGAGCATGGAGGCGCGCAAGGCGGTCAAGGCGGCCGACGACGACAGCGCCGCGGCGTCGTCGACACCCTCGGCCGTGGCGACGGAGGCGTCACACAAGACGCTCAAGGTACTACGCCAGGGTCACGCGCCGTCGTCGTTGTCCTCGGCAGCAGCGGACGCAGTCCCTGCGGCTGCAAAGGCGGCTGCGACGAAAGCGACAGCGAAGTTTGTGTCGGCTGACGGCGGCGGTCGCAGCGTCACGAGCAGTGCCGGCACTCGCTCCAAGTCCGCCGCCTTTCGCCGCAACCTGGCCGACCTCGAGAAGCTGTTCGATGACGCCATGGAGGCCAGTGAGGACGAAGACGAGACCGTCTTGAACACCACGACCATGACCAAATACAAGGAGTGCGGCCGCATTGTCGACGCCGTGCTGGATCAGCTCGCGGCGGCGTGCGTGCCCGGCGCCAACACAAAGGCGCTGTGTGACGTAGGGGACGAGGAGATTGTGAAGCGGCTGAAAGGGCTGTTTGTGAAGACGAAGGGAGCGGACGGGAAGCGACTGGCGCGCGGCATCTCGTACCCGACGAACGTGTCTGTGAACGAGATGCTGTGCAATGACAGCCCGTACCGCGTGGAGGACGGCACCATCTTGAAGGATGGTGACGTCGTAAAGGTCCACGTTGGGTGCCACCTCGACGGCTACCCAGTGAGTGCCGCACGCACCGTCGTCGTCGCTTCGAGAGCGGCGACTGCAGCGGCAGAGGGTGACGAGGAGGCGTCGCAGAGGAAGAGGGGTGGCGCGACGGCCACATCGTCGTCGCGCCTCGCCGTAGGCAACGCCATCGAGGCAGCGCGCGTAGCGCTGCTCGCGATGATGCATGCGCTGCGCCCTGGCGCGCTGAACGCCGACATCACTGACCTCATCGCGGCCATTGGGCAGCACTACGGTGTGCAGGCTGTGGAGGGTGTGCTGTCGAACCGGAGCAAGCGCTGGGTGCCAGACGGGATGGACTGCATCATTGCCCGCCGCGTAGCGAGCGATGGCCCGCATCAGGATGTGGCCGACTGCGAGGTGCACGAGCATCAGGTGTGGTGCCTCGACGTCGCCTTTACTAACAATGACAACTACCGCATCACACTTTCGGAGAAGCCCGTGACGCTGTTTCGTCGCACCCCTCACGACTTCGAAGCGGACGCGCGGGTGAAGCAGGCGAACGAGACTCTGCAGGAGATCACCGACGCACATTTCTGCTTCCCCTTTCACTTCAAGAGCCTCGCGAACCCACTAAAGGGAAAGCTCGGCATCCATGTGCTGCAGAAGAAGGGTGTGGTGGACAGGCTGCCCCCGCTGCGCACGAAGCACGGCTACGTGACGGCACGGTTTAGCGCCACCGTGGCTGTCATGGCGAAGCGGGTAACGGTTCTGTGCGGCGCGCCGCCCACCGCCCCTGTGGCGACGCCGCCGGCAATGCGGTCAACCATGTCGGAGGACACGCTGCCTGCTGAGGTACTCGCGGTGCTGAGATGCCCCTACGAGTTCGCCGACGTGCGCGCGGCGGTGACGGCGAACGACGCAGAGGACCACAGCAGCCCCGCCAAAAAGCGCATGCGCATTGAGGCAATGGAGAACGAAGAGTAAGGGCGGAGAGGATGTGTGCGTGCGTGTGTGTCGGTGCTCTGGTATTGGCAAGCAGTCGACGATTTCACTGAGGGTGTAAAGGTAAATCTAATGTGTAATGGTGCACACACACACACACACACACTCGCCAACAGTCGCTCCACCGTGGGAGTGGGTAGGCGACGTTCGTGACGAAGGCGAGTGGGAGTGCGAGGAGGAGAGGCGTTGTGGTGGTGGGGACGGGAGCTGTGGGCGGTGATGTCCGTGACGGACACAAACGACCATTGTATGCGCCTCTCTCTTCTCGCATCGCTACCCTTTGCCGCTCTTTCTAGCCCCGTGAGTCTCTGTGCACATGTGAGCGCGCCGGCGCTCTTTTTCGTCGAGCTTCTTCCCTTTCCGGTGGTGGTCGGGGGCCTTTCTCGTGTACGCAGACGCCGTAAGACGTTACGGAGGAAGCCAAGAAGGGCGTGCCGCGAAGGGGCGGAGAGAGTAAAGTGCAGCAGTGCTGCGTCAGGTATGGCGCGAACTACGCATGCGTGTGTGCGTGTGTGTGTGCCGACTGAGAGACGGACGGGGGAAGTTTTCGTCGGGCCAGCGGTGAGGGCAGGAACGGGGATGAGGAGCGTGAGCTGCGGCGTTAATGCCGCGGGAGCCTCTCCCGCGCACTGCTGCTTCCTCTCCTCCTCAGCTGCTCCCTTCGCCTCTTCGCTTTCACCCTTCCTCTCTCCCGATCGCTGCTGCGCTGCTTGTACGTGCTGGGGAGCTTACACGCACGTGGCCATGCCGCCGGCTGAAGTAGGTGAGTACGCAACTACCCTCCCTCCCCCCTGCATGACGCCCACACGCACACGCGCTCGTAGGCTTGTCGAGAGTATCCATAGGCGCCCACGAGCCATTGATACCGCTGGTACTCGCACGCAGCTTCATCGTCACCGGCGTCGCTGCCACTGCCACGGTCGAGCTGTTGCCACCGCCATGACGCTCACTCTCGTCGTCGCTGTGCAGGTCCCGAATATCCCCCGCCTCCATCTCTCGCTTTGCCTCTCACTGTTAACACTCTTCCGCACCCCCCTCCTCTGGCGTCTTCTTCGCTATCCTGCAGCTGCTACCGTCGGAGTACATGTGGGCCCACCCCTGCTGCTCATCACACACACACACACACACGTACGCCCAGATATATACGTACAGCGACGCACATAAACACACACGCACACACCGCATACACCTATACACCTATACACCTATACATAAGCACTGTGCACGTTGTACGCACGACTCCGCATCGCTTGCTTCACCCCCTCTTGGCCACTGCTTCTGTCCCCTGCGCTGCTTTGCTCTCTCACCCCTCGCACAGGTGCACTGTGCCCCTCCGCACATCTCAGCTTCATTTTTTTTTCACAAACGCACGCACGCGTGCCGTTCTCTGCTCAGCTTACAGAGACCGCGGTATTAGCACGCGCACGCACGCACGCATAGATCGTACAGCACTCACTCACTCGCACGCCCCATTCAGATACATACACAAACACACGCACACAGACATCTTCGCATAGACACTCAACAGCCCACCGCCACGAGCACACACACGTACACACAGAAGGGGGGGGTGTAGCTAAGCCGCTCTGAAGGTGGAACGGGGTCGCGAAAGGGCTCTCACAGATTCTTCGGCTGCACCATCACACCTCTGGGCTGAGCGCACACAGAGCACACACATACACGTACACACATAGATACGGACGATTTGAAAGGGAGAGGAGTCATGCCGAAGTCAGCCAACACGCGGCGGTACGCAGGCAACAACCCCAGCGGGCGTCGTGCAACAGCGCCGCGAGCTGAAACAATGCAGAAAAGCACCGCCGGCACTGAGGAGAAGGACAACACAGTGACTGTGCACCAGGAGCCGCATATGAGCGACCCGCACTCGTCTGCCCGACAGCAGCAGCTGGAAGAGGACACAGTGCTGCAGCGCGAGCCGTCGTCACTATCCTCCATGCGCGCGCTGAGCGCGTCCTCTCCGGCCTTCATTCCGCACCAGTACGTGCTGAGGCAACCGCAGGGCGAAGATGCCGACGGCAACTCCGCCGCCTTTGCCACGACGCAAAGCGCCCTCTCCTTCACGGTCGCGTCGCCGCTGATGTGCGCGCGCAGCACAGGCGGCGACAGCTCGATGTCCTCCCCGCTCGCCTTCGCACCCTTGCCGAACGCGAGCCATTCCACTGCTATGCTGTCGCCGTTCTCCCCTTCCGTGGCTGTAAATATCGACCCGCTGGCCACTGGCGCCACCTTTGCCTCTATCGGGTCAAGTGCCACGGGCGGTTCTGCGTTCTCTGCACAGTCGTCCCATCAGCTGCGAGGCGCGTACGCGCGCGCCACTGCCGCGGCCGCCGCTTCTTCGATGCAGCTTCAGCTGACCGATCCCTACGCGTCGGCCACCGCCGCTACCACTTCTGTTGACAGTGCTGCTGCTACTGCTCCGCCACACACGCCGTCGGAGCCGCCGCCGCCGCAGCGCCGTGCCACGCGCAAGACTCCCGTGGCGGCGTGTGTGGCCGCGAAGGCGGTGTACGGGCCATCGGTTCCAGTGTTCCACTCGCAGTTCATCGATGTTGTCACCGGCACCGCCTCCATGACCCCCTTAGCGCTATGGCAAGATCAACTCACCGCCAACGACGGTGCTGACCTTCTCGGGGAGGCTTTCGACAATCGCCACGAAGCGGCCATGACAGCCCCCGAGTCGGCGATCATCGGCGCGGCCACTGCACCGCCGCCGTCTCCGCCGACGGTGGCGTTGGACAGGGAGGACGCAGAGATGCAGAGAGAGTGCCAAGCACCCAGTTCAGCCATTCAACAGCCCTCGCAGCGCCGTGTCTCGGCGGTCACCGCGGCTGTTCTGGCAAGCCAAGACGCACAGCTCGCAGAACGCTCTCAGCGCTACACCGAGGCGGAGCAGCTGCCCCACGCACTGGCCTCTGCCACCACCGCGGCTGTGCTGAGGTGGGGTGGTGCATCTTTCGTTCAGCATACCGCTAACAAGGACGCCAGCGACGCCGCCACGGCCAAGTCGACTGCGAAGTCCCAGCACCCAATACCAACGTCCACAACAGCCGCGGTGAGCGAGACAGAGACGAACACGCACGAGACGCCAAAGCGCCGCCCGCCCAAGATGTCCACGACAACCGTTAGTGCCAGCAACAGTAGCAAGGCGCGGGCTTCCGTCACGCGCAGCGGCGACGGCGGTGCTTCGACGGTGAAGCGCCTGCATGCCTGCCTGGCAAGTACGGAGGAGCGCTCCGAGGTCGACCGGTCGGGGTCGGTGATGGGACTCACCGGCTCTACGCGCCGCGTTCTGCCTACCTGCGGCGACGACAACGACAACGACAACGAAGGGCACCGTAGCGACGCCGTAACCCCAACGGCGACGCCTGCCAAAGTGCTGGCGGCGGAAGGCTCTCCGTTCGTCGTGGCTGCTGCTGCTGCCGCCTCCTCCGGTGACGCACGCATCATCCACGCGCGCGGCCGCTCTTCGTCGCGGGAGAACAGCGCTTTGGCCCACTCGGAGTCCGGCGTGAGCGCGTTGACGCGCCACACCGCCTTCGCACTGCAGCAGCAGCCGCACAGCAGCAACAGCAACGCCAACAACGGCAGCAACGCACAGCTCCAGCGGGCGATGATGCAGCTCATTGCACAGATTCAGACAAACGCCTCCGCGCCCGCCGCTGCCGCTGCCGCTGCTGTCACACCGCAGAAGTTGGGCGCACCCAACGCCGCGCCGGCTGAGACGGGCGCTGCAGCCGCCGTTTCCACCGCCTTTAAGACACCTGAGGTGGAGCGGGTCCCGTCGGCCCGCCCTAGTGCGTCCAAGAACGCCGCCAGCCGCAATATCACCACCATCATCCACACGCCGAGCACATCCGGCAAACACCACGGTGAGTCGTCGACGACCATCAAGACGGCGATCACGTCTGAGACGTCGCGGCGTCAGGACAGTGGCGTGGAGACTGTGACGTCGGCAAAGGGCTCGCGGGGCGCAGCGCCGAAGGGCGCGCAGCGGTCACTAGCGAGTTGTCTTGAGGCCATTTCGCCCCAGCGCGTGCGCAACAGCAGCGCCGCTGCGGGCACGAAGGGAGTGACCGCCACGTCACAGACGCTGCTGCCGCCGTCGTCCTCAGCGTCCTTCACGGTGCCCGACACTGCAGGGGCGATGCCTGTGCCACGTTCTCAGCGCCGCGGCACGAAGCAGGGAGCAGCCAGCGCCACCTCTGCTGCCGCCAATCCAACGGCTGCGTGTGGTGCCGCTGCCGGTGCGACTGAGTGCCACTCAACTGGAGCGCAGGCGACCAGCTACGCAGTGGTCATCGAGGGCCACATGCAGCGTCGTGTGACAGCTGTCTCGTCCACGGCGCTGAAGCCAGGAGTGTGTGTCCTGTTCGAGGAGGACCGCGGCATTGACATGGGCCGCGTTGTGCAGTGTGATGTTCTGGACGGCGACGAGGCTGCCGGCACGCTGGCCACAATGGCCTCGGCGACGTCGCCCCTGAGCCGCAAGGACCGCCCCGCTCCGGTGCTGCGGCCGGCCACTGCTGAGGAGGAGTACCGCTGGCTGTACGCCGATGTGAAGGAGGCGGAGTCGACGCTGGAGCCGTGCCGCGAGGCGGCCGCGCGTCTTCGGCTGCCGGTGAAGGTGGTGGCGGCCGTGTATCAGTTCAACAAGGCCAAGCTTACCTTTTACTACGAGAGCCCTACCCGCGTCGACTTCCGTCCTCTGCTGCCCTCACTCTTCTCGCGCTTCCATTGCCGCATTTGGATGGCCCGCCTGGAGACACTGGAGATCGCAGCGGCCGCGGCTGAGGTTGCCGAGGAGGAGGGCGCCCACACTCGCTCGCAGGCGGAGAAGAGCGCTGAGGCTGTCATGAGCAGCTGATTGGACGGATACGGCGTCTTCGTGTGTGCCGTGCAGCGAGAAGAGGGGAGGGTCTCTTGTTGTGGTCTCCTCCCCTTCGCAAGTGCCGCTGCACTGCACACAATGTCCTCTCTCTCCCCCTTTCTCCAATACGGAGGTGATAGATGCGATGTCGCGAACCGGCCCGTGGATGACCGTACACTGTGTATGGTTGCTCAGACGCTGCCGCACTCTCATGTCGCGCGGTGTCTCTGTGCATGTGCGCATGCCTGCAATAGGTGTCTGCGTGGGTGTGTGCACACCTTTACCGCCACCGTACACTGTGCCTCTTGCACTCTCGCGCCACCGCCGCGCCTGCTCCAAAAAATATCTCTTCTCCGATGCGAGCATGGGTGCCCTGTCTTCGCCTTCTTGGCCTCTTTTGCTTTCCGTCTGCTCACCCCCTTTCACCTTAGCTAGGGCGTCTCATCGATTATGATGGCTGCGCAGAGGGCCAACGCAGCAGAGCAGCGGGCGCAGCAAGGGGGGCGTACAGACGTGCCCTCTCTCTCCTTCGTTTTTCTCTCCCTGTCCTCTGTGTATGAGTCGTACAGGTGTACCCGTGCCTCCTCTCCTCCCTCCCTCCACCCCTACGGCCATTATCCACCACACGCGCGTGTCGTCACCCTCCTCCCTCCTTTGCTGTCCCCCCTCTCTCTGGCCCATGGGAGGCCTCGCTTCTTCCGTGTTGGACCCGCCAGGGGTGCGGGGGACAGCTGCCTGATGTTCATTGCCCCCCCTCCCCTCCCCCTCACTCCCGACGCATCGTCGCCGACGTTCACGATGGCGTTTCGAATTCTCCGCAGCACACGCTGTGCATCCTCCGTAGTGCTCCCTGTGCGCTTGTGTGTGGCTGCTGACGGTGCCCTCTTTGCCCTCTTCCGTCCGGTATTCTGCAGTAGCGAAGTCGCGAAGAGAGAGAGCATTCACTGCCAGCGTGCCTCTTTGCGGCTATCCAGCCGGTCTCTCTCCCCTCTCCCCTCCCTGTCTGCGAGGTCCCCTGCCTGAGCTGCTCGGCACCGCGTCGGCTCATGTTTGTGCCCGGGCCCGAGTCTCTCTGCGTCTGTGCTGCGGCGTTGGGCGCGTGGCAGCTGCGCGGTATTATTTTGTACGCTCTATTTCTCTTTTTGCTTTCCACCTCGCGCCCCCCCACTCCTCGAGCGCTGGCGTGCGTGTGTGCGTGGGCGCATGCCCTTGTTGCCACGCGTACTCGCCATCCTCCCTGCATAGCGTGCCTCAGTGCTGAGAGGAAAGGGACAGGCCTGTCGACTGAGGGAGCGGTGACGGGGAAGAGAAGGTGCGCTGCTTTTTCTTTTTTGAATCACGTGTGCGCGCTGCAAAGCCGATGACGAGTGTGATGGCAGAGAATGACGGGTGCACGCCGCCGCTCTGCTCTCCCTTTTCTCTCTCCGAGACTCTGTGTGCTCCTTTGGCTGACCCAGCCATGCTGCGCGCGTGGGTGCGCGCCTGCAGCTCAGTGGGGGAATGAGGGAGGGGGGACGGTAAGGGGTCGAGAGGGGTCACGCGGTGGGGAAGAGGCACTTCACCTCCTGGCGCCTTCTCTCTTCACCCCCTCTCCCTCCATGAAGTGGTAAAGGGTGCAAAGAGTAACCGTTAGATGACGGCGAGGAGGTTGCGCGTGCATGCATGCGTGTGTGTGTGTGCTTCGTGAAGAGCGCGCGAACAGACACAAACACACAGATAGATAGACACTCTGAAGGGACTCTGTGATTGGCGGAGGAGTAAAAAATAATATACGCGTGTGTGTGCGTGCCGGAGTACGGTCGAGGGTACGTTGAGACTCGGTCGTCTCCGCTGCGAAATCCGTCCTCCACGATGTATGTGTTGTTGTCCTCGTGCCTGGGCTCACCGCGATGATGGTGGATGGCGTGTATGTGTGTGTGCGTGCGAATGATGTGCTGATCGTCACTCGGTGTTCTCTCTCCTCCTTCCATAGAACGGTACCGAAGATGGGGGACAATAAGGCAATGGCGGCGAAAGAAAAGTGGGCTGCCGATGGAGCAGCGGTGGAGAGAGGGAGAGCGACGCTCCCCCCACTCTCCCCAACGGCCTTCTCGGTGTTCCCTTCACCTCTTTGTGGCTGTTTCCTTTTTTTTTTGGTTCTCCTCGTCAAGCACAGCTTACCCATGCACTCCAGAGCACCGGCTGATGCGATGGTGGTGGCGACAGGTGCTCGCCTGCGCACGCGCCGTGCTCGCCGTGACGGGCTGCAGCCGATGGAGGTGCACACGCTCTGAGAGGCAGCAAGGGGAAGGCGATGATGCAGATTGCGGCCGGAGCGCGTGGTACAGCACTTTCGTGCACACACGCCTCTGCACGGGAGGGGGCGCGCGCAACTCGCGTTCCCCTCTCCCCAAGCCCGCTCGGCTCACGTTTTCCAAAATGTAAGCGAACGCACATGCCCACACGCACACAGCCGATAGCCCACTTGTCGCACGGACATGGCGTGTAGGCGGCCCTATTCTCACGCAGCCTCCTCCTCCTCTCTTGCACTGGCGTACTAGTCGTCTAAGGCTGCCTGGTGCCCCCCTCCCCCCGCCCCCGAACTCGGAGTTGATCGACACACGCACCGTGCCTGCCAACACAGGCATTGATCAATAGATTTCTTTCGCCCCTGCACAGCGACAAGCACACAGGCGCGTCTCTCATGCTCATGCCTCCTCTCTCCCACTAGACTCATTCTCAGAGATTTTTGTGTACGCTTCTCGTTCACCCGCATCGTCACCGCCGGCAACACTCCTCACCTCTCCTCCTGTGACGTGTAGACGCTAACTGCTGTGCTTCTTGGCCGGCGTGCTTGATCCGGGGATATCTAGCGCCTGCAGACCTCCCAAATGGATAGCGCATCGTGCAGCTCACAGAGCAGCAGCGTCATCAGCACACGCTATGACGGTCGATCCGAGGATGCTCGATCATCATCCTCGGAAGAATCCCGTGGCACGACTGCAGCAACGGCACGTGATACCAGCGCTAGCGCACCGGATGGCGCCGCGGGCTACGGCGACATATATGTTGTGGATGCAGCAAGTGGCCACCACTACCACATCACAGCGCCCTTGAAAGACCCCTTCCATTCCTTGACGTCCGTGACGCACCGCGCCCTGCAGCATACCGTGCGCAACCTACTCTTGGCCTCACCTGACAACTACTTGACAGGCACGGCAGCACAGACGCACCGGCTGCTGCTCCTGCTTGATGGCGCTCCACTCGATGACAGCGATGCTGTAACGCTGCCTAGTGGCGCGGTGGTCGAGGTGCACCGCGTCTCCGCCGACTTGCTGCATCACTCGTTGACGCCGTCGTCGCTGCCTCGATCCATGGAGCTCGCGTCGGAGCAGGAGAGGCAACCGCGGTTACCCTCCCCCGTTCGTGCTACGAGGGCGCATCGGGCTGCGCTGCAGGCCATTAATAATCACCCTGCCGAATTGAAGACAGTGCGGCCAACGCAATCCACTGTGACAACAACTACAGCGACATCCTTATCACGTCGGCTGCCTCCCAGGCGCGGCAGAGGTGCGTCTTCCAGCGTCAGTTCTCTGAGCAGCGGCAACAAGGTCACTGGTTCCGGCGATAGCGACTCACTCTACGCCTTCACGCGCACGAGTGGGGCGGCAGCACCCACCGAATCGAGGCAGCGGGGCGCTGTGGCGCGGCCTTCCTCCTGCTACGCGAGCTCGCATGAGGGCTACGTGGAGTCTAGTCAGCTGATAACAGCGTCGTCGGTGCCGAGCAGGCACGCCAGCACCTTTGCGTCTACACCGCTGCCAGAAGAGAAGACGGCGTCTTCCATCGAGCGGATACCGAGCGTAAGCGCCTTCCACGACAAACGTTTACCCGCGCGCGGGAGGACTGGCACATACAGCACCGCCGACAGACACGAATGCGTGCGTCAGAGTGACGCGGTTGTGGTAGGAGAGTCGCCTTCTCGTACGCATGCACATGTGTGGCCCTTTAGACCAACAACGTCATTGCCGCGCCCCTCCACTGAGTTGACGTCGTCAGCCTTTAGTCAAAGCTCTTCGGCAGCCAGCGACGAGCCACTGGAACACGGGCGGCACGCACTGCCCAGCGCGCCTCGTGCCTCGGCCGCTGCCCCGGACAGTCCCTCAGTTACCCCGCTGCGCTCCTGTTGCGCAGTACCTTCAGATGAGCCGTCGCTGAGGTCTTCCCTGCCGGCCTTGGTGCCGGCAGCGGTGCGGAATGCCGCCGCGCCTGATTGGGACAGGCAGGCTGCGCCGTCGTCGCCCCTGCCCGCCCCATCTAATGACCACGCGCAACTGCCGGCGCCAGCGCCCTTGCCATCGCCACCTCCCCTGCAGCTGACCACGCAGGCAACGTACGAGACGCAGCGGGGGTCCATCGCCGCTGCGGCGGCCGCTGAGCAGCGACGCCTCCTCACACGTCTGCAGCAGCGTTGTCGGGCGCTGGAGCAAGAGAGGAAGGCGCTGCTGACGGCGCGCCTGGAAGCGGTGAGGGCGCAGAAGTCGGCGGGCCGGTTGCGTGCGCTGCGAGAGGCCCAGGAGGAGGCCGCCGCGGCAGAGGTGGATGCCGTGCGTGCTCGCCTCGGTGAGCGCCGCGACGACTTGCTTCGCCACTGGCTGCGTGTGCTGCACGCCCACAACGACATGCATTGCCCCATGTCAAGCACGCTGCTGCATGAGCTAGAGGATGAGGGTGACGTGCTCACCCTTCGCTGCCTCTCCTTGATTGCTGGTTACCACTCCCAGAAAGCCCGCCTGCAAGGGCTGCAGCAGCAACGGGCGCTGAAGGAGGCGGAGGTGACTCGGCTGCGGTGGGAGGCCCACGTGCGCCGGTGCACGGCGGAGGAGCAGAATGGGTGCTTCCGGGTGGTGGCGCGGCTGAGGCCGCCCAGCAGGCGTCCATGGCTGCCCACAACGGGGCTCGCGTCCGCCGAGGCGACGGAGCTTGACGGCGGGTACGCAGTCCGCGTTTTGGAGGGCTCGCCGAATGCCGCACACGGCTCCCAAGTCGCCGAGCCCGCCCCATGTCGGGTGGTGGAGGTGGCCGACCCACCGCGCCACCTGCTCCACCGCTACACGCTGTGGGCGGCCTACGACGTCGCCGCCGACGACGCCGGGTCGCAGCAGCGCCTCTTCGAGGACCAGCTGCAGCCGCTGCTAGAGCACATGTGCCGCACCGGGCAGCACGTCGCCGTCCTGGCCTTTGGCGCTGTCAGCAGCGGCAAGACGTTTGCGCTGGTCGGCCCCCGCGCCGCGCAGTCGCCATCACGCACCCGCCGAACGGGCGGTGAGCCTGTCAGCGCTGAGGTGCCAAGCGACCTTGGCTTCTGCCGTAGCCGCAGTCGCAGCAACGAGGGCGACGACGTCGCCAGTGCGCCGACCGGCATCACTACCGTGGGCGTGCCGGGGCGCCGAGGCATTACCCGATGCCTCGACCCCGCTGGCGCGGCGATGGAAGCTCGCATGCGCGAGTCGTTGGCAGAGATCAAGGCTACGAAGCGGAGGCAGCGCAGTGCTGAGCGGCACGCACGAGAGGAGCGCGACTGGCGTGAGCGTGCGGGTATCGAAGAGGGGGACGGGCTGCTGCCGCGCGCGGTGGCGTGGCTGACGGCGCACCTGCGCAGCGAGTCGCCGCGGGCCAAGGCCAGCGAGCCGGTGGTCGAGTCCGTCTTCTTCTCTATGTACGAGGTGTACAACGATCACGTGTATGATTTACTGCCAAACACTCCTCCGAGTGCCGCGGGCACTGCTGAGCCCGACAGCAAGGCGTCTTCTCGTGCGGCATGGCCTCGCTGGAACGCCGGATGGCTGCCTGCCCCTCACATCAAGAACAGCAACCCGGAGCATCTTACGGAGCTGCAGGTGGAGCTGGTGCCGCCCTCCTCATACGGACGCGGCGCTGGCAGAGATGCTGCAGCCGCCATCTCGCAGCGGCTGCAGCCGCCAGGGCAGCCCCAATGGCGCATCAAGGCGAGCGAGGTGGAGGTGCGCTCAGCGGTGGAGGCACTGCAGGCAATCCAGCTCGGTCTCTACCGCCGCCGATCCGCCGCCACGCTTCGGGGGGCGCGGTCGAGCCGCAGCCATCTCTTCCTGCGTTTCCGAGTCGAGGTGCGGCGGCCTGTTATGCCGGCCAAGGCGTCCACCACCGCGGCGCAGTCGGCGTGTGCAACTGCTGTGCTGCCAGCGCTGGTGGAGGGGGGCAACGGCGCGACGATCGGCAACGCCGTAGCGTGCGCGGGGGCCACAGGTGCTGCCGCTAAGCCAAAGGGCTACGGCTTCCTGCGCGCCGCAATCGCGACGCCTTCTGACAAAGCCGCCAGCGTTAAGGCGGCAGCGGCAGCGCCACCGCCAACCTGTGTGGCAGAGCTGCTTTTCACCGACTTCGCAGGCAGCGAGCGCATCGAGCTCAGCGGCGCCACAGGCGACGCGCTAAAAGAGGTGCATTATATTCACACAAGCCTGAGCGCCGTTTCAGAGGTGCTGTTGGCGCTGGCGCGGGCACATCCGTGTCGTGATGTCCAGACCGAGGCAGACACGGCGGCGAGGCAGCCGGGAAAACAGCACGGCGGCGACGACACACGACCACTTGCGACTGCCGCGCTGGTGCGCCGCTGGGGGGCGTTGGTGAGTCGCCCAGGCGTCACGCTGTCGCGCCGCCCACCAGTGTTCCTCCAGCCACGCTTCACGAAGCTCGGCAGCGACGGCGCGACCCGGCAGCGCGGCGGGCACGAGGGCCGCCTCGCGCTGCGCCGGCGTGTGCTGGCGCTCATGGACACCTGCATGGCTGGCGAGGAGGTGACACAGTGGTGGCGGCGTTGGCGTGCTGCGTCGCCGTATGTGCCGTTCCGCACCTGCAAGACGACGCAGCTGCTACAGTCCGCGCTGGGTGCGCCGTGCAAGTCGCTCGTCCTGGCGTGCGTGCGGCCGTGCAGCGTGTCGGAGGTGGTGCTGCCGGCGAGCCTGCAGGACCGCAACAGCCCGCGCGCGCTGGCGGCGGCGCGGTCGCTGTTCGCTCACCAGGCGCCATTGATGCTATCCGAGGTGCACGCCACCCTGACCTTAGCCGGGCGCATCAACGACGCGCTGGACGGCGATGCTGCCAAAAGGGCGTAAGGTGGTGCATGGGGAGGAACTAACATGGATGGCTAATGACAATGTGAGTCGAACTGCAGCTACGCGGGCCAAAAAAAAAAAAGGAACGGGCGGCGTGGCGCCGCCGGTGCTGCGCTGGGGGCCCCCTTCGGCTTGCCCCGCTCCGCCAAAAGCCAGGGCCATGGCATCCCCACCCCCCGCCCCCAATCGGCCCTCGGCCACGCCGCGAACGTGCCCCCCTGAGCGAGGCCTGCCTCAGCGCCGTGGGAGGGGCGCCAGGCCGCGCCGTGGGAGGGGCGCCAGGCCGCGCCGCGGGTAACCCTCCGGAAATGTCCTTTGATGGGGCCGGCTAGCGTGTTCTTGGAGGGTTGGGTTGGGTGGGCTGGTGTGGTTTTGGGCTTCCGGGGCGTGTGCCCCGTTCGTTGCATTCGGGGGTTGGGCGGCGGGTGGCCCTCGCCCCTGGGTGTTTGCGTGTTCGCGGCGCGGTGCCGCGCGCCATGCGCTGCTTCGTCGTTGCCTCCGTCGCCAAATAAAGTGGCGTGCGCAGGTTCTTTTACGAGTCGTCTGGCCGGCTTTCCGCATCGGCAGAAGCGCGCCAGAGCGCATTACCGTAATGCAGCCGACTCCGTCGCCAGAGCACGGTCTCTGCCGCAAATTCCACCCACCCACGCCTCGCAGCCGCTTCCACGCCGTGTACCCCCGCTCCTTTGGCTCCAGGGTGGCAGGGACTGTCCACACCCATGGGGGAGGGGTAGTGGAAGGCCGTGTGGATTACACTCAAGTCACGCTGAAACTACCGTATGGATGACAGAAACGCATTCAACTGCTGCAGGTGGCCCCGACGCAACGCCACGCGGGGCCTCACCGCCCGCATCCGAAGCAACGCACCGATCCGGCCCTTCTCCACGACGTAGGGGCGTGACTCGGTCTTCCCCTCCTTCCCCTCCCCCTCCCCAACATACACACCAGAGGCGGTGTGGCCCTTTTGTCGTAGGAGGTGTTGGTCTTTGGGAGGTATAGCAAGACGACCTGTGTAGATGCACGCGGGCCTGCACCATCGCGCGTGCGCGTACCGGTGCACTGCACACACACACACACACACACTCTCGAGCACGTATGACCAACTCCGATCTCAACCCCTAAACAAACGAAAGAGGCGCTGCCCGCAACGCACCGATGCAGGAGGAGGAGAGACAAGCAGCCACAACGCGCAGGGTAACGGAAGTTGGGCGAGGGAGAAGCTTCCCATCTCCCTCGACATCCTGTCCACCCCCTTCCCCACTGACACCGACGCAGAGCAGCGCCAAATATCACCTTACGCCGCGTTCCCTCCTCTCTGAATTACCTATAGGTCATCCAGAAAATTCTTCATCACCTCTCCCAAGGCTCCAGTTGCCTGTGCGGCGCTTTGCTGTAGACTGCGCGCGGCTTCCGTGACATGCCAGAGGGCTTCACTCGCGGTGGTGGACGCACCCATGCCACCGTTCGCGCCGCCGTAGGTGGCCTCAGGCACGTAGGCCTGGTTACCGAGACCACGGAAGTCAGGCCCGGCGCGCGGCGCCGCTGAGGTGGGCATCGACGGCGGCGTGGTTGCCTTCACGGCGGTGGACGGCGAGGTGCTTCTGACGCTGTTACTGCCCGTGCCGTATGGTTGACTCATCAGCGGCGACGGAGACGACACCTGCGCGTTTGTCTCGTCGAAGAGATCGCCGTTGACGTTCTCAGCGCTTTTGCCAATGAAGCCGGTTTGGCGAGGTGCCTGCTGCACCTCCGGCGCACTCGGCTCCCTGCGACCGAGCGTGTCTGGGTTCACTGCACGGGCGGCGGCGGCGGCTATCTCGGCCTGGCGCCGGCGCTCCATCTCTTCCTCGGCGGCTTTGCGCTGCTCCGCCTCGCGGTCGTACAACAGATCTTCGGGTACCGGCCGCGTGGACTCCTCGATGGACCCCTCGACGCGGGCGACGCCGCCGAAGCCTCTCTTCTTCCCTTTCGCACCAAGCGCCGCGCCGCCGCCCACCTTTTTCGTCCCCAACGCAGCGGGCTTGGAGGATATCGCCACGATGGGGGCTGTCGCCGTGGGACTGCCCTCCGCCGTCACGTCGGGGCTGTCGCCGGGAGTGGGCGAGAGGGGCGGCGCAACAGCGGCGGCGGCGAAGGACGTGGGAGAAGCACAGCTGGTCGACTTCGGCACACCCTCCGACGCCGGCGTCAGCTGCCCGCTCTGCGTGAAGTCGTTGACAACCCTGTCAATCATGCGCTTGTACAGCGCGGCGGCAGGAGAGCTGTAGAAGGACTTGGGGTCCGTATTGCCATGCTGCTTCATGAACTGCTTTGCCTTTCCGTTGCCGCCTAGTGCCACACGCAGTGCCTCGTGCGGGCACCAGCTGTCCAGCTCCGCGGACTTCATGAAGGAGATGTGCACCCCCATGCCACGGTGACGGCCACAGCAGTCCATGCAGAGGAAGATGCCGTACGTCACGCTGCACCAGCTGGGGTTCTTCTGCGGGCAATCGAAGCAGACACGGTTGTCCGGCAGCTGCCGCATCATGGCGACAAGTTCTTTCGCCTCCTCCGCCGTCTCGGGCACCTTTAGCTTGCCCGCACTCGCCATTGCTCTGCCCCTTGTTTATGATGTTCCTGCCGTGCTTGGGCGGGGGGGGCGAAGGAGGGGAGGGGAGGGGAGGGGCCAACGGCGATGGAGAGCGTTGAGTGGGTGGGGAGGTGTTACGCCGACCGACATGAACAGATCACACTCTCCCTCGAAAAAGCGCGCAGTGGCCGTGACTAATGACGGGCGGCTGACACAAAAAAGAAGAAAATTGAAGACGATGATGGAGGAGATCGCGGGAGGAGGAGAGTGCCAAGTCCCAACCGCGGCGTGTCTGTGTGTGTGTGTGAGTGTGGAGGCGTGCGCTTGTGTGGAACACTCGCACCTGCACCCCCCACACGCGCCCCCACGCACACACCCAGCGAAAGGCAGAGAGAGAGAGGACGGGGAGGAGGGCGGGGGGGGAGATGGCGACCCGTGTAGGGTGGCGGATGAGGAGGTGGGTGAGGGCCAAGTGCAGCCACGCATTCCAAGCACACTTGGGGCACCCCCCCTCAGCGAGTGAGACACGGGGGAGGGGTGCGTTAGATGCTCTGCAACGGGGGCGGTTGGGCACGCGTATCTGTGTGACCCGCCTTTCGTTGTAGCCGCCGTGCGGTTGATGACGCGTGCACGCAGGCGCAGACACCTGTGCGCGCACGTGCATGACGCGCGCCTAGGAGAACCGACGAAACAGAAGGGCTGCTTCGCCCTTCTCTCGCTCACCGACCGACACTCCTGTACGCAACGAAATTTGCGCTCTGTGGTGCGCTGCGGGCGGGCATGAAAGGCTTGGGCGTACGTGTGTGTGTGAGTGGGGTGGGGTGGGGGGACGGGAGTTGGCCACCTCACAGCTCCACCATCACCTTGCCGCAATTCTTCCGCTGAAACATCCATTCAACCGCGTCATACACACTTTCCAGCCCTTTGAATGTTCTCGGGCTGATGCAGCTGTGCACAACGCCCTGGTCGTGGAGCGCACAGAGGCGGTCGAAGTGCTGCTGTTCGTACTTGGAAAAGTGAGGGAGAAAAAAGGTCGAGAGGGAAGCGCTCTTGGCGAGCAGCTGCAGTGGCAGCGGCTTGCGACCCGGACGGGCTGCCTCGACGGAGCCGCTTTGGTAAGTCGACATGCAGCCGACCGAGACGATGCGGCCGTGCAGTGTGAGACTCTGAATCACCGCCTCGAGGAGGTCGCCGCCAACGGATTCGTACGCGATGGTGATCCCGCGTGGATAGCAGCGCCGGAACGCCGCCGCCGTGTTGTCGCCCTCTGCTTCATAGTTCACCACCCCGTCGCACTTGAGTTCGCTGAGGAGGAAGGACTCCTTCGATGACGACGAGCACGTCCCGACGACTGGGCAGCCATAGACCTTCTTGAGCAGCTGAACAGCGAACTGCCCGGTGCCGCCTGCCGCTGCCGTCACGACGGCGCGCTCGCCAGGCTGCGGCTTGAGGACGTGCTCCAGCGCGATGGACGCCGTCGTCGCGCTCAGACCGAGGGGCAGGTATTCCCTCGCAATGCGTGGTACGGGCTTGGCGTGCCGTCGCGCTACCACCTGGTACTCGGCGAACGCGCCGTAGCTCTGTGTCACGACGGCGGCACCAGCCTTCAGGTCCTTCACGCCGCTGCCCACGTCAATAACTTCTCCGACGGCCTCGAAGCCACAAACGAAAGGTGGCCGCACATCGGGCTGGTAGATGCCGGCTGTGAAGTTGATGTCGCTCGCGTTGATACCGAGGTACTTGTTCTTCACGAGAATGGCCTTGGGATGCAGCTCCGCTGGGAATGGCACCTCAACGATAGACGTGGCCGCCCGAAAGTCGGTGGAGAGCGCATGGGCGGCGATGTGCCTGTACGTGCGCGCTGCCGCGGACATTGCCTACATGCGCGTGAGACAGCGGCTGTATGTGTCGGTGCTTGCCTTGTAGGCACTCTCCTCACCTTAGAGGACGTGCCGTGCGGAACTTACAGACAGACCGGGGAGGGTGTGGGAAGGATGCGTGTGTGTGTGTGTGTGAGGGGTGGGTGGGTGGCTGTGCATGTGTGAGTACGGAGAGAGGTGGACGGAAGGCCGGCACACCGTGTCGGAGCTGGTGTGCGTCTACAGGTTTGTGCGCGTCAGGAAGGGTCGGGGGTGGTCTCTCACCGCTTCCCTCTATCCTCGCTTCGACGCCCTGTACTCAACTGCTCACACACGGTCAGACACGTACGCAGACCACCCGTGCCGACGGGCTTCACAGCGGGCGCAGGGAAAAGACAGCACCGACCAGATGATACGTAACAGGAGTGCAACCAATGACGGAAGGTGCCCAGACGCCAACAGAGATGATGGGAAGGCACGTGCGCAGGGCCTGCAGCGATAGGTGTGACGCACACACACACAGACAGACAGACATCTTTTTTTTTTTGAGAGCATTATCCAAGAAAGAAGTTGGGCAGCATCGGCGGTGACGCCCTCTTCCCCCCTGATCCCGCATATAGATGTATATATATATATATAATATACCCCGCTTACGTTGCAGCATGACCGTTGGCACACGCACACGCACACACGCTGCCTTGCCTACCCACATGAGGCAGAGGTACCGTAGGGATTTGCTTCCCACGTCACCCAGTCGTCACTGTCGGCGCGTGGGGTCGAGCCGCATGGCTGCCCTTCATGCGATGGAGGCGGCGCCTGCGGCATGGACGCGCTCTCCGCGTCGAGGTTCGGCGGCGCTGTCGATGGCATCGGCAACGCATGTGCCTCAACGTAGCGCGACGCCATCAAGCGCACTCGTTCGGCGACCGAGGGTGGCACGTCGCAGGCGTCCTCCCAATCCTCCACAACGGATGCCAGGCGGGCCTGTGAGGCCGCCACCGCTGCTGCTGCACCCCCAGCCGCACGAGTTTCCTCGGCAGACGCTGGTGTGACCACTTTCGTTGCTTCCTGTGACGCGGCGCTGCTCGCGTCCTCCATCAGCTCCTTCGCGAGGTCCTCGAAGTCGTCGTCCATACGCGAGGCGTCGTCGCCGCCGCGGTCCGTGGCAACCGCCCGCTTGCTCACGGGGGCAGTCGGCGGCGACACAAGTGGCGACGTCGCCTGCTGTGACGCGTCCTGCTCGAACTGCAGGTTATCGTCGCTGCGCCGCATACTTTGATCGTACTCCCGCCCCCACTGACCCAAGAGCGACTGCAGCATCGGATTGAGCATGGCGGAGAAGGCTTGCAGCATGGGGTACTGCTGCTGCAAGCCGCTGCTCTGTAGGAGTGTCTGCAAAATATTTGCCATGCTGGGCTGGAAGGCGAGGCTGCCGTCCTCAAACCACCGTGTCGAGGTGCTGAGGAGCATGCCAACGTAGCGCACCACGATGTTGCGCATTTCGCGGCTCCACTCCGCCGCGCTCATCGAGCTGCGCGAGAGGTGCTGCATGATGGCCATGCAAAAATGTTGGAGATAGCGCGGAAGCTCCTGTCGGAACGCCCCCACGCGCTGGAGCGCTTCCTCAGCGGTTCTTCCGGCACTCGTCGCCGCTGCTGTCTGCTGTGCCATCAGACTTTGCACGGCCGGCATGTTAAGGATGCGGTCGCTGAGCTGCCTCGCCTCATCTTGGGCTACATTCGCCATGGCAGCTAGCGACCCGCTCGTCCCGTCAAGTCGCTGTTGCACCTGCCCCCACAGCGGCGCACGCAGGTTCGAGAGGAGGCTGTAGTTTCCTGCTGCCAGCTGCATCAGCTGCGGCATTCCGAGCGTTGCCAATGTGGCGCTCATAGCTTCATTGATCCACGGCGTCCTCGTGTCGCTTGAAGCGGAGGCGCTGGTGTGGTTCTCGTTGAGAGGAGGCGTGGCGCGCGGGTGCTGCGGCTGCTGTTCTTGCTGTGGTGCCTGGCGATAGCTGTTGCGATTCGTCGAGTCCGTCTGCAGCGATACTTGTCCAACTGTAATCTGCGCCGCGAGCCGCTGTAGACGCTCCGGAATCTCATCCAGCTCCTCCGGCGTGCAGTGCACATGAATGTGGACGACGGACGATTGCTGCTGCGGATAGTGCGGGAGCGGCATCGGCGGGGCTGAGTTGCTCACAAACACATCCACGCGTGGTGGCGAGGCGGCTGTGAAGTTGAGCGTCGGCTGCGGAGCGGGACCACCGACAGCATCAGCAGATGTATGGGCAGCTGGTGGCTGCGGCGGGGCCGAGGCCGGCGTGGGGCCCTCTCGTTGGTCTGGCACCGCGGCGTCTGCTGTCCCCTGAGTAGCGTCGCCGCGGGTCACCGCCGTACTGGCACCCGCACGAGCCGAGTCTGGGCCGGCTGGCGCCGCCGGCCCCCCTGCCGTTTCCGCTGGAGTGGCACCTGCGGTAGAGTGCTGCTGCTGCTGCTGCTGTGACTGCGGAGCACCCGCATTGCCATAAAGCGAGTTAGAGAGGACGGACGAGATCAGCCACGGGAGCTGCGAGGTGAGGGCGTTCACGGTGGCAGCTACCGCAGGATTGCTGCTCCCGGAAGCTGCGGCATCAGCTCCGCCACTCCCGGCAGCGCCAGCGGCAGCCGTCCCATCACTCATCGGCATGCCTGAGCCCATCTCGTAAGAGAAGGCTACATGCGGGCTGTTGCCGGACGCTGGAGGAGTGGGCGATGGCATCGACCACCCCTGCGGTGCCGTCTGCTGCTGCTGCTGTTGTTGTTGAAAGGCAGTGGTAATGGTGTTGGCGATTGTGGAGGCGAAGGGCTGCCACGAGAAGGCGCCCCCTGACACGTATCCGCCGTTGCCTCCCGCACTGAAGGCGAACTGTGGCATCGTGAACGGCTGCTGTTGTTGGTTTGGACCGGCACTGCGCTCCCCACCGCCTCCGCTGCTCCCGCTATCCGGCTGACGGGTCTGCACCACAATGTGCACCGTACTGCCCTCCTCCACACCGTAGCTGCTCACCGAGTTAGCGTCCTGCATCAGTCGACCGCGGTACAGCAGACGGATACTATGCGTCGCGCTGTCGATGTTAAATCTGTCCAAGAGGTTTCTGCGCAGCTCCGCCACGGTGAGGCTGTCCGAGACGACAACATCGTCGCTGTTGTACGGGGCAGTGCCTCGGACTTGGATGCGCATCTGCGTGCGGGGGAGGAGAGGGAGGGTTGGGGGTAGGGGGGACGGAGGATACACGCAGGATGAATGCGGTGGACGCGAGGAACAATTTGGCGAGGGGAGGGGAGGGGGGAAAAAAGGGGCGACGAAATGCCACTGTGCGCACACGCCAATGCACACGTGCAAGCGGGTGAGAGGTGTACGTGTGTGTCTGTGTGAAGTGAGTGGGAAGCGAGGGGAAAGGCCCGTGCGGGGGTGGAGTGGGGAGCTGCTGCTGATCTGCTCACTCCCACACGCATATGTACCGGCGCGCACACCAAAATTCAGCACGAGAGTGGCGATAGAGCGATTGAGAGGAGGAGGAGGAGGGGGGGCGAGTGGGAAAGGGCGATGATACGGGATGGCAGCGCAGCGGCCAAGTCAACTGGGGAAGCCGGCCAAGCACTAGGAGTCGATGCACACGATACCCACGCATCTATTGCAGTCGGTGTGGGCCTGGAGGAGGGGTGGGGTGGGGCGCTCTCCCCCTCCCCCTCCTCTACCGGCTGAGCGCCTCTATTCCCACCTGAAGAAGTGTCAACGTGAGAGTTCACCCCGATTCCCACAAGGGGAGAGCCCTGGAGTGCTGTTCGCGCTTGCCTTTTCTCGCCGCCGCCGCATTTTGGTCGCAGACACGTGCCGCGACAGTCGACACAGGAAAGAGTGCGATGCGCAAGACGGTTGTACGTAGCAGAGAGAGGGGGAGGCCGCGATGCATCCCGTCAGCGTGTGTGCCGCAGGGTAATGGTAGGGAGAGGTGCGGAGGTTGGTGATTGGTGAGCCAATCGCAATGCCGAGGCGTACTGCGCGCTTGTGACGCCTTGAGACACCGTCAAGACACACACACATACATGTCCATATATATATATATATATAGGCGGGTGGTGGGAGCCGTGAGAGAGGAGGTGTGTGCGCGTGTGTATGTGCGGGATGGCGGTAGTGGGAAGGTGGTGAGGGGGGGTATAGGGCGGTGGTGGAGCCGCCAGGTGCACACAGCGCACCAAAGACCCTCCACGCCCGCCGCCTACTGTGGTGACATGCGCTCGTGGAGTTTACGCTGCTGGTAGTGACGCACCTCGCGCGGCGTCGAGGGGATGCGCCAGAGCAGGAAGGCGGCGATCAGGCACATGATGTGCTCTATCACCACGGAGTGGAGGACGGTCATGCGCCCCTGGCTCGGCATCGCCCCGCCAGTCCTGCCCCCGGCCAGATTTACGCTGCGGCTCAGATTCGCCGCGATGCCTTCGGACACATAACCGCAGCTCCTCAGACTCGCCTGGTGGCTAGTGCGTTGCCTGCTAGGCGTGCCTGTCAGGGTGACATACGCAGGGAACCACCGCACGGCGTGGGGTGCTGTGAAGTCCAGCAGGAGCGTGTTTGTGATGACAGCAGCAATGACGAAGCCGCGCATGATGCCACACCACATCGCGTTCTGCTGCACCCCCAGACGCGGCACTGGCCGGCGTACGATGTAGCACATTTTGAACAGGTGGGAGCGAACCACGATGATGTTCGACAGCAACGCCACAAAGGACGCGAGCGGATAGGCGGCGGCGAAGAGGAGAATGTACCCGAATTGGACTAACGTGTCGATGAAGTCCATGTAGATGTCGTACGGGTCCAGCATTTCATCTACCTCATCCAGCGGCGAGTCGCTGCTGCCGCCGTGCGTGCTGCGCGAGGGGGCCGCGGGGTCAGACAGCGGCGCCAGAGACAACGATGCCGAAGCGCCGTCGCCAGCGCTGACACGGAAGAGGCGGCGCACAACGCGCCGACGATGCGTCACGACAAACGGGAGGACTGTGTCGCTCATGATCCGCCTCAGCACTGCAGCAAAAAAGATCGGCTGCAGATGGGACGACAGCTCCGAGACGCTGCCGCGGCCAAAGGCGATGAAGAATAGTTTGGCGTAGGAGTTGACGAATTCGAAGGCGACACGTTTCAGTGTCAGGGCGCGCATGTGCTCCGCGCGGTAGCGATAGTTCTCCATGCGCGTCAGGTGCATGGCCAGGCCAGTGAAGATGGAGCTCAGCGCTGCAATGCACACTGAGTACCCGAGTGCCGGGAGCATCGCTGCAATGGGGTGCACCGACTTATCCAGCGCGCCACCGTCCACTGCGAGGCGCCTGAGAAAGGGTATCACCAGGGGGCTCTCTGGGTCGCTGACCATCCCGTCGAGGTTGAGCGAGCACACCATAAGCGCTAGCGTGCCGCCCATGAAGAGGGCCACAACGCCCCAGGCGAGCGGCTGCAGCGCCACCGCCCGATACCAGGCCGGGTAGCGCAACTGCGGCACCCCTGTCACAGGATTCGTTCCCGGTGTGCCGCGAAAGTCGTGCCGCAGCTCGTCCTTACCCTCCTGCTGAAACAGATGGTGCTTCATGCACAGCGCACGGCAGCGCCGCTCCCACATCTTAATGCACATCACACTGCCAATGATCATCGACGCGCTGAAGAGCGGCATGAGCGCCACATCCAGGCCGTACTGCACAGCGCAGCGGAGGGCCATCGAAGAAGCGGTAGCCGACCCGCGCATCGGCGCGCCGGCCGCAGAGCATCCCGCCGTGTCAAGCACCACCGCCACGGCGGCATCGGGCACCAGCCGCAGGGAGCTCAGCATCGACACCAGCACCCCAAGCAAACCCGCCCCCAGCAACCACCGCGCGTAGTGGTTCATCCAGGCGAAATAGAACATGATCTCCTCCCCTAGATAGCTGGCGACGGCGTCCTCGGGGATGGTCAGCCACTCCGTCAACGAACGTGCGGGCCACACTGACCGCCACAGCGCGTCGCGCATTGATTCGACGTGGGCGGGGAAGAGCACGATCGTGCCGAGGGTCGCCGGGACGACCGGGGAGGCACCGCCGTGCAGAAGCTCCCCAAGAACGCCGTGCAGCAGCCGCTGCCGGTGCGCGTCCGTCCATTCCGCCCACTCCTTCGGGAAGGGTGGGTCGATGGCGAGGGAGAGGAGGCGCTCTTGCTGCCGCGCGTGCGCCGTGAAAAAGTCCTCAGCGACGCTTTTGTACACAGACACGTGAATTGACACTTTATGTAAGGCGAACGGGACCACCTCTACGCGGAAGCAGCGCAGCAGCGAAAACAGCGGCGCGGCTGCTGCCGGCGGCGGCTTGTCAGCGCGGCCTTTCTGAGCTCGGTAGGACTCCGGCGCAGTCAAGCTCTTCGAGGGGACGCTGTTCACCGCCGACTTGGAGTCGCACCGGGCAGACATCGACACCAACACTCGCTTTGAGGCAATCGCCTGCAGCACTGCAATCAGGTGCTCCTTGATGGTTGCCTCGGAGGTCAGCTCGATGCAGTACTGGCACGACGGGCACGAGACGCCAACGGCTTCGAGGGAGAGTGCGGGGATGATGGGGATGCCTGCAATGTTGGCCTCCGAAAACATGCGTCGCAGCCGTGCCACCGTTTCCGCCATTTCGGCGCGTCGCAGCGCGATTAGTTCACCCGTCACATCTGCCATCACCGTCATCGGCGTCGGCAGCGCATTCGTTTCCTCTCTCGCGCCGCGCTGCGTGGACGCCAGGATACCCAGTCGTTCATGCAGGTCGTGCACAACGAGATCGTAGTTGTGCGACTTCTCCCAACGCTGCTCCGCTGCGGCTTGACGGGCTTTGAGGGAGACGTAGTTCGGCTGCGCTAGCTGCTGCTGTGCATCGGCCGCCACGGCAGCGAGCTGCTCTTTCGTCACCCCTCGCGGCGTCTCTGGCGGCTTTCCGTCGGCGTCGTGCGGAAGCGGTGCGTTGCCGTGCGGGGGAGGCGTGCGACCACCGCGTACATCCGGAGGAGTGCAGGGCTCTGTCACACACACGCTGCGCCGATGGGTTGCATACTTCGCCGACATCCTCGCAGTGATGGAGCGAGGGGAGTCGAGCGGGAGCGCCTGTGTAGCTGGCGGTGCACGCTGGCGCTGCGGCCGACTGGTCCTCAGCTCCTTGTCCGAGGCTGCCGTCCATGGCAGCAAGGGTGCAGGCATTCCCAGCAGCGACTTCCCTAAGCCGCGTCGGCGCTTCTTGGGAGGGTCGAGGTGGGCTGTTGCGCCCACTCTACTGCGTCTACCCACGCCGCGGGCGCTCGAGACCAGGGAGGCCGCGTAGGGGCTGATGACAGCAGGCGCGCTCGTTGGCGCTGCCGATGGTGAGCTGCTCACAAGGTTCCGCCGCAGAAGCGTTCTTGACGGTGCAGCAGCAGTAGCAGCAGCAGCCGGTGCTGCTGCCGTGGGCTTCGACGCCAGCGACTTTGCCGGGACTGCCGTCATTGTCGTGACGGAGAGCGCGACGAGAATCACAGGCGGGTGCGTGTGTGGGCTGTGCAGTGGGAGGATGGGGACGGGGCGCCCACCAACATCAGCGAATGAGGTGCGGATGCGTCCACCGCCGCCCTTCTGCGAAGATACCGAAGCGGCGTCTGTGCCTGTGTCGATATCCTCCGTGCTCGACGGAGGGGGAGGGGAAGGCGGGCCGTTGCGGCCGCGTTCAGAAAGGGTGGTGGTGGTAGGGGGATACCGAGCGCAGGAGCAGCCACGCAGTGCTGATCAGTGTCGGGGTGGAGCGTGCGCCACCGCAGACGCCCGCCCACACGCGCAGGTGACGACTACGGTAGGGAAATGGGGGAGACGGAGGGCGTGAGGCTCGACGCGCGAGGTGAGGTGAGGGGAGGGGGGAGTGATAGCGAGAGAGAGAGTGGGGTGAAGGCCACGTCGCGTATGGCCTATTCGTGCATGTCAGTGAGCCGTGCGATCTGTTTTGCTGTGCACAGGTGCGCATAACCGTACCGCCGTCACCGTGCGAGAGAGTGCGAGAGTGAGTGAGAGAGAGAGAGACGGTGGAGGAACTCATGAGGGGAGGGGGGAGAGGGAGGGGAGGCGATGCGTGTGGTTGTGACGCTTCTGTCCTCTCGCACAGACACCTGTACATACGCGCGGCCCTTTCATGTTGACAAGAGCGCGCGGTCGCCTGTCCTGCCAGCTTCCCCGTGCCGCCGCGTGGGGGGGGACATGAAGGGGTGCGTGGTGCTGGGTGCGTGTGATGCTGGGCGTCCTTTGAAGACGCGCACGGCGACGATACCCAGTAGGAGGAGTGAACGGGGCAGCCGGAGGGGCGTTCTTGAGGGTGGCGTCAACGTGGAGCAGCACTGCCAGATAGTGCGACGAGATCGTCTTCCCGAACGTGCGTAAGGCGAAGATCGATCGGCTCGCGTGTCTACGCGCACCACTGATTCCTCTTCTCTTCTCCCTCTCGTCACATACACAGAGACGGACACACACTCACACTTCAAACACACACACACACACACACACGAGCAACTGGAGACGATAAGTCTGCGGCTCGCCTTTAGTCGAGGTCGAAGTCGTACTTGATCTTCGACGCCAACAACTGGACCGCTTGAATCTTCGCGGCGACGTCGTCGTTCATCCAGCCCAGCTCACGCAACAGCGTGTCCGCTTCCCTCATCATCATCTCTCCAAGGTTCAGCTGAGTCATCATGAAGAGACTGCCGAAGTCGGCGGCGTAGCGGATGCGGCGCTCGCCGCTGCTGAGCCGGTTCAGGATATACTGCAGCTGCAGAGATGGACGCAGCCGCTTGAACTCGCTCAACGGCGCTTCTTCGTCCTCCGGCCAGTGTGGAAACATGTCCGCGTGCGACTGACCAGCGATGGACTGCCGCAACACCTCCTCCTCTTCCGACTTGAACGCCTCGGCGAAGCGACTGTGCATGCCTTCTTCGTAGTGCAAGCGGCCGAAGAAAGACTTCTCCCACTGCTGACGTACCTGCCGGCGCTGCTGCCCCGTGGCGGAGGCCGCGCCATAGATGTTCTCGTCCTGCCGCTGCTGTTGTGTGGATGAGGAGGATGAGTTGTCACTCTCACAACCGCCGCTGTGTGTCTGCTTGCCACTCCCGCTGACTCCGGCGCTCCCACCCGGCACCGAAGAGCCCTTCTCGTGCAGAGAATGGTGGTGAAACGTCTGCTGATGCGGCTGCTGGTCGAAGTGATTGCGGCAGCCGTGGGCGCGGTCCGCTGACGTCGTCGACGACGACGTCGCGCTGCTGCTGCAGTGGCGCATGGGCGACAACAGCGCTAGTGATACAATGGTGCTGCGCAAGCACCGCACTGAGAGCGCCGTTGACGCCACAGCTGCGACACCGCGGGCAGGAGGCTGCATCCACCCGAGACGGGCGCGCGCCCGGCGCATGCTGCCTCCGAATCGAAGGCTTCGACAGGGGAGATGGGAGACAGTGATGGTAGCTGTGTGTATGTGTGTGTGGATGAGAGGAGAGGCGCCCCATCACACCCCGGCACTGCGGAAAAGAGAGAAGAGCGCACATTCATGCACAAATTGCCACAGATGCACAGATGGAGAGGGTGGAGGAAGGGCCCCGTGGAGGAAGACAGGGAGACACTCTCGAGAGCGCAGGGGGGGGGCATCTCAGCAGCAAGCCCCACTGTGAAACCACAGGTGGGGTCGGCACACGCTTCCTGTGCCATCCCTGCCAGCGAGCTTGAGTGTCACGACGCGAGAGGAGCGGGCACACACGCACACACTTGCAGAGAGAAAGGGTGATGCATGTGTGTGTGTTAACGACGCTTTCGGCGCTTAAACATTTCGTTCCCCTCTTGGCCAGCGCTTTACTCTGGAGTCAGGTGGCGAGAACGAAGAGCGCAAGACCGATGCAGGGGTGAGGCGGTGAAAGAGCGGATAAACACACACACACACACGAGCGGGAAGAGGGAGAGGAGGCTTGGGCACAGCCTCGTTTCCCACCCCTCCTCTCCCGCTCCCCAACTCGCTCGACGGACAGTAGCACGATGAGGTGCTTGACCAATTCCGCACACGCGCGTACGTGCCCACCTCTCCAATAGCGTGAAAGCATCTCGGTTGCATGCCTTATGCGGGGACTTCTCACCACGCTCGCCGACGTGGGATGGGGACGAGGCAGAGGAGCGGCGCCGACTGGGCTGTCTACGACTGCAGAACACACGTGCGTGTCTCTTTTCAGCGCCCCAGCCGTTGCCGTTGCTGGGGCGTGACGGAGAAATGGCGCCCGCCAGGATGACGCCGCCGCGACCTTCGCAGTGGTCTGGAGCCGATGCAGTTCCCCCCCCCCCGCCACCGCATCGGACAACCTGCCGGCACAGCCGACCATTATTCCTTCCTGCTGCCGGAGCCGTCGCTATCACCATCGTCGGAGAAGTCGCCCTCGACGACGTCCTTTCCGCTCTTTCGCGGGCCACCGCCTTTGCATCGTTGCGCGTGCCTCCCCCAGTACAACGTGTCACTCACCTGAACCACATCGCCCGTGACGGTGGCGAACAAGAAGGCCTTGCCGGAGCCGTCCGAGTCGCAGATCTCATGGTACACGATCCGATGCTTCAGTAGCGCGTTGCCACCCATCAGTCGCACAAGGGCTTGCACCACGCACACAATCTCGGTCTCTGCACGTTGGAAGAACATATTGAGGCCGTCGCCGGTGTCGGTGTCGTAGTCTTCGCGTATGAAGTGCTGCGAGAGGCGGCCGAGGTAGCGCACGATGGAGCGGCCGGCGATGTAGTCGAGCGGAGTGAAAAGCACCACCGGAATGAACGCCTGCAGCTGCGAGATGTCCTTCGGCAGGCGCGCGGCGGGGTTGCAGTAGTTGGCATCGCGTGCGGCTCCCGTCACGGAGGACGGGACACCCGCAGCGCCACCGACGAAAGTGAGAGACGCGTTCTCTTCGGCCACCCACTGCCGTTGTTGCTGCTGTTGCTGCATTCGTCGGTCGCCCTTCACGCCGCCGGTGGCACGGTCGACGAGGCTCTTGATGGACTGCCCGGTGGCTCGGATAAAGGCGTTCCAGCGCCGGGTGAGAGAGGTGGCGCGCGAGCCGCGGCTGTCGCGGTACTCGGCATAGGTCGAGGTGTGCCGCGCAGGGGCAGCGGCGTCTTCTGACACGGCAGTGGCGACGCCGCTCCACACGCGCGGTGGTGAGAGGGTGATATCCTGCACGTAAGGTAGGGAGAAGGGCGCGTTACTCGTGATGAACAGCCGCCGAGCGTCGAGGTACGCGGCTTCCGAGTCCATCACGGCCTGCAGAAAGCTCATCGATGGTTGGCCGCTCATCGAGGCCGCCACTGGGACGTTGTGGCTGTGCGTCGCGTGCGCAGACGCACCGGCTGCAAGTAGCTGCGGCATCGATGGTAAAGACGAGCTAGGCGGCAGCAGGGGCGTCTCCGCAGCGGCCGCGGCGGCGGCGGGCCCGCCTGACGCGGAGGTGACGCGGCTGCCACTTGCGGCGTCCGCCATGAGTGGAGAGAGTACGGGTGTGTACGGTCTCCACCGCGGGTACGGCGTGGCCTTAACAGAGGCGGCAGTGTTGGCACTCATGATGGGAGTGACACCAGCGGCACGCTGCCCCGACGTGGAGCCACCGCCAGGATTGTTTTGGCATGCTTGACTGGGGTACGGCTGCTGCTGATGCTGACACAGCCCTGACAAGGACTCCATTGCGTAGTGCATGCAGACGCGAAAGGCGCGATCCTCGAGCTGGTGGAGCAGCCGCGCGCCGGCACGGCTGGCCACCATCACACAGCCTTCCAGTCTCAGCTGCAGGTCGGCGCTGTTGGGCACGAACATCATCTCCACTCGCACGCTCACAACACGCAGCCGCCGCGGCTGCCCGGTACGCATCGCCATGCGGCAGGCCCGGTGCACAAAGGCCCGCTTCGCGTCCGCACAGTACTCGTTGAGCAGTCGCGTTGTGAGCGCCATTCGACCGGCTGCGGCTGTGCCCCCACCGGCATTCATGCTGTCTCCTCCGCTGGCTGCCGCCGATGCGAAGTGGCTGCGGTTCGGGTAAGCGCTGTTGGTACCCACCAGGCCGTCCCTGACAGCACTGCTGTTCCCTGCGGCACCATAGGAAGCAGGGCTGCGACCCGTGTTCGCAGTGCCCGTCAGTGCAGCTGCCCCAGTGCCACCGCCGCCAACAATCGGCAAGGTCGACGCACGCGAGTAGCGCCGGTCCAGCACGATGCGCTCCTGCCAGTCGAAGACGTTCGCACTGTCCGGCACGTACGGCAACGTGAGCAGTACTCCGTCTTCAAACTCTGTCGCGTCCACCATACCCAGCATCATGTCCGCCTCCTCCACATCGTCGATCTTGACAACGTAGTCGCGCGCTTTTGTGCGCACACCGCCGCTAGTTGTGCGCCATTCATCCGCCGCTGCGTAGACGTCCTCGTCCGTCTCAGTGGACTCGGTCGGCACCCACGAATGCGAAGACGCGCCGGACGGCGATGAGTGGAAGCTGCTGCCTCTGCGGCTGGACGAGGAGCGGGAGGCGGTGCCCGGCCCCGACGAGAGCGATGATGGCGTTAATGCAGGAGAGATGGGTGAGCGGGACTTCGACGACGCGGCTCCTCGTGAGTGAGTGCCAGAAGTGGCGACACCTACTCCGAAACCGTTGGCGGCCGCTGCTCCTGCGGCTGTGGTGAGTGCAGAGGCACACATGCCGGCGTGCCGTGTGCGACGGCTTCGACTCCGCCCCTGGGTTGGCACGACCACGGCGTTGTAGCAATCACTGCTCTGCAGAGATTGGATTCCGGACGTGGGCAACAGAAGTGCCTCTGTCACCGAGGCGGACTCCGAGGTGCGATGCGAGAGCGATGACGAGTCGCCCTTACCTCGCCCACGCTTGCCGCGCGTGCGATGGCGCCGACGTCGACGTCGACGCCGCTTGCGCCGCTTGGATGCCGAGGAGGAAGAGGACCCGCGGTGTGAGGATCTCGATGCCGAGGAAGAGCGAGTAGTAACGGCGGCGCTGGCGGCTTTCGTGAGAGCCGAGGCGACGCAACGAACGTCGTCTCGACACCCAAGAGCGCGCAGCCCCGTGACGGCCACCGCTGACGACGGTGCAGCACCGTCGGCGCCTGGTATCGGGCACGACTGTGCGGATGCGGAGGACGAGGACGTGCTTCGACTGCTGCTGCTGCTGCTGCTACTGCTACTACTGGTGGCGTGCGTGTTGCTGCGGCGGCGACGACGAGAGGCGATCACGTCGCGAAGCCTCATCACACTCTCCTTACGCGCGATCTGCTGGTCCAACACGCTCACGCGAGGCAGCCGCGGTACGGGCAAGCCTGCCAGACGACATCCCGTCCCTGTCAGCATGCCTACAATGGCATCCTGGCCCACAGCAATGGAGACCCGAAGTGAGAAGCACGCGTTCAGCTGCTGCAGGCGCAGGTTGAAGAGGAGCTGTTTGTGCAGGGCAAACTCAATGAAAGGAAGCGCCTGCGATACGGCCATGGCGAGCTCGACTCCCTTAGCGTTCACCTTTGGCTTGGACACGGCCACTTGCACGAGCCGCGGTGGCGCCTCGCACTTCAGCTCGACCGGCAGCGTGCACCCTGCCAGCAACACGTCCGGAACAGGCTTGCTGTGGCAGATGCTGCAGACGTGGTGCATGAGGAGATCGCCGACTTGACCGGCGAGGATGCCCGGGTCGCCCTTCCGACGGGGTCCTTCGTAGAGGTGGAGGAGAGCGCAATGACGCTTAGCCGCGACCCGCTGCCTCTGCCAGCGGAACAAATACTCGGGGCCCGCGCGCAGGGATGCGGCGGCCATGTCGAGCATGACCGCCGTACCGTACAAAGAAAGCAGGACCACGTCTTCGTGGTACTGTGTCTCCTCTTCGTACCCTAGCACTGTGTTGCAGTGGAACGCGCGGGCGTTGGCGCGAAGCTCCTCGCGAAGCTCCATCCACCACGCATCGCGCTCCTGTGAGATGATCTGCCGCGACTTGACTCTCGAGACGATCTTCACGGAACGAGCGCAGATATAGCCACCAATGTGCTGAATAGAGCCGGCGGGAAGGTCTTTCACGGTGAGCATTGATATGATGACACGCGCAGGCGGGCCAACACCAACTGCGGCGCCGCTTGCAGCGACAAGTGCTGTCGCTGTCGGTGGTGCGGCCGCCGTCGGCATGGGAGCTGAGTTAGCGGCGATGGCCGCTGCCGTGGTGTCGGTGGGACTGCTCCGCATCATCCGGTTAGAATGGGACGGCTGCTGCTGCTGCTGCTGCGACAGCGCAAGGGCTTCGGAGGCCATGAGCGTGGTGGAGTACAGAGGGTTGTTGGCGAGGGTGAGGGCCAACTGCGAGTGGTGGCGCAGTGTGGCGCCAGAGTTCTGCGTGCCAGCGAAAGCGGAGACTGGCGCCGCTGCACTCGCCCCCGTCACGCCACTCTCCTCGAGGGACGGCATCGTCGCGCCTGCGCTGTCGCCCCCATCGCCCGGCATCGTGACACGTGCGTACGTCTCCGGTGTTGGCCCCAGCAACTGGAATGCTGCTGAGGCAGCGGCTTCCGTACTGGAGAGCGGCGTACTTATTCCTGACGCCGCAGCGACAGCCTGGTCAGACTGCCGCTGCGGTGCCGAGGCGCCCATCCGCGAGCTGCAAGGTGCCATTGGAGGCGGCAGCAGATGATCGTGCGTGGCTGCGAGAGTAAAGGAGGAGTTGATTGGTGGCGGGAGAGGCGGCATCTTGCTGGTTACTGTGATGGGCTCCGCTGACTGCGCCAGCCCGAATGGGGTCGCCGGTGTGGAGGCGCCGCCAGCGTTCCCGCCCACTCCTCCGCTACTCAGCATGGGCGACGCGCCATACGACGGAGGTACAGATGTGTGCAGCTGCTGTTGCGCTGTGGGCAGTGGCGAGCCAGGGAACGCTGCCCGGTACGCTGCCATCATATTGGACTGGATGTAGTGTGATTTACCGCGCAGAAACGCTTCCATCTCACGCTGGTCAACGTGCTTCACGTGCGACACCACACACGGTGTGCCGTAGGCTCGAACGATAATGCCGTTCGGCTCCATGTCGAACTCCTCCACGTAGCCAAGCACCGCGTTGCATTGCAGCTCGACCACCTTGCGCGCGAGTTGCCGGCGCACCTTACCGCTGAGCTTGAAGAGTTGAATGACGCGGGCGTCGTTGATGCTCCGGCTGCTGCGCAGGTTGGTGAAGCGCACGTGCTCGGGATCGGCCTTGACGATGAGCTCCTCCATCATACTGTGCGTCGACTCCACGCGAAACACAGCAGGGTCAAGCCGCCAGACGCTAAACACAAATATACCCTCTTCCTCCGCCGCCAGCGTTGGGTGATCGACGCGGGCCGCCCGCAGCGGGTCCAAGTCCTGTTCCACCACACAGGGGAGCAGCTCTGGCACCGGAAGAGCCAGCGGCATCGCCGCCGTCGCAGGGTTCTCGACGGTGACGCTGAGGTTGCTGCTTGCCTGAGTGAAGTTTGGGCAAGCGAAGGGGGTAAAGCATGTGAGCGTGTCAGCCGCGGCACCGCCGCGGGAAGGGGCGTGAGACGGCGATGTGGACGAGCTCCGCGCGCCTGCCAGCTTCCGTGACGTGGAGTGGTGCTTGTGGAGACGGTGACAAGTCCCCGCAGCGTTCGTTGAAAGACTGTTACCGACGTCTTTGCTCTTTACGTTGACACTGCTGGAAAAAGCTCTGCCCGGCTCGAAGGTGCCGCGCGGGTTCTGTTCAGCGCTGGTCACATGGCCGCCGTTCATGCCGGTGGGGCTGGCACAGCTGCCTGAAGTCATCGCTGCGGCGTTGAGGCCCGGCGCCGAGGCGACTGTTGATAAGCTGACGCCAGCCTCATTCGTGCGCGGGCTGCTGCTCGCGTGGTGGGCGTGGCCGCCGTTGCTGCCAGGTGGGGTGGCCGCCAGCGACCATGGGCGCTCGGCTACTGCAGGGTCAAGCCGGCGCACGTACCGCTCCGGCAGCGCCGGCGCCAACGGGTTCTCGGCTGCGTGGAACTTGATGCGGATGGTAAGGCGGATGTCACCGTGGAGCCCGGCGCCCGAGTCCAGCAGCGGGAACCACCCTGAGATGACTGGGCTGGCGCGGTAGATAATGCTGTTGCAGTCCAGGAGCACCATGCCGACAATATCGTCTCGACTGATGATGTCGTGGTCGTACACCCGGATCTCCAGCGGGTCTTCTTGCAACACGAGCAGGTCGGCCGTGTCGAAGCGCACGTCGTGCTCCCAGACGGGGTTGCGGGTGAGGTGGGCAATGTCGGTGGTGTGCTCCATGTCGTCGAGCTTCACGACGACATACGGGTCGGCCAGCCCGGTTGATCTGTCCATGATCGGCAGGTCGCGCGCTTCATGAACGGTCACCTTCAGTGTGGCCATGTCGCACGCGCAGGGAACGTCAATGCACCAGCGACAGTCGAGTGAGAGCGAGCGTGGCGTGTGCGTGGGCGAGTATTGGAATCGGAGGTGTCTGTGTGCGTGTGTGTCTGTGTGCCGACTCGGTCCCCCCCTCCCTCCTTTACCCGCACCCCCCCTTCGCCTGGCTCGTGGGACGAGGTCGAATGCGCGTATCGCTGCTGCTGGGAGTAAGCGCGGTGGTGGTGCAGCAGATGGATTAGGACCAATCGAAAAGCTGAAGCGGAGGCTAAACACACGCGCCCGTGGTGACCACTCGTCGCCCGCGATGACGAACCGACAAGACGGAGAGGGACGGGGGCAGGACAAGGAGGCGATGGGGAAAGGTGGGCAGAGGTAAGGGGTGTGCCATGGAATGCGGTGGGGAGCAACCGAGAGAGCAGCCGAGGGGGAGGGCGTGCTCAGCTGCGAAGATGGGATGGACATGACACATGCGCCTTGTACACATGGCAAGCACATGAGGAGGGGGAAGGGGGGCACGTACACCGAATGCCGCGCGATTGTGCTCGGGGTGTTGACGCGCCTACCGCACCGCATACGGGCCTGCTTCTTCCTCTAGTGGCTCCCCTGATTAGTGGAGCAGTCACTCGAGGCTGCACGGCACTGTTGCTGCTGAGTACATCTGGACATGTAGACACTACATAGCCACGTTGGCACCAGCGCCTACAAGTGCGGGGGCCAGGGACGAGGAGTTACCCGCAAGGCTGTCGTCCTGGTCCCATACCCACTTCCTCGAACCGCATCGGTGTCCCCGCGCTTTACAAGCCTGCCTCTGAAGAGAGAGAGGGAGGGAGGGGGGAGGGGGGACAAGGGGGCCTCTCTCTGCTGGACTCACGTGAGGTCAGCTGAGGGGGAGGCGGGTGCATTAGTTGTCGCCACAGCGAAATGAGCTGCGCGGCGAAGCACACATTCGGCCGAACTTGACGACGCGCCCGGACGAGCGCACTCAGAAGGCCGTCGAAAACGGTAAGGGGCTCAGCCGCTGCTGAGACAGCCGCTCGAAGCTGTGAGGCGAACGTGTCCATATAAAAGGCCATCACCACGCTGGGACTGCGTGACACGCCGCGCTGGCAGTGCACGACGCAAGCAGGTGCTGCCGACATCCACGGAGCGCCGCGGCTCACGGTGACGGGGTGGGTCGGCCCTGGCGGACTCGCTGCTCCTGCTGCTGCTTCCTTAGAGTGCTCGAGGAGGCCTTCCATGCATAGGCGCATCTCCCTCACTTGCGAGTGTGTGAGAGTCGGTAGTGCGGGAGTGCCGGGAGGGGTGCCGAGGGACGCACTCGAGGTGGGCGACGCCGCCGTTGGTGATGCGGCACACCAAGCATGCAGCCTGGCAAGCGCCTGCGTTACAGGACCGAGAGGCCCACCTTCCGCGTCACCGCAGCCGGTCGCCGCCTGAAGCAGCGGCGTGGTAAGGCGGCGCACGCGCTTCAGTCGAGTAGCATGCGTATCCTCGATGCGGAGTACTACACCATAGACAGGGACGTCTATGGTCCACTCGAATAGTGGTGAGGCACGACTTGTAAGCTGAGACACGTCGCCGCTAGCTCCGTTGAGAGGCAGACCTTCACTGGCCACCTCTCCGACCCCTTGCACTTGCGTGGCAGGCTGCTCCAGAAGCTGCTCAAGCGCCCCAACGACCTCGGCGATCTGACCTAGGCACGCCTTCTCGTGGCGGCGCACACACGCATCGAAAACGCTCAAGGCACGCGCAACGCATCCGCCAGCAGCTGCTTCCCCGTCCACGTCCACACTGCTGCCAGCGTCCGGGGCTATGCTGTCGCAGTCGGCGCTCGATGCGGCGGCAGTGCACCACTCAGCGTCTAGCGTCAACGCCTCCACCGAAAATACAGCGACCGGTACGGAGCGCAAGACGATACGGCAGCAAGCCGCTGTAGGGGGCGCGCGACCCCCACTGAGCTCGTCGTTGTCGCCAGCTCGGTCGGCTTGTTGGCCCACGCAACGGACCGTATACACAACGTCTTGCGCGCTCTCACTCGGTGGGGAGGATTCGGCCCACCACGGCAGCAACTCAACTTGCGGAGGGGCCCCGTAGCCACCTGGGACAGAAGCGCATGGCGCTGTGATCACTTGTGCCGTCTTTGTGGGTTCGAGGAGAGAGAGCACCAGGCGTACGAAGACCGCATGTTCTGCTGCTGCGGTCGCGGAAGGGGGCAGCGCCGTTGACTGCGGCGCGAGGCTTTCCATCGAAGGCGTTGCAGGCGATGACGGCGACACAGCGGGCTGCGTAAGGGGTCTCAGGAGAAGCTGGCGCTTCCGTGCCAGCCTCGAGACGCCCAGCAGACTAGCGAGAAACACATGGCCCATGACCGGCAGGCCTCTCCGCTCGCAATCGCTGTCTTGGGCTGTGCCATCGTCTCTGTTAGGCAATGCACGCGCGCCGGAGAGGCTGCTAATAAAGTCGATGACAGCAGGCGTTGTGTCGCAGAGCGCATCGGAGTAGGGCACAACCGCGGAGGCCCTCGCCATTGCCCTGCAAGAAGCGACGCCGTACACTTTTACCGCTGGGAAGGGGTGGAGGTGGAGGTGGAAGGGTGCAGAGAGGAGGCGAGGCGCGAGTGTGATGGGGTGGGGGTCTGGGTGGGTGGCGGCGGCCGCGGACAAACATTTGGCGACCTCAGCGCGCCGCATACGCCCCTACCCAGCGACTTCGCACAGAGAGAGCGAGAGACGCGACCGCCGCCGCAACGCTTCGGGCGTATGTTACGCCGCAGCTTCGCTTCTGCAGTGGTTCCTCATGCACGTCTGCTTTCATCACGACGCTCGCGCACCTCTGACAAAGAAGCACACCACTCAGTGTGTGCCGGGCATCCTCAGGGGTGCAGTAGCCCCAGACTCTGTGCGCCGGTGGGCGGGGGGAGGGCAAAGCAGCCCGCCCCTCCCATTCCCTGCCAATGCCACACCGCCTCTGGTGTGTATGTTGGAGGGAGGGGGGAGGGGAAGGAGGGGGAGACCGAGTCACGCCCCTACGTCGTGGGGAAGGGCCGGATCAGTGCGTTGCTTCGGATGCGGGCGGTGAGGCCCCGCGTGGCGTTGCGTCGGGGCAAGCGCACACAGACATGCAGCCGCAGGCATGAGTTGCCGAGAGGGTCGGATCGACGAGGCCTACTTGACGTTTCGTTGCGTCTTTGTATCGCTCCGACGATTCGCGTGAGGTGATAATGATTGCAGGACGAATATCAGCTGATAAACCCAAACCTCACTATACACACACAGCACAGCACAGACGCACGCGATAGGCAATGGAAGATACAGTGGTGATCATGATGGGGCTAGCTTGCGACGGCGACGACACGAGGGAGGGGGTCCAGCAACAAGCGAAAGACGCGCGCTCGTAGGAGCGCATATGCGTCCTCGAGGTGCAAGTTCGTGCTTGCCCCCTCCCCCTCCCCCTCCCCCCCACCGCCACACACATGCGCAGAAGGGCAGACGCTCACTCCCCATCACCGCCGTGCTAAGCACCAATGCTCCGTATCCGCCAAAGAGAAGATAGAAAAAGAGGTACAAGCAAAGATTGTATAGAAGGGGACAACGCGCACGCGCAGTCGATGCAGAGAACTCTTCACGAGGGAGGAAAAGAGAGCGAATGCTGGTCGGGGGCGCCACCCTCCCCCCTCCCCCCTCCATCGAGAGACACATACACACCGCGAGTCGGAGCTGTGGCGGAGCCGAGTCATCCTTGAAAGAGAGCAAGCTGTCAACATGGAAGAAGGCTTGAGGGGTGGTGCGAAGGGGGAAGGGGATCGGAAAAGGTCAGAGCCGCGACAGAGGCGCATGCAGGGGTCTCACGGGGTGGGATGTACGGGCAGCACGCGTGCGTAGAAAATGTCACCCGCCCATCCCACCCCGCCCGCCCGTATCCCTTGCCCCTTTCTCTGGCGCCCTCCCCTCAGCCTCATCACCGTCCGTCAGGATACATACCTCCCCTCCCCCCTCCCCCCAACACCCCACTTGCGCGCGTCCATGCATCACCAGGCGCCATGTAAAGAGAAGAGGTGTGTGTCTGTGTGTGTGTGTGGGGGAGCCTCTCCCGCTGCCAAAGGTGCGGGTGTGTCCTTCTGCAACATGCACCCGATGCCGCCCCCCCCCCCCCACAACTACGTATCGGCTACCGACTTCGCCTTCAGCTCCTCCTCGTGCTTTGCCACGAGAGACCTCCACAGCTCCTTCACCTCCGGATGGCGCTCGAGGAAGAGGTTCCACAGGAACGCTCGCCCACTCACCGGCTCCGAGATGTCCTCCGGCCGTACCGAGGGGACGCGCTGGGCCGTGTCATTGGGGTCAATGACCGGGTCATACCCATCTTTCGTGAAGAACGGGTTCATCAGAGCAGCCTGAATCGTGATGCGCTCCCGTGGATCCCAGCGCAGGCAGTCCATGATGAGACGCACCTCGTCCTCGTCCTCGTCGCCGTAAGGGCTCCGCAGAAGCTCTGCTAGAGTCGGTGTGATGGTGCTTGATGGGGGCGCTGTCTTCACCAATTTCTTGACGGAGTTGATGAAGAGCTCCTTTGTTTCTGTGTCACGGTACTCGGCGATGGACTCGATGGCGCTGGTCGACGGCTCGCCCAGCACGCGAAAAATGCTGAGCAGCTGATGCCTGCCGCCCATCGAGGTGGTGTAGAAAAGGGGGCGGCCAATCAGCATTTCGGCTGCAATGCACCCGATGGACCAAACATCGACGCCGTGGAAGCTGTCGTGGTCGATGAAGCCCATGGGGCTGTTGATGGCGACTGTCAGCGTCTCTGGCGCGGCGTACCACTGGGTGCAGTTGTCCAGCACGGTCTGCACGTAGTCAGTTGTTGCGTTGAGACCGACGTCGCGGCCCTGGCCAAAGTCGGTGATACGCGTGCCGTAGCTGCGGTCGAGCATAATGTTCTCTGGCTTCAAGTCGCGGTGAATGACGGGGCAGAGGTGGAGGTAGCCGACGCCGCGAAAGATTTGGTAAAGGATGAACTTGCGATAGTCCCGAGTCAGGGAGTGGAGCGCGACCGCCGTCAGCGGGCAGCACACGGGAGCACTTTCTGCGTCGCCACCGCCACCATCGCCACCCACCTCCTCTGTGGCTTCTGCTGGGGTCTTGGTGAGGGAGACGTCACGATCGTCCGCTGCTGCTGCTGCTGCGGCAGGGCAGTCTGATGACGACGGTGCAGCCGCACTGGCCACTTTTGCATCTGCCGCCGTCTCTCGGCTACAGCCACGCTCTAAGTGTTCGTGTGGCCTGGCGGATGCCCGGCCCTCATCTCGGGTAACCGGTCCTGCCTTCAGGCGTGGCGATTGCTCAGAGGATGAGGTGGCAGCAGCGTCTGAGCCCAACTCGCCGCCGCTGGCGATCATCCGCTTCACTCGGCGCATCCACGCAGCGTACCCCGGCGCCAGCTCTGCCGCTGTCACGACGGCTGAGTCGAGCACCTCGCGCAGCGTGTAGTCCATTTTTTTCATGACAACGTAGACCCCATTGAATGTTCGCTGCAGCTGCAGAATGGAGTCGTACGTCATCATGTCAACGCCACCGAGGGGAATGAAGAAGTCCGTTGCGGACATGACGTTGTCGTGTTGGAACGCCATCATCAACTGAATTTCGCGAGTGGCGCACAGCCACATGCGCGGCTGACTATTTTCAAACAGCTGGCGCAGTTTCTTCACGGCCACGAGGGTGTAGGTGTCGTAAAGCTCCTCCCGCTCCTCCGGCGTCAGCGAGGCGTCCTCGTACTCTTCCGGCGGCTCTACCTGGAACCTCTCCACCAGATCGTTGTCGCGGGCGGAGCAGACAAAGCCATAGCTGCCCTGCCCGATGGGACCCACAGCCTCGTAGCGGGAGAGCAGCTCAAACAGCTCCATCGTTTCCTCGCCATTCTGGTGAAACACCATCATGCACCGCTTCGAGGCGAGCGGATGCCGCAGGATGGTCGGCATAGGCAGCGATTGCGCCATGACTCTGACGAGAGGTGTGTATAGTGGGTGTGGGTGGGTGACCTCTGCGCTCAGCACGCGCACGACCCTTTTTCTTCGGCTGCGCTTGCGTTGCCGCCTGCCGGCATAAGGCCTCGCCAGCGAGTGGGTGAGGGAGCAAGGGAAGAGGAGGAGTAGGGTAATGGAGCTAAGAGGTATGGTTGCGCCTACAGCATACAGGGAGAGGGTGGTGGGCATACATGCACACACACACACACAGATGGACGGAGAAGGGGCGTGCCGTTTCTCTACTCTGGCCGTTCGACGGCGTCCCCCCCCCCCACGCACACACCACACCACACCACCTCCATCGCACGGCACGGCAACCCATTTCAGCGTACGCGCATACGCGCCACACAGTCCCCACAGCTCATCCTGCCGCTGTTGGCCCTGGCCGGCCACATTTGGGTCGCCTGAGACGAACGGCCCTGCCGTCGAATCGAGCCCATGCATGTCCGCGCAGGTCGTCGTCCTTGCCCGTCTCCCCGCATCGTCTTCGCATACGCGCTGCGCGGCCGGTGCCGGGCGGACTCGAGTGGGACTGCACGCCCTGCGTCAGGTGGGGCAGCGGTGGTGGTGGTCTGGGTGCATGCCGGACGACGCCAAGGGGAAGGTCGGCCAGCTTCAGGCCAGGGCGCTGTACCCTGTACGCGTGCTGTGTCTCTCCCTCCCCTCCAGTCGCTCTGCCAGCCGCGACACTTCATGACGTCTTTGTGAGTACTTTCTACAAGAGAATCAGGAAGAAGCCGATGGGGCGATGCACAGGTGCCCTCGTCCTACTCCCGGCATCGGCGCCACATCAGCCCCACCTGGCGAGATGTGAGAGGGGTCGCCCGCCGGCGCACCCGCGCGCCTCGGACCGGAGGAGTGGGGAGGACGGACGCGCATGCTTGCCGAATCCCCGCCGCGGTTTGCCGTGAGCGGAAGCAAGCGGTGTCATGAGCGCACGTCTCTGGCGCCGCGCCAGCCCACGCCTATCCACCAGAACTGAGGGCCGATGGCGGGCTCTGGGGCTTCCTCCTCCCCTTTCCCACAGAGTCGGTGCGGGGCCCCCGTTACCACGTTTCGCGATGGCCTCCCCCTCCCCGGCATAATTGGTGCCGTAAGGAGTGAATGGAGGACCCAAGCGGGACCGTCACGCTCGAAAAAATTACGTGCAGCGTATCTCTGAGGGGAATGGTGAAGCGAAGCACACACTGGACCAAAACGTTTGGTCAGAGACTCACACGCCAGGCAGCATCTCTGTGGCGAGGCTCCGCTCTGTTGAGAGGAGTGAAGTGAGAGGCGGTGTGGGGGCGGGTGGCCGAAAAGGGCGCAGCTTTGATTGCCCTCGACAACTGCTGCCGCTCTCATCGCACCTCCCCGTTGCTGCTGTCGCCGCCCTGTTGGTGTGCCTACGGGAAACGGGAGAACCTTGAGAGGGAGGACGATGGAGAAAAAAGTGGCACACACGTTCGCGACATGAATGGGAGCGGCAATGTGGAGGACAGGGGACAGAACGAGCTGCACTGCGTGTAGCCGGTGAGGTCCGCGGGACTGGCATCTTGGCGGCGTATGGGTCGGGGGTGGGTGGGCGGTGATAAGAATGCGAGCCCCTCACCCCCCCACCCTCACGGCCGGTACTTGAGAGGACTGAGGCATCACCACATTTGGTCCCTCAGTCTCTCGTCACGCTGTCGCGTCCCATCTGCGCTGCCCCTCCTCCGCCTTCCATGACAGAAGAGAGGTGCGTGGAAAAGGGCACCACGCTTGGCTCGCCGCCGCTATTTCGGCTTCAGTTCAGTTCAGTCGACCCGTGCGCGTCTGTGCGTGTGCGTAATGTTTGGCGGAAGCGATTAGAGGGGAGCGGGAGAGGGAGGCGGGGCAGGGGTAGAGGTAGGGGCGGAGCAGATGAGATGCAAGGCTTAGGGCAGCGCTGGCATCTTCGCCGTTGCTCCCCAAGGCTCCTTGGGCCGGTCTTGATGCAGGAACGCGTACGCAGAACGGGTGGGGAGTGGGGCGAGAGGCACTGGCAGAGCTTTGGCTTCTGCTGCATTTTTTTTCTTTGTGTATGTGCTTCCTTCACGTTACCCCCTTTACGCTTTACTCGTCTGCTCGTTGTGTGACATGCTTGCCAAGCCGTCTGTGCCCTCTTCCCCCCTTTCCATGACCGGACGGATGGGCTGTGCTTGTCTGGGAGTGGGTGGGTGGGAAAGGGGGAAGGCCAGATGACCGGAGCACGCTGGCTGTCAGTGAAAAAGGGCGCCCAGCTGGAAAACAGCGGAGGCGATGGCATCGCGGCACGGCACCGCTCCGCCTGCGCTTCCGCCGTTGCCGCCATCCAATTCTTCGGACTTCGTTGCGCTCTCCCTCCCAAAGGCTGACGGAGGCCAAGCCTCCGCGAGGCTTCGGCAGGCGTAGCAGATAAAGCACCCACCCACCGCCGCTGCCGTGGCTGATGATGGCGAGGCGACCGCGACGCTGGTGGAGGAGGCACCGTTCGTGCACGGCAGCGTTTCCGTTGTGGAACTCAGCGCAAACAGCTCTAACTGACGAGCCGCCACGCTTCTGTGCTCGCCAGGGTGACATGCGGCGAGGGAGGCAGGGCAGCCACACACGCAGCACATCACGATGGAGCCTTTGATATCAACTTCTTGTGAAGTCACTGTATGCAAGTCGCGGTGCACGTGCAGCGGTGCTTCCAGGAGCAGATCATCGCGGTTCTGCTGCGCCGCACCACTTGGCAGCGGCTTTTTGGTCGTCTTCGCGCCCAACTGCGAGCTCCCCACTGCTGCTGAGCCGTCACGTTTCTCGTGTGCTTGAGAGGCAGAAGACTTGCTGGTGCCACGCACCACTTCCTGCATCGCAGCGGGGTGCACCTCGAGTCGCTGCACCGTGTTGAGCACATTGAAGATCATGGTGCGGTACGATGCCATCATGGTCAGCACAAACTGCTCCAGTGTGCGGTGGATCGATCGGGTGGTGGTGCTGGTGCGCAATGCAGGCGTGTAGCTGCCGAGAATACCGCAGAGACGTGTGTACATAATCGTTTCTTTGGGTAACATTGTGCGCAGTGGACGAAGACAGACGACCTCGTGTGTGTAGCCGCGAAAGCCGGAGCCATGCACGACGCCTTCGCCACTGGCGCCCGTTACGAGCGCGTCGAGCGCCGCCGTGGCGCACCGTACGGCATTGCTGCCGAGCACCAAGTGCGGCCACATTTCCAGATTTGCGTGCCTGACAGACGCGCGCTCCTCGAAGGGTTCGTGCTCGGCGGAGCACTGCGCCTCGTCGCTGCGACTCATGACTTCCTCGTGCGCTGGCCCGCCAACAACCGCAGCGCCTGATGCGCGCAGGAGGTACTCCGTGCATAAACGATGCGCCGCACGGCAGAGCGTCTGCTGCCGCACACGCGCATAGAGCGCTTCGCGGTCGCTTAGCGGCAGCCGGCTGGCGTGCAGGGCATGGCGCACCTCACTCCGGTAGGCCTCCCCCAGAAAGTCGCTGTAGTAAAACAGGCGCACTTCCCCCGCGTCGTACAAGCGGGCGGGCGGTGCAGTGGACTCGTCGCCCCTTTCCGCCTGTCCATGCTGCGGCGACGATGCTGGAGACAGATCCCTATCGTCACCACTGCAAGGCGGCGCTGACGCAGCGACGTAAGGGCTATCCGCGCGGGCGGCGCCCGTTCCCACTGCCGCAGGCATTTTATTCCGTTTCTTTTTTGCACTCGAGCGCCTGCTGGGGGCTTCGTCGCGGTAGGCCCATCGCGGCGGCTGCTGGAGTGCGTATTTGCGCAGCGTCTTAAACTGCTCCTCCATTGTTGACCGTGCTTTCTCGATCGCCTCATGGCGACCGCTGCTCTCATGCAGCAACGGCGACGAAAGGAAAGACGAGGATTGCGGCGGCGGCGATGGAGGAGAAGGCAGAACCAGTTCATCTTCGCACAAGTGAAACGGCAGCAGTATCAGATTGGAGACCGACGACGCGCTCGCGGCGGACGAGGATGACGCGGATGCGCCGTCGGACTGCCTACCCTGCGCGCATGCCCACCTCTGCTGAGCCAGCGGCTGTCGTCGGAGGTGATCGCGCGCCGTGTACCGAAGCTGGCCGAGCTCGTGCAGCAGCATCATCGAGTTTGGGCCGCCAGAGACGGCCACCGCGAGCGGTACGTCGCTCGGCACGCGGCAGTGCCGGAAAGCGTTCTCGCGCACCGCTCCGGCGCAGTATGCGAGGAAGCAGTCCGGGCAGTACAACTTTGCTGGCCCATCGCGACTGGCGATTGTGCCGATGGCCTGCCTGCACTTGAAGCACTGATGCATCCTGTGGAGTGCGCACGTCTTTCTGCTGCCCCTTGTAGGAACTCGCTAACAGCAGCAGAAAGAGCCCGCCTTTTCTTCTTGTTGGCTGGTGTCCGCGTGTAGGCGAGCGTACGAGCTGCAGAGGGAGCGACAAGGGTGGAGGCGTGGGGCGCGGGCAAGGGAGGGAGGGGGGAGGGGGCAGAGCTACATGGACATGGGCGGTACAGCAGGCCACCACCGCTTTGTTTGACACACACACATATATCTATTTAGGGATATATATATATATATATGTGTATGTGTATATGCATGCAGGCAGAATCGCGCTACCACGCTCGTCGCCTCCTTCTCCTTATCGGGTGCTGTGGGCGGAGGCGGCAATATATATATATATATAAACAAACATGGGTGAGGCACTGGTGTGCGCCGTCACGAGAGACGCCCGGCGCTCTCTTTAATGCCACTTGTGCGCGACCTTTATTTGCCTCCGAGTTGCGAGCGCAAGGCAGTGAAGACCTCTTCACAGTATTCTTGGGGAAGGGGAGGGGGAGGAGGGGGGATGCTTCTTGGCGACAACGAGGACAGCAATAGAACGCCAGCAACAGCCTCAAGCGATAGCGGGAGGAAAAAAGGATTGCCAACAAAAAAAGGAGTGGGGGCGAGAGAGGGGGGAGGGACTACGCGGTTAGCACGCCAATCCTTCACAGCCAAAGGCGAAGTAACGGGCATCCGCAACGTTGTCACACTGTGCGCGAGCTGCGGCGCTCCTCCACCCTTCTCCCTCTCCTCGTCACAGACGAAGATGTTCAGCTTTCAAGGCCACCGCAGCCATGCGTGGAAGCTAGACAAGCCCTTTCTTCCCGAGAAGAGGAGTTGGGGGTGGGGGTGGGGGGAGAGAGGGAGTGAGCAAGACTCTGCAGGAACAGAGGAAGAGTAGCGAGAAGGTGAAGGCACAGGGAGCGGCGTCTGTGCGTCTGTGTCTGTGTGTCTGTCAGTGCGTGAGTGGAAGAGATATACCGATGATTGGTACGGTCTCACACGGAAAGAGAGAGAGAGAGGGCACAAACGCCTGAGCCAATACAGCGCCAGGCACAAACACATGCACAGAACTTCTTCGCCCGTGCGGAGAGTGTCACAGCTCATAGACGACAACAGACGAGGCGGCATGCTTGTCTACGGCCTTCCTGCTCTTGCGACTGCACTTCAGCTTCCTGCTCTTGCGGCTGACCTTCAACTTCGTCTTGGCACTGGGTAGCGCGGTGTAGCGGCCACCAGCCTCGTATGCCGCTTGCACTGCGTCTTCTGCAGTGACGTCGCCCAAGGCTGCAGCGGAGGGGGACGGTGTGACCGTGGTGGTCGTGTCCTGTAAAGCAGATGTGAGAACCTGCGAGGGTGAGCTTGTGGCATCCGCTGCAAGTGTCTTCTCTTGCTTCTTTAGCAGTCGCGCCTGCCGAGCTTGTTGGCGCCGCAGCGCTGCGACCGGTTCCTCCAGCTCGCACAGAACGTCACGCACTCCTTGCTGCTGAGCTCGATCGTTCAGCACGGCTGGTGTCACGGTGGCTAGGTGCGCGAACACTGTGTCCACAAACTTCCACTGCGAGTAGTGCACACGATACGTCACCGCCCACGGCCGCGCTGTCCAGGGCAGATACACGTCCGCCGCCGCTGCTCCTGCTTCCGCGGCTGGAGCGTCCATGCCGGCGCCAGAAGAGGGTTCGTTTGAACGCGGCGCCGACCCGCCTGAGCTGCTGGAGAGGGCCCAGAAGCAGCCGGTGCGTCGAAGCATGGCTCCAAGGTATGTGCTTGAGGCAGGAAGCGAGAGGCGTGAAGATAGCGCGCCGCCCGACAACCGGGTGGGTGGGAATCGGGTTAGAGAGGGCGAGACTGCGCCCTCAGGGACCACCGAAGCACAATCCAAGGAGATGGAGAAGGACACCGACCGGGCGTGTGCGAGGGAGGAGTGCGTGAGAAGAGGGGTGGCGGCAGGCGGGCGGGGGGCAGCGTGTATATATGTATATATATGTAATGCCGGCAGACGACAGAGATGCGGCGAGAGGAAGTTGGCAGGGGGAGAGGGAGGGAGGAGCTGCTAAGAGTCTACAAGTCGACGTGCCCGCGTGCGTGCCTCCGCCTTCACACAGAAGCGCCTGGGTGCCCTAATCTCAAAGATTTCTTCGTCTACAACTACTGAGGGCGAGAAGAGTGAGGGGGAGGGAGAGTAGGCGGTGAGGAAGATGAAGACAAAGAGAGGGAGGGGAAGGGGTCTAGTGAAGATGGGAAAGTGAGCAACAGCGACAACAGAAAAGAAAGCGTCGGGAGTAAGCAGACGACACAGAGAGAGAAGGGGAGACAAACACGCAGAAGAGTCTGTGTCGGTGTGTGAACGTGAGATGGGAGGGGGAGGGGGAGAGGCAGAACAACCACAGACACACCTCGAGGTGAGCCGACGAAGAGAAAGCGGGTGGGAGACGGTGGAGGGGGAAAACAAGAGATCTACCGAAGTGAGGGGAGGAGGGGAGACGTGGCCCTAACTTTGCGAGACGGCAGAGGGTGTGAGTCGTGTCCACAGCCGATAGTGGAAGTGAGCGAGCGATGCCTGCACGAAGTAATTATGCGTAGGGAGGGAGGAGGCGTTGCTGGCGTGTGGGTGCGGGGGTGGGGAAAGAAAGGCGATGTGCCGTAGCGCTGACTGTTCGTGCGTGCAGCTTGAAGAAGCTACTAGAGATATGCTCCTTTGATGAAGGTGATCACCACGGGGGGGGCAGGGGCGTTGCTGGCATGTGTGTGTGTGAGAGAGGGAAGGGGCGGGGAGGGGAGGCGTGGAGAGGGAGGAAGTGACGGCGCACTATGTGAGCGTTCAAAGAGCTTAGAGGTGGGATGGGGGGAGGGGCGGGGCGGGTCTTTCATGTACACAGACCGCTGCTTGCCCACTCCCTTTCCTGTGGGTGAACTCGGGTATGGGCGAGAAAGCACGGCGTACGCTGCATGCACGTTTGTGCGGAGGCGCTCGCTCCTGCCATGCTCGCAGACAGTCTGAGCCACACCGCCCGCCACCTCGCTCTGCTCTGCATCCACAATGTTCACTTGCACCTTCCCTCGCTTCCCATCGCATCGCCCTGGTTGGGCTGCACGCGAGGAGGGAGCGGAAAGAGAGGCGAGTCAGGCATGCCAACACGAGGGCAACGCGGGCGCAGGCGGCCAGTGGCTCCTGTTCGCGCGCCGAGCTGCAATGGATACGCCAGAACGCTTTGACTTCTCTGTTGCGCTTCTGTAATCTGCATGTGCTCTGCTGATTGATGCATATTGGTGGCTGAGCATTCGTGCACGAGCATGCGTGTGTGCTCCTTGCACCTCATCCCGCATCGCAAGGACCCTTCCCCCGATCCGTGCACACATGGGTATGCCTGCGTGTGTGTGTGCGGTGAAGCGAAGTGGGGCACATATATATATATATGGGGAGAGGGAGAGTGGAAGAGGGGCGCCGATGGCGGGAGAGTGCACGTGGCGAATTGAGGGAGGATGGCGCAGTCAGCGGGCAAAAAAAGGCGCGCGCACACACACACGCCGACATCGTGAAGAGGTGTGTATGCGGGTGTGATGACAGGAAGCACAATGGGAAAAGAGAAGGCGTTATAGGAGTGAGAAGAAGCGACATCGATGGTGGCGGGCGACACACATGTGCGTACACGCCATGCGCAGGGGAGGAGGGAGGGAGGGAGGGTGATGAACGGAGATGATGCCCGCAATGCACAGAAACCGACGACAGCGTACACAGTATCGGAGGATAGACGCGCACCGTCTTTTACAGCACTTCCGCCACAGTCAACCACACACAATGCACACCACTATCCAAAGGTGGGAGGATATATAGAGAGAGAGAATGAGGGGCCTTCGAGAGCATGCCCCCATCCCTGAGCTGGCGCCTTCAAAAAGAACGACTTCCGCGCCCCAACACGTTGAGATATCTAACGCAAGCAACACACCCGCGCACACAGTTGAATAGAAAAAAAGGGTGTGGAGATGTGACGTGGAGTGAGAGCACACAACGAGGCGCAGAGCGGTCGCTTGATTGGGCAAGTCAGACAGCTGAACAGCGTTCCATGGTCGCGGTGGCGGGCTTCGTTATACACCCCACTCGTCCCTGTGAGTGCCACCGCACACGCTCGAAAGAGAGAAAACTGCAGCACGGCAGTTTCATAGCAGCGGAGGTGGGTATGAGACTCGCGTGCCAAGTCAAGTATCGCCCCCCTCCCCCTACCGCGAGTTGGACCTGAGCGGCTAAAGAGCGAGCGAGCGCGGAGGAGGAGAACACGCCACAAACCTACGCGTGTCCACAGTCAGAGAGCGAGAGCGAGCGGCGGCCATGCAGAGGGAGGATGCGTTCCTCCTCCTCCTCCCCCCTCTCACCATCCATTGCTTCTTCATACCTCACTGCCCCATTGAGTCCAAGTCCTCACAGTTGCCTAACGACACCTGCAAGCCGAACAGCTCAAACGAGAGCGCCTCGCTCAGCTTCACAAGGAAATGTTTCGGATACGCGATATCGATGGCGTCGCTCATGGCCGCGCCGGCCGTTAGCGCCACCTGCACATCGAACTTGTCCAGCGATGTCCTGCCACCGCACCCGTTAGAGGCGCGGATGGCCCCACGTATCGACTTGCTCACCTCCTCCTCAAAGTCGCGCACAAACTGTGCGCTTGCAGCGGAAGGCCTCAACAAACGGCGTGGCACCCTCACGAGCTGCACGGACGCGTCTCTAGGAGGGACAGAAACAGTGAAAGAGGCGCGCCGCTCACCGGCGCCGCTCTTCTCCAGCACCCCATCGCGGAGGGTGGAGGGGGAGGTGAAGAGAGGGGAACTAAGGGTTGCCGACAGAGGGGTCGATCGCATTGGCGTTAGTGGGCCGGCAGGGCTGTTCGCGATGCAGCGCCGAAGGGGCAAGGTGGCGTCGTCCACGGCCGTGCTAGCGGGCACGCCACTACTGTCGTGACCCCCGCTGCCTCCTGCCTCCTTAGCATTGTCTTTTGCGGCGCCCCCGACTAACGTTGCTGAGATCGCCGGGGAGCGAGACCGCCTAAGCTGCTTTGGCCTTGTCGCCTTGCCCAGCGACCCGGCCGCGCCAGCACCACTGCCAACCACCGCGGCGCTTCTTTCTTGCTCGGCCATCTCGTAGCTGAGACGGTGCAGCTGGCGCAGCTGCTCGTAGCGCAGCAGCGCCGCTCGTTGCCAGCCGGACAGCCCCTTGACACCATCGCCCTCGCTCTTCTCGCGCGGCTGTGCCGGCGACAGCTGGGTCGCCGCCAACCCCGGCAGGGCTATCGCAGCTGCCGCGGTGACGCTGCTGCTGTTGCTTTCTTCTGGCGCCACTCCTGCGCCGTCACGCGCCAGCACAGAGGTGGCCGGGGTTACCGAGGCGATGTGATCTTGTCCTTCCATGACAACCAGCCGCGGCAGCGACTCGTGCATCCGGTGGGTGGAGGGGGAATCTTTCGTGTAATGGAAGACTTCCTTCAGGACAAAGAAGAGCCCCGCCCCGACGAGGTAGTCCGGGATGTCCGCCAACGTGTTGATGCTCGGGAAGCACTGAAAGAGAAAGTTCTTGACGAACTCATAATTGTCGCGGCTCTCGCGCTGCTGCTCCGGGTCGTCACGGTCGTAGTGCGGAAGGTAAATTTGGCTCACAAAGGACAGGTCCTTCGTTGCCTCACGTAGCCACTCCCGCTCACTGTGCACACCGTAGCAGTCGAGAATGATGCCGTTGCGGTCCTCGACGCGCTCCAGCCTCGCCTGCTGCTCCTCCCGCGTCGGAAGCTCTCGCTGCTTCGCGTCATCGAAGGGGGTGTGACTGAAGATGAGCTGCCAGGAGTAGATGGCGGCAGCGCAAAACACGCGCGATGTCAGGTTGTGCGCCATGCCCCACTGCTCGAACGGGCGGTGGAACGGCTTCACGACCGGGTTGGCGCGCTGCAGCTCGTTCGGGTCGACAGTACTGTCGTAGCGCATCGTCGGGGGCACAGACAACGTCGCCGGCGCTGTGGCACAAACGCTGCCGAGGTAGGAGCGCGTCGCCGAGTTGAGGGTGGCGTCGAGCGAGGACAGACCGCCGTGACCGCTGGGGCTTTGGTGAACGCCGTCGACGAAGCCGCCCATGCCGCTAATAGGGATGAGCGCCTCGTACCTGCCACACGCGTAGCGGCGCAGTCCGAGGAAGCGAATGTGCAGCAGACCCTTTTTGATCCAGCGCCGCTGCTGCGCCGTGAAGGCACCGCCGACGTGGCGATCGCCGCTCTCCTCATTTCCGCTGATCGGGCCGGCGAGGCTGCCGCCAGGGGTCGTCTGCTGCCATTGGCGCGGCCGCTGGAGATGATCACTGCCGCCTATATCGCCGAAGCGTTCATCCATCGCCGGGGGCGCGTCGCTTTTCTGCCGCTCCTCGCCGCCGTCCAGCCGATGATTCGGTACGCCGCCGCCGTTGTCGAGGTATGCCATCGGCGGATTGGTGGGGTAGCGCAGTGCCACCATGCATGTTGTGAACAGCAGCAAAGGGGGCGCGTTCAACAGCCGGTGCATCGCGGAGACGGTGAAGCTGTTGCTCTCGCCATGATAGTTGCGGATCGCGAACGTTGAGATGCCGCTGGCGGCGAGCGGCAAGGGCGAAAGGCGAGTCGGCGCGAAGGAGACGACCGCCTCCTTCGCGCCGCTGCCGCTGGCAGACGGGGACGATGACACTCGTGGCATGCCCGACGTTACGGCGGCGGTCGATGCCAAGGCTGCCTTTCGCTGCTCCTTCGCACGCTGGAAGCGCTCGCGCGACGTAGACGCGGCTGCGACCGTTGCCGCAGCCGCTGCCTTCTCCTTTGCAGCCGCGGCGCGGCGCGTCTTCTCCAGGTCATCATCCTCTGCTGTCCCCACCGCGGTGGGCGCCACCGAAGCGCTCGCTTGTTGCCGCGACTTTTCTGCATCGATGCGCCGCCGCAGGAGCCAGCGACACACCCACATTCGGACGAATGCGCTACGCCGCGCGGCGAGGACCCGTTGCCGCTGCGCCGCGTTCTCTGTCCAGTGTGCAGCGCGATGTTGTGCCACAGCCTGGCGGCGGCGGCGTACGATGGCATACCACACAGCAATCTGGCACGCCGCTGCATTGCGCGGCTCTGTCGCTACGACGCGGGTGAGCGCGACGGCGCTTGCGTCGCTCGACGAAGAGTCCTTCACGCCCGACCCTGAGTTCTGCCGGGGCGCAGTGCGCTGCGTCAGCATCATAGAGAAGGAGTTCAGCAAAGCAGCCGCACTTGACTGCGTGCTCGCGGCGGGCTGTGCGCTGTCGTCGCTGTGAGTGAGGAGGGCGATGTCCTCCATATCCAGTCGCCGCGGCACTGCGTGGAGGCCCACCAGGCTCGGCATGCTGCCAGCAGGACGTGCATGTGTGGCGCCGAGCTCACTATGCGGCCCGCCATCATCGACTTTTTCGTCCTCAAAGTGTGCGTGACCGCGGGGTGCATGAAGGGCCCCGGGAGGCGGCGGACTCGGCAGCGAATCCGCCACCGATGCCGCCTCGTTGCCCACCTCCCATGCCAGCCGACTTGGGGAAGCCGCTCCATCCACTCTCTCAGACGTTACCTCCTTCCGCATGTCGCTGTCCATGGGAGCGAGAGGCGTCGCTGCGGCCGTCGGAGACAACACCATCGGAGGCGAGGCGGCGTCGACCTCCTCCGTCAGGGCGCCGTCGCCAAGGCGCCCGCCGGCCACAGCCGATGCGTTCACGCTCGCCGACGCCGAGGACGGATGCCGTGAGAAGAAGGTCGGCTCGCCGGCCCCTGCAGCGGCGGCTCCATCCCGATTTTCGGCGAGGGGCTTCAGGGCCGTCCACAGCGACCACGCTTTCACGAGGCGGCGCTGTTGCTGCAGCTGCTCGTGCCTCTCCTGCTGAGCTTTCTTCTGCAACGCGATGGGCGTCTTTTTGCGCGATTTAGTCGAGCCGGCCGATGCCCTCGGCGTCGCTGGCGCCTTCTGCGATGCGGAGAGCGCTGGGCGGGACTGGTAGATGCTGCCCCCACCGCCAGCGGCGCGACCCGACTTGACGGCGCCGGTTCTTGCGGATGGCCTGTTGCCGCTCTTGCCAGCCGCACGCTTTGTGCTCGCGTTCAACGCCGCGGCGCTACTGCCATAGGCGCTTCCTAAAGAGGCGGATAGGTCGATTGTCGTCCAGTTGAGGCTAGAGTTCTGCCGGCTGCTTGTGTGCTCACTCTCCGTGCCCGCTCGCGGCGAGCGCGACACGTTGCCGGCCGCGGCTGTGGCAGGCTGCACACAGTGGAGCAGATACCGCTCCACGGCAACGTGTGTGTTGCATGCGGCGCCCTCTGCGCTGCGTGCGCTGATGGAGCACATGCTCGGGTCCCCAACCAAAGCGCCATCACCCGCCTCGTCCTCGTCCACCGTCGTGGCGAAGGTGAAAAGCGGCGTGTACGGCATGGCTACATCGTTGGCACGCACGCGCGGTGTGCTGCTCTCTGAGGAGCGGCCTGTGACGCCACCGCCGCCGCTGCTGCTGCTGAGCTTTGAGGACTGAAGTTTTTTACCGGTGGCGTTGCTCGCAGACTTCAGGAGGGAGAGCGCATGTGGAGCTTTGGGCAAGGCGCCAGCCATTGGACTGGTGACGACAGCATCGCCACCGGTGGTGGCAGCCTCGCCCTCCTCTGCGGTGGTGCCGTCGCCGCTCCACTCTGCCACGGCGATGGCGAGGCTGTTCAGATACTTGGGTGGTACGAAGAACGGCGTGCTCAGCATGTCCGACACTTCAAGACACACTAACGGCGCCGCCGTCGCCGCGCCAGCACTGCTTTCTGTCGACCGCTGCGTGATAGCAGCTTCCAAGGTCGTCATAGGCGAGCCGAGGGCTTGGCGGACAGCACCGCACACCTCGTCCAGCTGCACTGCCACCTCCCGCTCCTGCGCACGCACGAACTCTACGAAGCGAGGAGGGGCCGTCACCCTCGATGCTGCGGCGTCGCCAGGGAGTGCCGCCGCCGCCACCGTTGCCGAGGAGTCGACGGCGCTCGCCTGGCTCTGGCTTGCGTGCACGTCTCCAGCACTTGCCACACCCTGCGGCGGTAGAGGGGGCTGGTCGGCGCCGACGCCATCACCACGGGAGGCGAGTACGAGAGAAGAGTTAAACTTTTCCGCGGGGCCGCTGGCGCTCTCATCTGATAAGATGACGGAGGCGGCGTTGGGAATGCGGCGAGAAGCCGTCGGTGCCGGCTGCACGCCACCTGGGCCGATACTACTGAGCGGCGACACCAGTCCGTTCGCTGGGGCCTGGGTAAGGGCGGCGCTGTCGCTGAGTGTACTTAGGAGCGTAACGACCGTGCATTGCAGGGCCTGAAGAGCCTCTGAGAGGGAAGCGGCCTTGGCTGCCGCTGCTGCTGCCACGGAGGCGCGCCTGCTTGCGGGCTCCGCTATCGCGACCGTTGCAGTGTTGGCCAGCGATGACGTTGTGCTGTTCCGGGAGATGCTTGGCTTGCGCGGGGTGGTGCTCGCACTGGAGTCGGTGGTGCTGGGGATGGCGCCGCTAATGGGCCCGTCCTTGCCGCTGCCTAGCCCGCGGTTGCTGTGCCCACCGTGGTGGTACCCGTGCAGGGACGCGACGGAGTGCCGCCATGCCTCCTCTCCGCCGCCTTTCTCCGCTACTGCCGCAGACGCCGAGAGCGAGGCACTCGCAACCTGAATAAACGATTCCAGCGCCAGCGTGACGGCTGCGCGCTGCTCTTGAAGTAATTTCATTGTGTCGACCAAGGGCTGTAGGTGCTCGGCACAGTACTTCGCCATCTGCTGTGCGCACGCATCTGCCATGGCAGCCTCTACCCCACGTGCGCGAGAGTTGTATTCATCACCGGTGCTCGTATGCTGCTGCTGCTGCGCTGAGGACCCGAATATGCTGGGGCGACTCACGGAAGTAAGGCGACCAACGCTGCCACTTCGCTTCGGCAAAGCTAATGGCGAGTTCAAGCTCGATGCGCCGTGACGCGCACCAGGTGACTTCGTCCGCCTCGCAGCTGGCGTGCTGGCCCGCTGCCGCACAGACGAGGTCAGCGGAGGCGCGGGAATGGTCACGCTTGTTGCGGTGGCGGACAGCGACAGCGCCGCCCCTGTGGCGATACGTGGTCGCGCCCCGCCACGAGGGGTGTGTTGCTGTTGCTGCTGCTGAGGCCCAGCCAGGAGAAAATGGCCTGACACCATAAGGCTGCCGTTGAGCGTGCTTGGCGCTCTCTTGGAGGGATAGGTGCTGCTAAGGTCCTTGGCGTCTGCGGTGCTGGGCGCTATGGACGCTAACAGCATATCGAGCTGGCGCTCGCCTCCCTTCGCGGGGGCTAGACAGGCAACCCAGTCCATATTCGGCTCATCGCCCACTTCCGCACAGAGCTTCATGTACGTGGCAGCCAGCTTCGCGTAGTCTTGCGGAGGCGGTGAGGCGCCGTGCTCTTGCATGTGGCTGGCACTAGCTTTGAGGTGCGCTGGAGCGAGCACGCGTGCCAGTGAGCTTTGCCGCCGCCCTGACGGGGGTTTCGTGCCGGCTGCTGCTGTTGTTGCCCCGCTGAAAGCGCCACTGCGGGCACTGCGGCTCCTCCGGTTGCTGCTGTTGCTGCTGATGACGTGCTGATGATTCGCCGCAGCGTTGGTGGAGGCGGCAAGGCTATCCTTCTCCCCTGCGAGGGAGAAAGAGGCGCGCTCGAGGCTGCAGGTGAGCGGCGACGAGGCGCCTGGCGAGGATGTCTCCGACAGCACCCGCTTGGACACCTGAAGGGAGATGCTAGACTGATGGCTGGCACGCAAGCCGAGCTGAGATGGAGAGGTGGGCGAGAAAGCTGGTCCGCTAACGGCAGCGCTGCTTGGAGCACCAGCAGCAGTGCTTGGTGCGGCCCCCGCTCGTGCCTTGTGCGAGCGCGGCGGACGTGATGGCGCCGGCGACGGATCTGCGCGGCGCCTGTGGCCTGCTGCCGCGGCTCCCCCTGTAACACTGCGTGGGCGAGTGCCTGGCGGCAGGACGTCGCGCGTGCGGCCGGTGCCGGCGCGGTTGGCTGCTCCGCCGCCGCTAGCACTTGCCCCCGTGAGAATGGCCGACACCCCGCGCTGACGTATGTGCGACGCCGCGAGTGCGTTGCTGCTGCTGACCGTGGCGCCCAGCGCTCCATATGCGGGAGACGCTGGCTCGATGTCTCCCGCTATTCTCGTTGACGGAACACCGTTGGTCGAGGCCACACCCGCTGCAACAGTGTGCCGCCGCACGACAGAGCGAGGGCGCCGCCGAATATGCGTGCCGGAGGGCAGCCGATTGCGCGTGCATGCCTCAGTTGCCGGCAGAGGCCCGACATCGCGCGGGAGAAGCGTCGCCACCGCAGTCGCCGCCACGTCACTTGAGTCACGCCGAAGCCGGTGATGAGGACTGTGATGATCGCCGTCGACGCCGGCTCCTGCTGTCTCGTCCACCTTCCACGGCGAGGTGGCCTCGGAGCGAGCAGCTGCGTCGCTCGCACCAATGATCTGGTTGCGGCTGAAGAGTGAGGAGCCGCCGAGCGCCGAGCTCATGGATCCGTTAAGGCTGTCGCCCGACTGGCCCACACCGCCGCCACTTGTCCGCCCGACGGCCGCGGAGGGCAGCTTCAGCGAGAATAGGAACGGCACGGTGGCGCCGGCGGCTCTGGCGCCAGCGGCAGCGGCAGCGGCTGTGGATGAGAGGACTGACGCGGAAACGCCCGTGGGTATATGCGTTGATGACGAGGAGAGCTCCGCTTGGGGGTATTGGGCATCATCGCTGTCGCTTGTGGTGGCGCGGTGAAGAGAGGTCCGCCGAGCAGCGTCGCCCAGGCTCACTGGGGCTTCGTAGGAGGACATGGAGGGCTCCCGTGACTTTCCAAACGCGCGCGAGCTTCCCCTGTTTCGTCCATGTGGCAAGAACAACCGCTGCTCGTATCGGTGATAGGTCGGACTGCTTCCGGCCACATGCGACGTGCTCGAGACAATGAAGGAGTTGGCTGCTGCGTCGCGTGGCGTCGGGTCTAAGCTGCCGTGGAGGAGGCTGTCGCCACGACCGCCATCGGCGTCTAGGGGAAGGGAAAGCGAGGGGGACCTCGCACTACCGCCGACGGTGACGGGGTTCCCCCTGGCTTGGCTGCTGGCGACTGACCGTGCCGGCTTCCCGCCATCGAGGCTGCGCGGCGCCGGCGGGGTAGAGTTTCCGTTGCGCTTCATGAGGCGTCGCGAGGGAGAAGAGAGGCGAAGGAAGCGCAACGGAAGCGGTCCCGAACAGCCCACGGGACAGAAAAATCGCAGCGATTTGTGCTGCTCTTGCTGCCGCACGTTAAAAGGAAAGCGATGAACACACACACACACACAGAGACACACACAGCCACGCGGAGGCGAAAACAACAACAACTGTGCAGGTGCTCTGTGCGATTGCGCCCGAGGTGACGCTGACGTATTCGGTGGTAATGGTGGTTATGGTGTGTGTGCGTGTGCAGAGAGAGAGGAAAGCAAAACAGGAGTCTCCCGCGCCGAAACACACCCAGACAGGCAGACACACACACAGAGACACACACACAGACACACACACATACAGGGAGACTCAAAGACAGACCAACACGCGCACGCACGAACGCTGGGGGAGGGGAGGGGTGGGGGCTGACGACGCGCTGTCTGTGTGTGTGAGTGTGTGTGTGTATGTTTCTCTCCCTTTTTTCTTTTAGTGCGCCTGCAGAGGAAGAGGTACGAGCAAGCACACGGGCAACAGAGAGACACACACACACACACGCACACACACGTTTGGACGGGAGGTGCGCTTCTTTTAGAGGAGACAAAGAAAAAAGGAAAGGAGACGGAGGGGGGAGAGGTGCCAGCGAGGGGAGGATAAGGGTGGGAGGAGAGAGGAGGAGGAGGAGGGGGGAGAACAGGCAGGCAGACACACTCCTACACCGCCCGACGACTAGAGGACAGGGGGAGAAGGGGAGGGGGAGGGGCAGCCGAAACAGCTCGAGGCGAAGCAGAGGGGAAGACAAAGGCGGAAGCGCAGAAAAGGAGCGAAGGGGAGGGGGCCGCCGTGCACGTCCTCATCCACACACACGGAGCACACGGAACGAAATGCACACAGCACCAAGAGAAGGCGGGGAGGGGCAGGGGGAGGGAGGGAGGGAGTGAGGTCGTAGGTGGAACAGAATGCCAGCGCTTCCTCCCCTCAACGCACGCAAACACAGAGACAGACAGACAGAGACACAGAAGCGCTGTGGGCCGGCGAAGACAGAGAGTGAGATGAATCAACCGCACCCACAAATGGGCACAATGCACGTCGCTGAAGGGTTGAAACAGAAGAGGCGGGAGGGGAGTGGTGGTGGGCGCCTGTTCCTGAAAGCCGCCTGGAAAGTGCGGCGCCGAAGACGATGAAGCAGGAGCCCGATAGCGAGACGGGCAACCAGGGTGGCGGTGGTGGCCGCACCTGCGCGGGAAGGCTTGCACTGAAGCACAGAGCTTTCTTCTGCGCTCGCTGTGCAATGGTCGAACACAAACACAGTCTCGCCAGAAGACGCTCCGTCAGCGGGGAGACGGAGCCGTAGCCACAACAACAACACAACAAGAAAAAGAGGCGCGTGACCCAACCTAAAGTACGATGGAGGATGCCCCAAAGGCAGAGAGGTCTAATGTTTCTGCACGTCTGCCTGGCGATACGGGCGCTCTCGCTGTTGGGCTTCGTCGAGCCTGTCGCGCTGGTCTGGCCGTCTATTTAGGCAACAGCAACAAGTCAACAAACAAATACGCTTGAGCTGGTGTGGGTCTGTAAAGCACAGAAGGGAGGAGGAGGGGGGTACTCGACGGTGTGGGTTGATGAATGTGAGGTGAGGTTTACAGGAGGGAGCGCAGTTGTTGTGGGACGCTGTCTTCCGGCGCGCCTGTGAGGGCGTGTCGGTTATCCGTCTGCCTATCAGCGAGAGGGAGGGAGAGACCACCAGAGAAGTAAATAAGGGAAAGGTGCGCTTACACACACACACGACTGTGTAGGCGCGTTTTTTTGAGTGTGCGCGCTTAAAACGCTCTGCGATGCCGCAATCGGTAGGCGCGTTGCCTTTTCCCCGTTCGCGTAATGTGCTCTCTCCTGAGTGTGTGCGTGTGTGTCAGTGTGCGAGTCAGAGTGGCGTGCGCGTTTGAATCAACAGCTCACCCTCTCCTCCTCCTCAGATGACGGAGTCCACAGAGACACACAAACACACGAAGAGAGAGCGCGCACGCGCAGTAAATTTACGACGAAATGTATAGTTGGGGATGATCAGTCCCTCTCTCGCTTGTGGCTCAAGGGGGGAGGTGTGGTGGGGAAGTGGGTGGAAGCGGAAAGGGGTAAGGGGAGGAGGGGAGAGGATGGATGGGTCGGGTGGGTGGCTCGGCTGTGTGTGTGTGGGTGTGTGTGGAAGGAGGCATGCGAGTACTGCGCTTACTACACTGGCTTTGTTCATGGCGCCCGATACGCATGCAGATGTGTTCACGCAGCGCAATTGGAGAAGCGTGGGGTGAAGGATGGGAGGGACGGAGAGAGCGAAGAGAGTCATCGTAGTGGAAGAGCGAAGGAGGAAATGGGCGCGCGGGGTAGGTGAGACGGCCGAAAGGATGCCAGCCAGGCACACAGAGACATTGGTGGGCGCTTCCGATGCGACCACGCAGCGTGAGAGCGAGCCCGCAACATGAAGCCGCGAAAGCACTACTCGACACGACCGCCGATGAGGGTTCGCGTGCGCACTAGAGGCCGTCGCACTCATTCATGTATTAGCAGACCCCCATGCACCGGTGCAGCCCTACCATTCGAGGCACCCTTGCACTCAGCACGTGGCCTCTTGTTTCGCCCGGCGTCTTTCGAGGGCATTGCGTGACATTCTTTTTGACGGCGCGAGCGTACACGCACAAACATGCAGACATACACACATACTGCCTTGACGTTTACGGCATATATTGGGGCTGACGGGAGGCGCGGAGGGCACCGCGGAGCGAATTCAGCGTTTCCTTCTGCTCATCCGTCAAGAGCCGCTTCTCCTTCTGCGTCATCTCGCGCGCTGTCACACCAGAGGCGAGTTGCAGCACGTACTCGTACCATGACGTGTAGAAGATGGTTGCTGCCACCGCGTCGGCGTCTGTGTGACGCGTGAACTCGCCCTGGACAAAGCGGTTGCCGAACTCTTGCTGCTCTGGGGTGAGAAGGTAGCGGAGGAGGTAGTCGCCCTCGTCCTCAGCCAGGCTGTGGTCGGCTTCCGTCGCACCGACCGCGACGTTGGTCGCAGTGACCTGCGAGGTGGCGCACACACCGGTCACGGCAGACAAGGCCGCTTCAGGCCCTTGCTCGCGCGACGTGCGCAGAGAGACTGCCACCTCCTTGTTGTGCAGGCGTAGAATGGTGCGGTAGAGGCGCACAAAGGACAAGCGCCACTCGGGCGACTTGTACGGCTGCTTCTGCAGCTGTGAGGGGTGTGTGAGGCCAGCGAGAGACAGGCGGAGGGACAGGTTCGTCCCAAGACCAACGCTGCTCATGACGGTTGCCGACGCGGCGGGCGCCGCACTGTCGGATGTCGCCGTCGCTTTCTGTGTCTTCTCGCGAGCTAGTCGAGCCTTGGCGGTGACACTGAAGGGACCGTAGCCCATCGGTCGCACTACTGCGTCAACATCGATGTTCTTCGCACCCGCACCATCGCCCCTACCGCAGCGGCCCGATGCACTCGATGCGTACCGCCGGGCTGGCGCCACAAGGGCGCCGCAGCAACTGCGCACAAGTTTAGAAGAGGACGCAAGGTTCACGTAAGAAAGCCGCATGGCCCACATCTTTACTAAGAGACGAAGACGGCAAAGAGAGAGAGGAGTTGGGGGTGGGGCTGAGGGGGGAGGACGGATGCTGGCTAGCGAGGAGGACACGCCCAGCGCACTGCTGAACGGAGGCGTGGGCGTGGGGAGAGAGGGTGGCGCGGCAGCCGAGAGGACGCATCATGATAGCGAGAGAGAAAAGGCAGCGATCCATTATTGCGATGGCCACTGCATCCATACACTGACGCAGGCTGCCCGTCAACGCACCGCACGCCACGTGATGCCCCCCTCCTCCCTTCCTCCCTCCCTGGCCACCTTGCGCGGCCTTGAAAAAAATGAGGAGAGGGGGTGGGAGAGGGGTTTACCGTGCGGCGCGGGCGCCGCTCGTCCCTTTTGTTTGGCTCCCTTATCGACCCGGTGCTGGAGCTGGAGGAAGTGGAGCGCTGCACGTTCGCGTCGGGTGTGGGGGCGATCACAAAAGGCGTGCATGCGAGATTAAGGCTTACACACACACGCCCACAGGGAGAGAGAGAGAGACGGAGGGCAGGTGCTGCTACTGTACATCGTCACGATCGCCAGCCACCGGTCGCTACCTCTTTGCAACGGTCGTGATGGCGACAGCGTGCGGCGACGGTGGCGGTGGCGGAGAGAGAGGGAGAGGAGAAGCGGATGCCAAAGCGGCCCTCTCAACGGGAGCGCGCGCGCACACACACATAACGGGGGGGGAGGGAGAACTCAGGTAATGCAGAGGGACTCCTCGAGATACGCCAGAGGCCGTGACACTGACCAAAAGCCTTAGCACCAGTCGTTTACACGCCACGGGGCTCCCGCCATTTCCCTCCTCCTCCTTCCGCGCGGCCCCTTTTCACCCTATCGGCGCGTCGGCGCCTCCGCTGGGGGTCGTTCCCCGGAGCCTCCAGCAAGCACCCGGTGGCGCGCGAGCTTCACTGCCCCTGCATCGTACTTCTCCGGGAGCCCCTGCCAAAGCTGACAGGCCCCACGTGCTTACCGCCGGCGGCACCGCTGCTCAGCAGTGCGAGCCGGTTGCGCTGCGTCTGCGGCGTGGGGTAGCCTTCCATGATGTCGATCTCCTTTTCTTGCCATAGGCGATAGGTGACCTTTGAATTCTCGGCACGCTCCCGCTGCACGTTCACCCGCGCCTGCAGCAGCGCCGCCCGCTCCTTAGCGAGGGCGTTGATGCGACTGGCGACCGGCAACGCCGCTTGCCGCGGGTTCAGACCTGCCTCGACCAAAGCCGCAAGGGAGCGGTTAGTGTAGACGCGCTGCAGGTGCGCATTCCACATGATCTTCATATTGAGTCGCGCGAGCTTCTTGCACAGCTGCATCTCTGCATCGTACGCGTGGCGAGCGGCGAACACAACGTCCGTGTGGCTCATGGGGTTCAGCGCCAGCGCCGCACAGAGGTGCTGGAGAGGCTTGCCGGCAGACGGCCGCGTGCTATCCGGCAAAACGATTTGGCTCATAATGAAGTGGTGCAGTGTCGTGTACAGCTGGCTGAAGACGCTGAGGGAATCCCGCAGACGGATTGCCTCGCTGGCGCCGTAGCGCAGGTGAATGATGTGGGCAAGGGGGTCCGTCGTGTTGCGCAGCCTCAGCGGCCACGGATGATAGCCGCAGCGGTATTCAGTCGTCAGCATCGGCATGAGCAGCGCGCCCGCCGACTCGACCATGTCCTGCATGGAACGCACGCGAGCGCTGAGGACCACATTTTCGCTGAGTGTTTTGTCGACGAGGGCAGAGCGCCGGAGCAGACTCTGAGTAGTGTTGTACAGAATCGCCTTGAAGAAGTGAAGCTGCTCTGCCACGTGGGCGCGCAGCTGATGCAGCGCTTGGCGGAGGCCCGAGACGTGCTGATGGAGTACGGCACGCACCTGCGTTGTGTCCGTCAGCGCACGCAGCCGCTCCACCTCGTGTTTCTGCTCCGCGACGATGCAGTTGTGCTCAGCGGTGCGTATGAGCATACTTTTCTTCAGCGCGTGCTGCCGCTCGTCGTACGCGATACGCATCCCATCGATCTGCTGCTTTGCATCCTTCCGGAAGTCGAACTTCGCCGCCGCCACATCTGCGCACCCGCCACGCACCACCTGCAGCGTGTGCGAGGGCAGCTTTGCATCCTCCTCGACTGCCAGCAGCACCAGATCGAGAAGACTCGTCACCGCCTCCAGGTCGTTAGGCTGCTGCTCACCCCCCGCTGCCCCGGCAGGACCGCTGCTGCTAACGACGCAGAAGGACGGGATGCCGGGCACAGGGGCGCCCGCTCCCGACGGAATGGCTGAGAGGCTCGCTCCTAGGGAGGCGTTGGCGCCGTTTGCGTGCAGCTGCATCGCAGCCGACCGCCCGCGGCCACCACTACCGTAGATGCCACCGCAAACACTCCCGATGCTTCCGCTGGTGCTCAGCCGCTGCCCCGAAATCAGCCGCGGAGGGCGATACTGCTGCTTCAACTGTCCATCTCCAGACAGCGATAGCGCCATGGACGGCGCGGTGCTTGGGCCGTACTGCTTGTGCATTCGCATGGGGCCCAAGACGGAGATGGAGGTGTTGGGGCCCTCGTTGATCGCGTCGCTGATGCCAGAAGGCGAAACCGCCCCACGAGGGAGTTGGTGCTGCGAGTGCTGTTGCTGCTGCAGATGCTGCACCCGCCCTGATGCCAAGTGCAGCTGAGACCGCAGCATCGTGCACTCCCGCAGGAGCGTTTCCCGCAAGTACTGCAGCACACACTTCTTCTGTTCTGTGTACTGTGCCTCCTCGCACAGCTGATTCGTTAGGGCTCTGCGGTGCATATGCGCATCCGCCAGCTGCGCCTCGAGCATCTCTATCTGCTGCTGCAGTGCCGCGTAGTCGGCCTTTGGCACCATAGTCAGACTGTTCTCCTCAGTCACGGTGCCAACGCTCGCCAGGCACGTTGCATGATGGGCAGCCGCGAACGCAGACGGCGGTGCCGCCGACGCCTCGGCGAGTTCCTTGTGACCGCTGGCTGCCTCCTTTGCCATTGCGAGTGATTCTGGCGTGGCTGTGACGTCGCTGGGTGATGAGCTGTAGCCGCCAGCAGCGCTTCCCCCGCTCAGGTGGTCTCGCAGCACCTGGCGACACTGGGACACGTGACCGGCGACTCCATTTAAGGCCCCGCCCTGCGGCGCTGCGACGTTTAGCCGCGACGACTTGCCATAACCGGACGGCAGCTGCGCATCAGCAAGTGCGCTTGTGCCGCCCGTGAGGGCGCCATGCTTTCCAGAGCCCGCGGTATCCAAGTCGCGCGGCACGTTGACAATGGCGGGGAGCAACACCGTTGCAGCTTGAGCGCTCGCCGGCTGGCTCCGTGCGGCGCCATCGTCCAAGATCTGTCCACGTATCGCCCCCGTGACACGGTCCTCCACGTAGCCGGCGCGGGGCACCAATAGCGGTTTCCTGCGAAGTTCCTGGAACACCTGCGCGATATCTTGCTGGGCGGCCCCGGTCGCTGCCTTACCTCGGCTCGCGCTGTACTGCGAGTAGAGCGGAATTTCCTTCAAAAGTCGGTCCAGCAGCGCGCGAGACTCGAAGGAGAAGACGATGCAGTCCTTCAGCGACCCGCTTTCGGCGAGCGACAGCTTCTTCTGCAACGTCCCCATCACATGTTGAATGACGAGCCGCAAAGGAAGAGGGCACGGCTGCCCGGCAATGTCACGCTCCAGCTCGGCATCTCCCGCGGCCTCCGCGGTCGAGCCCCTGGCGCTGCCGGTGCCGGGGAGGCGCTCCATAAGCTGAAACTGAGTCAGTCGCGACGAGCTCTTTCTACCGTCACCGCCGCCGTCGCGTTCGGCGGTGGGGCTGTCGTCCCGTGACCTCGGCGAGTCGTGCGCAGGCGCCTTGGCGGTCACCATGCTCACACGAGAGCCTTTGGAGAGGCGGAAAGCCGACCGTCTGCCCGTACCCGCCTCTGCGTCGTCGAGGACTTGCTTCGTCGAGGAGGAGGAGGAGGCGGGCGGTAGAGGTGGCGAGCGGCGCTTCGTGCTTTGCCGCTGCCCATGCTCGACTGCTTTCAGCTCCTGCTGGTCCCACCCACACTCCAGCTCCAGATGTATGCCGTACTGCTCGGCTAGGGAGGCGCGGGACAGTTCCGCGTAGTTCAGCTGATGCTGCAGCCGCCGCATGATGCGCCTGTAAACGTCGTGCAAGTTGGCGTGCACAGCCTCACCGTTGACCATGAGGGGCGCGGCCTCGGGCTGCTGCGCTGCTGCGCTCTCGCCGCCCGCTAAGGCGCCCTGCACCTGCTGGCTCTGTGGCAGCTTACCGGAGGCCCTGTAGGGGCCCGACCCACTGTGAGGGACCTGAGTAGGCGTAACGCGAGAGCCGACGTAGCTGTCGGCAGGCACGCGAGGCTCCGCGCTGCGCTCATGTAGACTGCAAGGCGTTCGCTCTGGCAGCGAGACATTGGGGTACGGAGTGTTCATGTTGTTCACATACACGCGACTACCGGTGCTGTGATGGTGCTCGCGGCCATCACCTTCGACGCTGACCCGAGACATCGAGAAGAGCAGGGCCGATGACAAGGGGTGGGGCGAGGGGGGGAAAGACACGCGCGGGCACCTCAGATGAGAAGGAGGCTTGCTCGCCCTGGCTTGGGGGACGCGCACAGCACCCGATGGCCTCACAGTGTGCGTGTCAGATGAGACTGGTGCTCGTGCGTGCGCTGTGCTTATACTGGGACGCAGGGAGGGAGGGAGAGGAGAGGAGTGTGGCAGGTAAGCGAGATGAACGACACGAAGCAATCAACCGCCGCCATGATCTCTACAGCATACGCACGCATGTGCCGTGCATGAAGTCAACCGCATCGACACACACACATATATATATATATATGTATATGCGTATGTGCGTGTATATGTGTGTGTGCGCATGCTCGAGAGAGCGAGAACGAGGGGGTGGGATGGGTGGGGCGGGTATGTATTTAACTTCTATACCTGCGGAGAGGTTAGATGACCCGTGTCAGCAGGGGAGGGGGACCGCACCGATGCGCGCGAGTCATCTCAGACATCTGAGTCGCGCAATGACATACGGAGGCACACATAAACACACACACTCCTCAAAGAAAAGGGTAACCGCACACGGAAAAAAAAGAAAAGGGATGCGATACACACACACACACGCGCGCACCATCGATACAGAGAGACACACAGACGCTCGCAAAGCGAGACCCACGCTGCTCGCACAATCATGAGCGGCCCGCCGAGCATGCCGGAGGTGGGGAGTCCCCACCATCGAGGGGCTCCCCCACGTACGACTCTACAGGCGTACCAGCACTGGACGCTGCCTCATCGTCCGCGGCCGTACCACCCCTCGCTATGGGAGACTCCAGCGAGCACCCGTGGAAGGAGGAGACGGAGCTGAAGCTGACTGCATCCGCTTCGTCCTTCGCAGAAACCAACTCGGCCACATTGGCAGCGACTGTGACAACATTGCCTACCGCGTTCATGCCCGGAACCGACGGCAGCGGAGGGGGTGAAGAGATCGGCGGCTTCCGGGGCAAAGGCGCGCATGCAGCGCTGGCGTGCGCGACGTGTCCCGGGAACAGCTCCACGGCGACGGCCACGGGCCGTGGGGCCGCACCGTTGGGGGGAGGACCCAGCGGCACCTCATCTCTCGCCTCCTCAAGCCCAGCCCCGTTTCCCTTAGCTCCTGGCAGCGGTGATGGCTCACAAAAAATGCCGGTCATGGAGGCGCCATCGTCCCCCGTTTCCTCGAGCTCAGCGGCGATTGCGCCTGTGCCCGATGAAACCCTCTCCTCCACCCTCTCTGGCACGACGCGGTAAGCGGCGGAGCTGCTGCTGCTGTCGGTGCTCACCGCAGTTGAGGTGGAGTAGGAGTTGCTCGCCGCATTCTGCGCTGCAGCTGCTTTCGCAGACTCGTCAAGTGGAGAGAGCAGCGGACAGGAGCGAGCGTGGGAGGGGCGACGGTGCACGCGAGGAGTCACGGACGCTGTACACTCAGCGTACTCCTCGTCTTCCTCTTCGACCGTGGCTGCACTTAGCGCTTCATGCGCTGACACGGGGGACTGAGCAGGCGGCAGAGAGAAGCACTGCGACCCTTGAACTGGTGGGTGCAACGCTGATACAGATGCGGAAGCTGTCGCTGCAGGAGCGGCTGCAGTGGCAGACAACGCGCTCAGCGCGCCAGTGGTGCGGCTATCGTCTAAGACGACCGGCGGCTTATGGTGGGCAAGCAGCCGACGCTCTGGCAACCTTGACACGACCGACGCTGCTGCCGAGGAGGGGGAGGCACTCGCTCGACTGCTTGTGGTGCTGCTCTTCTTCCATGCCGGCCGCGGCCTCTGTGGAGGCGGCAGAAGCACAGAGTTTTCCAACTTGGCGTCAGCGGCTGCGGTGGTGGACGTTGACGGTGGCGGTGGCGCTTCATCAGGCACACCTTTCCAGTCCAAGCTGCACGCTCGACTCTTTGTGGGCGGCATCTGTGCCGGCTGGCTCCTATGCGCTTCGCGGCTCATCTCTGCCTGTGCAGACGCGGCGAAAGCCGTGAGCGACGACGATGACAGCGTCGATGAAGAGAAGTTGGTGAGGTGCGAGACGTCCTCGACAGCTGCAGCTTTCAGCGCGGCTACTGGGGCAGGTCCCCGCGTTGTCGCGGACTCATCTGCACCGTTCGCCGTCTCAATCGTGGTGGCGAGCGCGTGCGGCTTACTCTCGCGCTCCAGCTGACGCAGGCGCTCGTAGTGATCGCGCAAGATGCTGAAGAGGTGAGAGTCATGCGCCATGGCGATGCGCATCCGCGCCTCGCCTTCTTCGTGCACGAGGACGGTGCGGTATGCCTCTGACGTACTGCGAGGGTCCGCGGCGGCTGTGGAGGAATGCCGGCACACGGGGGGCAATCGAGAAGACGTCGACGAGGAGACTGTGTGCTGCTCCAAGAGCTGTGCCGAAGACGCAGGGGTACTGGACTTGCCCCTCGACGCAACAAGAGCCTCCGCCGACACCACTGATTCGTCAGCAGGTGCATCCACTGCATTCACTCCCGCCACCGTTGCTGCGTTAGCTGCCCGCCAGTCGAGCTTGCGGCGCACATGCGACAGAGGGGCGGCGGCCGGTGCATCGGTCGTCGCCGCCGCGTACCGCTGATGGTGCAGCGGCGACACAGCTGCCCTAGGTGCGACGCTGGCGCTTCCCCCGTTGTCTACCGAGGGACCTCCGCGGTGGCCGCCTTTGCACATGCGTGGATAGATGTGAACGCGTTCTGACGGAGGTGGGGCGGGGTAGACCAGAGTACCGGCGGACGCGGCAGCCGATGCTGCTCCCCCTGCGGACGGCGAGTGCGACGGTGGTGTGGCGCGGGTGAAAATAATGGCAGATGATTCACCGCGCTCCTCGTCACGGCGCCGACGGTCGCTGTGGTCTCTGCGGCCGTGGCGCGCGCCATCAAGGGGCGCCGTGAACGAGCACTCCCGCCTTTGCGCTTTGTGAGGCTCAGGGTGATGCCGCGAGTCTCTCGCTTGCTCCTCGTGCGCTGTGCGCTGACAGCGAGTGCGACTACGGTGCGTCCTTGACGGGGACCGATCCGCTCCCGCATCACTGGAGGCGGAGCGTGACCGCGCGGAGACGCACACGTGCCTATCCAAGCTGCAATGAAGGCCACAGTGAGAGCCGTGCCGAGTGTGGCCGTGCACGCCGACATCACCAATGACATTCGCCGCCGCCATTGCCGACAGCACCTCGCGCACCTGGCGCATGCCACGTATAATCACCTCCGCGCTCTGCGCTGCCCCTTGAAGTAGAGCGCGTCGGAGCGGCCCATCGGCACACACGCTACTGCCAACGTAACCGCCCTCGTCGCCACTCTCATCGCCTTTAGTGCTTGTGTGACGACACGACCTGCGCGTATAAAGCGAGGTGTCGAGTCTCCCGCGCTCGTACGAGTCGCAGCGGGCATCGGAGCCCGCGTCGCGAGGCGCCGCCGCTCCGCCATACAACAGGAGCGGGACCCACTGAATCGCGGGGGCAAGACTGTCCCAGCTGGTTGCAACAGAGCGGAGTTCGGTGTCGGTGCGCGAGGCGCTGCGCTCTTTCTGATCGGTTTCATCGAGGAAGCTCTTCAGTGTTGAAGCGCTAGGGCCGCCGGCGCAGTTGTAGGGATGAACCTCGCCAGGCCTTGGCGAAGATGGTGACCGCGCGCGGTCCGCCTCGTAGCCTTGTACGTTAAAGCGGAGCTCCTCTGCAAGGTACGATGTCGATACCGCCGGTACCGCTTCCAAGCTGGAGCGGTCACCTTGGCGCCTATTCGACGACGATCGTGACCGACGACGGTGATGGTGATGGCTACCGGTGTGAGCACGCCTACTTAGTTTGGCCGCTTTCGCCACTGCTGCTGTAGCGTCTCTGATGCCAACAGGCACCTGCCCTTCTGCGAGGTCTATCATCACCTTGCGCCACTGCAGTGTGATGCCGGCGAGCAGGCGCGCTAGCAGTCGCGTTGTCTCACGCTGTTCGCGCAACGCCGCCGCCATGGCGTTAGCTGAGACAGAAGGTGCAGCGCAGCCACCATGCCTCTTCTGCCCTCCATCCTCGCGAGGTCGGTGAGTCGCTCGTGTGACGGAGCTTTGGGGCCGCTGTAGGTGGTGGTCATTGTGCTGGCGCTCTAGCGACGCACCTTGCCTGAATGACTGCACTCGTGAGTCGCCACGCGAGGTGGGCCTCGGGTGGCGACCGGGAGCCCTCCGTGTGTCGGCATCCATTGCTGAGGTTCACGCTGAAGAGACGGGGGAGACTTGGATGGGAAGCACCGCACATCCACGAGGCGCTGCGCGCTCAGCATGCCACCGTACCTCACCTCGACTAATGAACGAGCTGGCCAGTCACACCCTCGCGGACCTCAGCTAACAGCCGACTGATCAGCAACAGCGCGAGGACTAGGGACGCTCCTGTCTATGTGTAGGCGTGCGAGGGTGGGTGAGGGAGGGGGGAGTAAGGGGAACTCAGCGCCTGTTTGTGCACCAGTTTACGCACGTATGTATCTAAGGTAGGGGTAAGGGTAAGGGGTGTAGAGGGGAGGGGGACGCGCCTATTCGCGGCTTCTCTCTTTGTCCGACGCTGCCTGTCCCAGTGTGAGAGATGCATGCGTGTATGCGGAGATAACGAGGAGGGAAGGGTGAGGGGTGTATGGGGAGGGTGTGTGGTTGATCGGGCTCAGCTATGCAACACAGAGCTGTGCACGGAGCTGTGGGCGACACAGCCACGGGGCAGGCACATATGTGTCTTTTATTTGCGGCTGCTTGTGGAGGCCGCGTTTATCGCTCTCGCTCAATCGCTCGCCTTCCCTCTGCAGTTGCATGAAGACGCCGACGGGGCTATTTACCGTGCGCCGTGCGCGGGAGGCAACAGTGCTAATGCCATCGATTTGGTAGTCGCAGTGCGGGGCATGCGTTGGAGTTGGAACCACCAAAACACCGTCTCGTCTCCCTCGCCACCGACCACCATTTTTCGCGTTGCTGTTCTCTTTTGGCAAGGCGCACGTGCATACATCGGGCTGCGGCGGTGGGGCAGCGCCAGATGAAAGGGTGCCAGCGAGAGGCAAGTGTGGGAGAGGATGGGAGGGGGGAGGACGAGAGGAATAGCGGTGGCGCATGCGCAGTGACGGCACATGGGCATGGAGGACGGGGTGGGGTGGGGTAAGCACGCTGTGGGTCTCTTGACCGCTTGCTCGATGGACTCTCCCCCTCCACCCTCACTTTCCAATCACCGCAGCGCAGAGCGAAGCAACGCCGACGACCGAGAAAAGAGGTCTGGCCACCCATACGTGTACACACTCATCAGCGCCCTCTTGAGTGACATCATCGGACACTTCCGTCTCCCCCTCCCCGCTCTGCCTACACTTACAACAGGAGCGCACTCACGCCCGTTGCGGGTGCCCGAGTATGTAAGCGGGCTGGTGTTCGGAGAAAAAGAGGTGGAGAGGAGGAGGACATGAGCACAAGAGCTTGCGGTGCCCATTCAGGAGAGAGGGTGACGAGACAAGGCCGCAAACGAGTCCAAACAGAGCTTTATACATCTTTAATGAAAGGGGAGAGCGGAAACACAGAGAGAGAGGCGAGGGCAGACCCCCTGTCTCTCTCAGAAGGAGTGGCGTGGGCGGAGGTGGCGTGGTGAAAAAGCCAAGGCGGCGGTGAGATGCTGCCAAGGGCAACAGCTGCGCTGCAGAAAGGGCATGCACCCGGGGTGGGGGTGGGGGGCTGAGTAAGAGGCGGAAGTTGGCGCGCAGTCATGCGTGCATACACACACACACACACACAGAGGCACTCATACATACAGGAAGTGGAAGGGGGTGGGTGGGAAGGCGTAAAGACAAGTCACGAGGAGTGGAAGAAACAGAGCATGGCCAGGCAGCCGTACATTACATTGATAGCGGAACAGATGCGCATACACACACACGCACACACAAAGCACAAACACACGAGCACGACGGAGAGACGCGCGTATCAACGCAGCTGGAGGCTGCTGGTGCCACCACGGAAGTGAAGGCCCTCTCTCCCAACTCATCCCCTCACCCTCCCTCGCAAAGGAGGCCATTAGGCAGGGGATTAGCTGTCGGTTCGTGCGTAGAAGAAAATAAAAAGCGAGACCGCTTCGAGAAGAGGGGGGACGGGGAGAGTGTGCCAGCGATACCCCAAAAAAAGAATGGCAGGCGCTGGCGACTTTAGTGTAAAGAAGAAAGCCTCGACCCTCCCCCTGCGGTGCATCCATCGACAAGGTCATACAAAGGCGCTCGGGTTAGACCGCAGCGTCGGCTGAGGTGTGTAGTTGAGGCGCGATATGGCAGGGAGGGCCGCCGCTGCGGCTACGGAGCCGACCGGCATCCGCACCACCGCAGTCGCTGCTGAGCAGTTGATCTGCGCCGGACTCCTCTCCCTCGCTCTCTCAGCGGTGGGAGAGGGCGGCGCGGTGGTCATCGTTTTCGCTGCTGCGCTGCCTCGGGCTCCCGGCGCACTGCCCGACGCGACGGTGATGGCGGGCACTGCTCGCATCTGGCCCATAACGCTCTCCAGTGCATTCGGTGCTGTGGCCAGTGACCCAGCATGGTGCGAGCGATGCCCAGAGGCGGAGAGGGTCGACGACGCCGGCAGGCCCGCTGCGGGCACGGACTGCCCACATTGCTCTACTGCTGTACCTGCCGTTTCTGTCGAGACCATCGCCTTCCGTATGGCCGGTGGCACCTCCTCCCACTGCAGCTTGCCGACCTCGATGTCTCGCTCAATGTCCTGAACCAGGGCACCGCGGGGCCCTGCAGCACCACAAAGGTACCGCTGCGGCTGATCCGCCATTACTTCCTCGATCGTGCGCGGGTGGGGGCACTGCGTGACGTGCAGTCGTCCCAGGTCCAGTGACTTTGCCGTACGCAGTGAGCTGGAGCTCTTCTGAGTCGCTGCATGCTGCTGATCAACCTGGCCCGACGAGCTTGATGCTGCTCTCGCTGGTCCAGCCATACGCGTGCGTCGATGCGCCGTACCATTGTAGGTGATGCTGCCGTTGAGCAAGGAGTACTGCCGCTGCGAGGCGGTGAAGGGGAAGACGCTCCCACGGGTCTCAGCAAACGAGCGAGGCGGGGCCCCGTGAGGGTGGCGCCGGTGCAGCGCCGTCGTTGCGCTGCCGTTATCCCCCGCGGAACGCGGCGCTATCGCGGCGAAGCGGGTACCGTCGCCGAAGCTGTAGAGGTGGTTGTACTGGAGCGTGATCGTGCCGGGCGCTGGGTCGTGGGGGACGTAGAAGCCTTTGCTATTGTGGTTGTAGAAGACGTAATCGTGCTGCTCCTCTGCCGTCTTGCCGCGTCGAGGATCTCGGCGGCGCTGTCGACGCAACAGGTTGAGCTCCGATAGGTTTGCCTCATCCAACATGTCCCTTTCGCGGCGGAGGTTGGTGCTGCTCGTGGCAGTACCGTTGAAAGTATCTGACATCTGACTTCGCGCCGCCGAGAGGGGGGATCGCGTTGAGAGGTGGGTGTGGCGAGTCGGGGAAGTGGACGCCGCCGCCGATCTCGGGGACCGCCGGAGCTCGGACTCCGCCCTAGCCGCAATACCGTCGTCGGTAGAGGTGTGGCTAATGTGATGCCGACTGAATCCCTTGAGAGTGTTGCGCGGTACCGGACCGACGGTGGGCCTGTTGCCGTGGAAGGTGTCCTCGAGCACGATGGGTGACATGTGGTCGGTCGAGAGCAGGTAGCGCGAGTAGGAGCCAATGTCCATCCTGTTCACGTGGCTGTTCTCATGACCGCGGCGGAAGACGGCGAGGCCGGTGCTGGGGGTCAGCGACGCAGCGGCGATAGCGATGCGCTCCTCTTCCGGTAGGTCGTACAAGCCATCTACATTGGTGAAGGTCGCGTAGGGCGACATGGAAGTGGCGGACGGTGTCCCCTCGCGATGCAGCACCGCAGCGAGCCGCTGTTCCTGTGGAGCTTTTCGCTGAGGGATTTGTTGCGGCGGCGGCTCTACTGCAGAAGGCGCAGAGGTTACTGTGACAGTGTCAGCACCCCGAGGAAGGCCAGCATCAGTCACAGGTACGACGGGTGTTGGCTCCGCCTCCATACTTCGGTCTAATGGGACTTCGCCACTTCCCCCTTTGCGCCCGTCAACGCCAATTTGAACTGCGTGGGAGGCGTCGCCGATCGTCGCATTTATTTGGACGCTGCCTTCACCTGCTGACGCAGCGGCGCTGCCATGCTCCCCCCCACAAGGCGCCGCGGGACTATCCTCTACTGCAGGATCGGCGGCATGCAATGAACCAGGCAACTCCGCCGGCACTTGTGCTGTCACAGCCACGGCGCCGCTATCTTCGGCTGCGTCTGCGCCGTTGCTGGCATGCAGCTCCTGCGCTTCCGCTGCGTGCGCCTCCTCCGTTGGGGCTACGGCGACATCGACGTCGGTGTCGGCGTCGGGCGCCGCTGCCGCCTCTCCCATTTCGCGGGAATCGTCCTCGGAGACCATCGTCGTCCTTCTGCGCTGGCGGCGATTCTAGTGTCTGATGTAACGGGTGTAACACAGCTTTGTGTGAATGTGTGATTGTGTGTCAGTGCTTGACGGATCAAAGAGAGAGAGGCAACCAAACACACGCAAAAAAGGGTTGACGAGTTGAGGTGAGCAGCAGCGGGGCAACAGGGACGGAGGGTGTGTGTGCGGGGAAGTGAGGCAAAGAGGAGCAGCTGAGCGAAGCGCTGAAGGCTTCTTCTCGGCTACGCTCCGCGTCTTCTCCATTGCCCCACCTCCTCTCTTCTTTCTCCCGAATTCACGACGTCGTGCGCGTACACGAGACGCTCCGCCTGCCTTTTCTCCATGGAGACTCAGGCTTCTGACATGAGCTGCAGCATTGACACCGATCGAGTTCATCCGCCCAATATCGGTCGAGAGGTGCAGAAGCCAACCGTACAAAGAGAAAAGAGGCGCACATGTGTGTGCGTGGCGGTGGTGAGGAAGTCTCCCCCCCTCCCCACCCTCTCACCACGCAGACATGCAAGGGAGAAAGAGAGAGGCCGTCAAGCAACAGTGGTGGTGACCGAGGAGGCGCTTCCGGCGGTAGCGCGGGTGTTGGGGTGTGGTGGTGGTGGTGGTGGAGCAGAGGGAGTGGGGGCGGTGTACTGTGGTTTACATGGGTCGCTGCGGAGCAGCGAAAAAGAGGGAAGAGAAGCAGCTCTGACACACCGAGCAGATGTTGAGCTTTGGTGAGAGGGGACGGGGGGAGAGGGAGGGAGGGGGGGCGGTGGAACGCTGTGGCAACTGCGCACACCAACACCAATGCACCACCACGCAGCGGGAGTGGGACTGGGGGAGGAGGAGGGGAGAGGGAAAGGAAAGGGGGAAGGGGGGCGGAGGCGAGCGTGAAGGGGCGCCCGTGTCGTTGCGCACGGCCACCGGTGCCCGTCCCTGCGAGCAGCTCGGCGGAGTACCGCAGAGGCAGGGCTTCGCCTTTCGGCTTCGTGCTACCAGTGCGGCAGCTCCCGCACCGCCTGGATGTCCGCTGCCCGCGTGCGTGACGCGGCTGCTGCCGCCCTCTCGGCCTGCATCATTTGGCGGATGCGCTTATCGTGGTGGTACTGCGCCAAGGCTTCTGCCTCAGCCGCATTGCTGTGCCGCGACGGCATCCCTGGGCCGATGGCAGGCAGCGTCCAGCTGTCATGGTAGTCGGCGAGGGCCTTCGGCGGAGGCAGCCCTGTGAGCGGCGCTGCAGCTGAAATGATGGGCGCGCCTGCCTTGTGGTGGGGCCGCAGGTGCCGCCTGCGCGTTCGACCGTCCGCTGCCGTCGTGGTCGCTGAGGAAGGCACCGCGTGCGGTTCGGATGAGGGTCCGGCAACACCGCCGTCGTTCTCCCTTCCCGTCCTGATCCACATGCTCAGTTCCTCCAGCGTGTGATCAGGTGGCTGGGCCACCTGTGCCTTGCGACCACGTGCGTGCTGCCGCAGCGCCTCCTCTTCACGCCGCCTCCATGCCTCCTCGGCATCCGGGTGGATCCAGCCGTCGCTTGTGTTGTACACCCCGCGCCCGCGCCGGCTGGCAGTGTGCGGTCGCGCCAGCTCGTCCGGCGGCACACATGCCCGTTTAGAGGGCTTCCATGATCGCTCGCTGAAGAAGCCTGTGGGCTCGTCGAAGTGCCGCTTGCCACCGTTCTTTGTGTGCAGCACGAAGTTGCCACCCAGCGGTGCCGGGTGATCAGCGTTGCCCTTCCAGGGATCGCCGCTGCTGTGCGCCACCAAAGCATGGCTCAGGTGGTCGTATAGAATGCCGGTTGGCTGATGGCGCCGCCCCAGACGACGCAGAGAATGACCTGGCGTACTCCCCGGGATCGTGTGATCGTGGCACGGCGTTGCGTACTGGGAGCGGGTGAACGCGATGGAGATGGTCTCGCGCGGCGCGGCATCCTTGGAGGTGTCCAAGGCGCTCTTGCGAGTGATTGCCTGGTCGCAGAGCGGCTTTGCCATGACTGCAGAGCACAGGAACGTAGGGTAGCCCGCGCACGGTATAGAAGGGGGGGCGGGGGTAGAGGCGGATCGGTTTCTTTTGATCCAAACTCGTTTGCACGCACACACCTGCGTGCATCACGCAGGTGTGTGCGTGCCGGGCCGCCGCCGCGCGAGAGAGGCAGAGGAAGAGGGGAGAAGCCGTGGACGCGCAAAAAAAAAAAGGGGGCCGGCGCGCTGCGGGCGGAAGAGAAAAATGCCTCATTGCACGACTTGTCCGTAGGCGCCCCTCTGCAAGTCGTGCCGCCATTTCCTTCCATGAACACTCATCACGATTGTGCGCGCGAGAGATACGAGCGTCTCTGCGCGCCTGCACGTGCGTACTTGTGTGTGTGTGTCTAAGAAGGAGGGAGAGGGAGGGGGAGGCGAGCCTTGGATGCTTTACCACGTGTGCCATTTGAATTGCATCACGACCATCACCACAGAGGCGCATAGAGTGCGTCTGCGCCTTCTCTGCCCCCCTCCCCCTCCCCCTCCCCCTCCTCTTCACACACACACACACATACACACCGCACTTTCTTTTCTCATGCCATGCCCTTCGTCATCCGCTCGCGGCGTCTCGCGCCACGGGGCGATCGTTTCGGCCGCCGGAGTTTTTTTTTTGCTGCTCTATTTTTTTTTGCTTCGATTTCTCTGTGCGGATTATGCGCACTCCGCCCTGTTCATCGTGGAGAAGGTCCCTGCACAACCGCGCCTATTCCTCCAGCACGTGCGGATACATGAGCGCAGAGTAAGCTTAGGCAAACATACCGTGGCGATGCCACCAACACAACCTTACACCCACAAACGTACACACATACATACCCAAACGCGCGCGCGAAGGGATGACGAGACGCGCATGACGGCTTCGCGCGTACTTGCCGTCTATGCAAGAGAAGACTAGAGAGCCTTTAAAAAAAACAATGCTAAACCAAACCTGACTTGCCCATTTCCCCGGCCACAACCGCCCCCCTCCCTCTCTCCCCCTCCGCTTTCCCTCTCGCCTCAGGACATGACAAGGAGCACTGCACTATGGCCCTTCAGTCCATCACATACACATACACGTACATGGCGAGAGACGGTGTGTCGGTGAAAAAGAAAAGGGAAAGGGCAGTGATGGCGGTGATGAGAAGAGGTTAGGACGTACTATAGCCTGAGAGGTAAGAGAAAAAAAAGGTGCTTGGACAGGGCCGAGGCAGCGCACCTCCCTCCCCCTTCCTCCCCTGCGCGGAGTGACAGAGGGACGGCAAAGCACCGGACCCCGCTGCCGCCACAGCTACCAATGCCCACAAACGTGGACATAACAACTGACAGACATACACAGAGACACGCAAGCCGCGCAGACACACCATTGCCGGGTCGGTGGGGGTCGGGGAGGATGGAAGATGGGGGCGGATACGGGCTCGCCGCCTCTCGCCTTCGGCGATGGTGTGGCCCCTCAAATTCCTCTACGTGCATTCGGCCCGCTCGTGGGGGCCATTACAGGCCCATTTGGCGCAGGGAAGGGAAGCCGAGAACCTCGCCATGGCCGTACAGACTTGTCTTGCTTGCGAACATCCTCTCGTACACCTTCTTGACCTCGGACGCGCCAACGGATTGAATGGCGTCGACAACGTCGTCGAGCGACGTGGCTAAGGTGGAGCCGCTGTCGACGGAGAGGCAGGTGCCGAGGTAGTCGCAGTAGTCCCGGATGGTGTCTGCGTGCTGCGCCAGGAACTGCGCTTTCGCCATCTTCTTCGCCACGGAGAGCATCGAGTCCGAGACAGACGCCCTATGCGCCTGCACCATCTTCACGGCGTCCGTCACCATGCGTACGGAGGCCTGCGGCTCCGCCTTCGCCGTGAAGCCAAGCAGACCAGCCGTCTGATAAGGGGTGTAGAAGGCGCGGACGCCGGCGCACTCGTGCGTCTCGTCCCTGGCGTAGCGCACGCTATCTCGGAATTGCATGTCCATGAGTGCCTTCACCACCATCGAGGCGGCGTGGTCCTTCAGCATCGTCCTGTCCGAGCCGTACGCAAGCCAGCCGACGGCGATGATGGACTCCGTATCCATGTTCGGCTTGGTGCTCATCGTCTTCGCGCGGTCCTCATGGTCGTGGCGCTCACCACCAGTGTACTGAGCAGCCTCATCCCGCGCGTGCATCTGGCACGGCTGCGCCTTGGCGTGATGTGGCGCGGAGGCGGAGTGCGTGAACGGCGTGTTCTCGTACTCGGCAATCAGCGCGGCGTGGTCGACGTTGACGCCGGCGATCACGACGCGCGATGGCACGACGTAGTGGCTGTACTGCTCGAGTAGCACGCTGCTCGAGATGGCGCTGTTGCTGGCCGCCGGCACAAAGCGCGGGTTGCCGAGCGGCTCACGGTAAAAGGCAACCGTCTCCAGCATTTGTTTTGCGTACTCGGCAGGGCACTGCCAGCGAAGCTCTTCCACTTGGTTATCGATGGTGTCACGGAACCGCTCCACATCCGGCTCATGGAACCGTGGGGCGGCGATGCAGGTGAAGATGTTGTCCTGCACGAGGTTCAGCGAGAAGTGCTGTTCCGCTTGCTTCTGGTCTCGAAGCTCTCGCCGCTGGGCGCGAGACGACGTCGATGCGGCGCTCCTCCACTTGTCCGCGCGGGCGTCGATGCGGATGGTAATGTAGTGCTTACCTTTCTCAAAGTGTGCCTGGGCGGCGCCGACGCTGCGGATGTTGCGGTCGAGCTGAAACAGCGAATTATTGTAGTTGCTCGTCGTTAGCGCCAGGTGCATCATGGCACCTACACCCGGCAGGCTCGGCGGGTCGTACACAGGGCCGGCAAGTATGTAGGCGCCGACCGATACCGAGGGACCACCCAGGTTGTGCGTGATGACGCGCGCGCCGTTGTGCAGCTTCGTGATCTCCACCTTCCCGGCAGCAACCGGCGCAGGCTTCGACGGAGGGGCAGGCGGCAGGTGAGGCGCACCGCCGAACGTCTGCGTCAGGGGGGTCTGGCCGAACTTGTACTCATAAATGTGACGAACCTGGGCAACACCAGCCGCGGTGGCTGCCGCCGGGGCCGGAGCTACTACACGACGGAACATGAGTAGGTGGTGGTGGTGGTGGGCTGTATGAACAATGCAAGGCGAGGGAGAGAGAGACGCACGCGCACGCACTTGCACATACACACACACACACAAACGTACTCTCGTCGCTTGTCTGCTGCTTAGAAGAGGCGCCTTGCTGCTTTCGCTTTCATGGCGTGTGCGCCCGAGCCAGTCCCATAGATGTGTATGCAGATCGAGGGAGGGAGGGAGGAAGGGCGAAGAGTGGTCCAATGAAGGAGAGGGGACGTGGAGGAGGCCGCCGAGATGGAAAAAGGGGGAAGGAGGAGGTGGGTCGATCGGGATGAGAGGGTGGGCCGCCAAACGAGGGCGGCGCGCGTGTGCATGGGAGGTGGGAGGGGAGGGGTAACCGCTGTCAGCGCAGGTGAGTCGCATCGTGCGTCATGAGATGCAGAGGGGCGTTAGGGAGAGAGGGAGAGGGGGCAGCGGTAGACGCAAGAGGCGCCGCACACTGTCTTCAAAGACGCATCTGCAGAGTTCCTGCAAGCACAACGCAATGAAAGAGAGCGAATGTGCGTAGCCGAAGCCAATAGAGCACACGCGCAGTGAATCGTGTGAGCGTGTGTAAGTCTGAGCTTGTGAGGGTGAAGCGAAAATAGGCTGAGTCTCCGTATCGACGACATAGGTCGAGGCTGTCGGCACTGTGGGCGATGGGGTGGTGGTGCTCGTGGAGGTGGTGGTGGTAGTGGTGGCTCCATCTCCCCCCCTCCCCACCCCGCATTCACCGGTGAGTCCTACCGACCTTGCACCTCACTTCCTCCGTGTGCTGCCGAGAAGCTTGCAGATGTGTGCTGCACGGGTTTAGCCTTGTGCAAGAGAAACATGTATACGAGACGAAGGGCTCTGTGATGGATGGGTGGGCAGGAGGAGCCTTTGATCGGGAAGCTGATTCACAGCCTCTGCTCAAGCAGTGATTGAGGATGCGAGCTGGCGTGGGCCTTTGTGTGCGTGTGTGTATGTGTGCGCGCTGATGTGTACCTACCTGTTTGTGTGCGTGTTTGGAGAGAGGGGAGGGGAACTTACTTTCGCGCAGGCGGCGAAGTACGCGTGCGGTGTGATGGCGATGAAGAGAGGAGCAAAGAAAATCGGCGTGCGAGCCGACGAATGCGGGCGGCGGCGGCGGCAGGGGGGAGGGGAGAGGGACAGAAGCCGAGGGTGGCGAAAAGAGTTTGTTCCACGGGGAGAGGTGGAGGAGAGCGAGAGAGAGGGAGAGCGATAGAGGCGGTGGCGGTGAAGAGATGTGGATAGGAACGCAGCTGAGACTGTATGTAAGTATGTGTGTGTGTAAGGTGTTTGGATATGGAGGACGCTCCGTGAAGGTGAGCTTGGCGGTGGATTGGGTGCTGATGATAGGGGGGAGGGGAGGTGTGGAGGGAGGGTGGGTGGTGGTGGTGGTGGTGTGGTGTGGGGGAGGTCGGGGGCGGCAGCGGCGGCAGGTCAGAGGGATCGTGAATGAGTGGAGGGCGACTCGCGAAATGAAGAGCGCTGTGTGGGTCTGGGCATGTGACCCTATCCCCCCCTCTCGGTGTGTGTACGTGTTGCCTGTGTGCAAGCGCGTATGCGTATGCTGACCTGCTCCCTCAGTGCTTGACCGAAATATGGAGGTTTCAGCCTCACCACACGCATCGTCGCCAAACACTTCGCTTTCTGACCGTTCCCTCTTCCCCTCTCCCTCTTCCCCCCCCCCCTAAGCGTTATGTGTTCAGCGCGTTGTTTCGCACTCCTATCGCGTACCTGAACGCTACCCCAATAGCAGCAAGTGGCCGAATGTGAACGTGACTGTGCTTGGGTTCCATGGCGTTTTACGGCAGCCCATGTGCGGGCGCCGCCGCCACCGTGAACCCTCTTCCCTCCCTCTTACCTGGTGTGATGGTGGCGACGGGAGCTGCGCCCGAGCGTGTGGTGGTGTGTAGGTGAGCGTTTATGGTTGATGACGATGGCGAAAACAAAGCCACAATGCCCAGCGTGAGTGCTCGTGCGGCAGGCACAGATGGCGTTTGGAAGATAAAAAGGTGTCGCGACACCATCAGCTGCACCGAGGCACCAGCCGTAGGCGCGTCCACGTCGAACCTGAGAGCCGTCTAAGCGAGAGGTGCAGCAGGAAGAGAAAGGGGATGCAGGGAGGGAGAGCGACGCCTCCAGGTGGAGGGGGTGGGGGAGCAGCACAGAAACACGCTCACCGTGTCCTCCCCCCTCTTCCCCCATAATGCGCTTCCCTTCCTCTCCTCATTTCCTCCACTGGAGAACACGGGAACACGCCCGCCCGCCCGCTCTTCTCAAACAACGCCCACACACACACACACATACGCACACAGAGAGAGACAGACACAGACACACGATACATCGCGAAATTACGTTAGGAGGAGCATCAACAAGAAACAGCGTTATCAGGAAGAGCGACAACGACAGACAGACACCTCCACTTCCCCCACTCCACCTCTTCACAGACACACTTAATACGGAGAGAACACACGCATGCGCATATATATATATATATATAGACAGATATATAAATGATTTATCACGTTACACTACCCCCGCAAAGCGCGCGCGTATGCACGCCCGACGCTGCACTCGCTACACACGTGGGATGCACGCGAGCGGCGTCTCACGCGGGAACGCACACACGCACAGACACACAAACCTTGGCCTTTAAAAACCTACTCGTTCGTCTCCAACTTACACAAGCACACAAGAAGAGCAAAATATATCAGTGTGCAGGAACACACACGCTCAGAAGCGACGGCCTTGCGCTTCACGAGGCATATGTCCTTCACTCACCGGATCGGACCCACAAGAGCACCACCACCCACCACCACCACCACCACGGACACTATCACCTCGGCAAACAGTTACCAAGCGAGCATCAAGTAAGTACCACAACTTCGCTTCCTATCGTGCTCACACAACCACTCAAACACCGCAGGGAGTCAAATAAGTGTGTGTGTGTGTGGTGGAGGAGGAGGAGCGCGCATCAACAGCAGAAGCCACGGCAAAATGGGGCGCAGACAACTTCGTAAGTGCAAGGGGAAAGAGACAAGCGACGCAACGCCAACGACGACGTTACCCGTCATCGTGTTCATCACACAATGACCAACAGGGTGAGAGGGGGAGAGAAGATCTATGTGAAGCTGTAACAGGCAGGCAGTTCGCCCCCTTCTTCTGCTCGGGTCCAGGCGTCCGCATCCTCGCATTTCCGTAGCCCCAGTCCCTCTTCTTCTCTTCCCTCAAGCCGAGGCGTCGGCCCTCCCCCCGCTCACTGTTTTTTCTTTCAGCGAGTACGGGAGGCCATCGCAGGGCGGGCGGAGGCCGAGCCGAGCAAGAAAACCAAAGACAAGCACACAACGCGCGCCGCGGGGATGACATTGCGGGGAGGGGAGGGAAGGGGAGGCGAGAAAAAAGGGCTTTCGTTGGGGCAGCGAGAAGACACATAGCAACAGACCAGCGTGAGAGGGCCGTGCGCTTACCCGTTGACGGGGCTCCTCCGTAAAAAGGAGGAGGAAGAGGCGTGTGTGTGTGTGGGGGGCCGCCAGCGCGCAAAATGTGAGGCACGCCGCGAGCGCGTCCTCCACCCCCCCAACCCTCTGGCCCCTCCGCATTCCACCGCATCGGTGCACGCGCTCTACTGCTTCTTGGTGCGCTTCACTGCTTTCTTTGGCGCGGCCGCGCGGGCACGCTTCTTCGGGGCGGGCTTCTTCGCCTTGGGCTTCTTGGCTTTGGCGCCATCCACCTCCACCTCCTCCACCTCCTCCTCCTCCTGCTGCTGTTCCTCCTCGTCGGCGCCGTCGTGATCCTCATCGGCGTCCCTCTCGCCTTCATCCGCCTGTGACCCTTCCGCCGCGTCCGTGTCGGCCTTCCCCTTCGCGCTGCTCGCGGAGCTGCTGCCGCTAGCAGACGAAGAGGAGGAGGCGTCGTCGTCGTCGTCACTATCAGTGATGCCGATCTTGATAGCGGCGTCGTTCTTCGCGGGCGTTTTGGAGGCCCCTGCCGCCGCCTCACCTGCCCCTACCGGCACGGCCTGGTGGTCCTGCGAGGGACTATTCGCCATCATGTCTGCCAGTGACGGGTTCGCACTAGGCTGCTGCTGGCTGCTGCAGGCCCCACCCAGCGTTGTAGTGTCGTCATCCTCGTTGTCACTACCGATGTCTTGCGATGGATTTGGCTGCGTGTTGGGCGCAGAGGAGGGGGTGTACATCGAGCCCTGCTGCGCTTGCTGCTGCTGCTGGCGCTGCTGTCGACGCGCCTCCCGCTCGGCAGCTGCCTCCGCGCGCTTCTTCTCTCGCTCCTCGCGGTGAGCCGCCGCCGCGGCGAGGCCCTCTCTCTCCTTCTGCTCGATTTCGTCAATAAGCTGGTGGCGCTGCGCCTTTGTCATGGACTTCAGCTGCACATGCCGCACCGCGATCAGCTCCCGCAGCTGATCCTCGTTGTGGTGCTCATGGAAGCAGTTGGGGCGCGAGCAGTAGCCATAGATGAAGAAGTGCGTGCATATTTGCTTCGGGAACAGCTCCACCGGCTTGCTGCCCTTCACCTCCTCGAAGGAGGCCTTCAGCATCAGGCAGATGCCCTTCTTACCAAAGACAAACTTCTTGTCTTGCAGGTCCGTTGGGAAAGGGTGCTCACGCAGCCACACCGTCATGTGCGGGCCCGGCATCGTCGCAATTACAAGCTGCTGCGCGGGGTTCATGTACACCGTTTTGATCTCCTCCGGCACCGTGACGCCGTCGAGGTTGATCGGCTCCGGCTCGTTGCGCACTGTCGCGCCCATCCGCGACTGCTGCGATTGTGAGTTCCCCATGCCACGGCGATTGCCGTACATGCCGGGGTGCTGCTGCATCATCATCATGGGGTCGCCGTAGTTGCTGCGGCGCCCGCTGCCACCGCGTGCGTTCGGGTACATGGCGCCAGGTCCGCCACCGTACATCATCATCTGGTCCATGCCGTACGGATTCATGCTGTTGTAGCCCATCATCATCGGCGGATGCTGCTGCGGCATCCCCCCCTGCATCATCATGATGTTTTGCGAGTAGCCCATACTGCTGCCGTAGGCATGGCCGTGCATGCGGCGATCTCCGCGGCCGCGGTCGCCGCCGTAGAAGCCACGGCCATCATTGCTGTTATAGCCGTAGGCGCCGCCGGTATTGTTGTCCTGGTAGCCCTGGCTGTTCGCGTCGCCGCCCATCATCCGGGACTGCTGGCGCTGCTGCTGAAGCAGCTGAGTCAGCAGGGCGGCCGAGTCCATGCCGCCGGCGGCGCCCGTGCTGCTGTTCGCACCGCCGTATCCCGAGGTGGTTGCGGGCGACATCATCAGCGGCTGCTGGGGAGCGTTGGACGAGTACGGGCTTGGATAGGCGTTTACCTGCGGTTGCTGCTGCTGCTGCTGTTGCTGCTGTTGCTGTTGCTGTTGCTGCTGCTGGGCTGGTGAGTTGTAGCAGCGCTGCAGGAGAAAGTTTTGATCTTCGGAACAGACACGGCGGAAGTCGTTCACCGCCGCCAACACCTCGTTTGGCGTTTTCGCGTTGGGGCTCATGGCCGCCATCTGCGCATTTTCCACCACCTGCACTGCGTAGTCGAAGAGGTAAAATGAGCGCGACAGCTCCATCGGCGTGACATAGTTGAGCATGCACACTGGCTTCGTCTCCGTAGGCGAGGGCGTGTGGCGCGGCACCCACAGGGTGCGACCGTTCGCGACGTAGAGAAAGATCTGGCCGGACATCAAGCTTTGGAGGAAAGAGGGAGGTGTGCGCGTGTGCGTGTGTGTGTGTTTGACTCGGGATGGGCTGGGAGGGGGTGAGAGGAGCGGCGGCGGAGGTCGAAGAAAGAGGGGAGGCGAAACCGAAGGAAGGCGTGCTGGGGACGAAATAGGCGACAACTACGCGCAAGTCGCAGCCATCAACACGCACACACACACACACACACACACAGACACACCGCCCGACCGAGCAACATCGCAAGAAAAAAGGCAGCAGGACAAAGAGTTGAAGGCGTGTGCCCGTGATTGAGTGAGAGAGGAGAGTAAAAGGAGGCGAGAGAGGTGGCAAGGGTGGGGTGTGGCAATGCAGCGTTGAGGGGCACATACGCGTGAGGCATTCGCTTTATTCAGTCGCATAGACGCATCACCCGCCCCCTCCCCCTCCCCGCACACACACACACGCACGCACGCGAAGCCGCTAGCCGGCGATGAAAGACAGGCAGTGCGTGTGTGCGTGTGGTGGAATGGGTGTGGAGAAGAGCATCGCGGCAATGCACATCAGCCTCAAGAACGAATTCACACACTCACACACAGAGACAGAGAGCGAAGCATGACCTCTCTGCGATCCTCCACAGGTGCACAGGTGCGAATGTGCCAACGTGTGCGGGGCTGAAAGTGGAGAGACGTAAGGTGGAGAGAGAGGCTCGAAAAAGTGATCTGCGCACGCGCACACCCCAGATGTGGCAGAGATGCACAGCAGACGACAACACCGCAACACTTGTCCGCCCTGATTCTGCCGTGCTCTTGCACGGCCAGTACCTCTCCTTGCGTTGTGGTACACCGCGCCGTCCCGCGGCATCGTTCCACCTTACAGCGAGGATGCACCGTATACAAGCAGGCGAGCCGCCGAAAAAAGAGATGGTGCAGTTCCTCAGCAGCTGCCGACTGACCAGGGTTCAGGCGGTACATCCCGCGTGTGTGTGTGTGTGTGGAAGGACGAGGCGCGTCGGGGCATGCGCGGTGGACGTCCTCATCCACCTCCGTCTGCATTCGGACCGATGTCAGTGGGGAGGGCGGCGAGGTGCACGGGTGACGCGCCTGCTTCACACATCACGTTCACATCGTCACCCGCGCTACCACGGCCGGGCGGCTCCGCCTTCAAGACGCCCTCGCTCGGCTCTAGGCTGAGCTCTGCTTGGCGCTGCTCCGCGAGCTTGACAAGCCGGGCTTGCTCCGCGTCCTCCACAGCGAGACGGCGCTCCTCTAGCGCCGCTTTCTCCTGCCGGAGCTCGCTAAGCTCCCTGATGCGCGACTGCCGACGTAACCGCACCTGCGTTTCGTACTCCACGACGTGGGCGACAGCCTCCTTGCCACACCGCGACAGCAGCTGCAGCGTGTCCTCCATTGGCAGCTTTACAAAGGTGATGTGGTTGAACTCGTAGAGGAGGCGCAGGTAACTGTCGAGCTGCTTGTGGTGATAGGTAGCCAGTTCTTCATCGTGGCGAATGGCGGCGAGGCTTGAGAGCGGTGGCCGCTGCTCGCAGGCACACTGCCCCGACTCCTCGCCCGCTGCGGATGGACGAGCGGCGCGCCGCCGGGCTTCAAAGAGCGCAAACACATCGTCCTCACCATCGTCAGCCAGGTGAGGCTCATGTGCGCGGAGGTCCAGCGCGCTCTGCAACTGGTTCTGCAGCGCCGCTTTACGCGCGCGTGCCTCCTCGATGCCGTCGGGAGGGTACATGAGAAGGGGATTGCGCGCAACCATGGCGTGCAGGCGACGGAAGCCGTCTTCGCCGTACACCACGCTGCGGAAGCGGTCCAGGCCGCGTATGTCGCGACCCCGCTTGCGCGACCCTGCGACGACAGCTGGTCCGTCAACGAATGTGCGACCGCCTTCACCCATGCCCGCCTCGCCTATGAGGCTGGTGGATGTGGTGACCCCGCGGCCGGATGAGTCGACTGTCATGGGCGGGTGGTGCTCGTTGTCCCGCTGCTTGAACATCGGGTCTATGAATGGGCTCTTCAGCCTTCTAGCGATTTCTTGCACGTGCGTGTCTAGAGTGTCTCGCTTGCCCTGTGTATTAGTGTGGAGGTCGATCCTTGCGCGTGCGAAACATGCGCACTCCCTGCACGCTTCCTGTACGTCAAGTAGCAGGGGAGGGAGGGAGAGGGGGGCGATAATGATATGGCGTGATGCTCACCGTCTCTCGGCAATGGTATGGCATACGTATCACCCGTGTGTGCGCGCCGGGGTGGGCAGGGCGTGGGGCAAGAGGGAGAGAGTCCGCGCATGAGTGGGGCATGGCAGGTGGGGACCGCGTAGAGCAGGTGAGGAGAGGCGAAAGGCGCTTGCTAGATCCCGTTTCATGTTGCGCCCGCCAGCATGCCTGTTGCACTAGACGCTCCTGCGCGCCTATGGCCATCCGCCTGCGTAGACGTCGCGCAGAAAGGATTGGGTGGGAGGGAGGGGGAGTGTGTTGCGACATGCAGTGTAATTACCCGAGAAAACGGGAGGAAACGGCACAGCAATAAAAAATTGTTAGCGAGTGCTGGATGGAGCGCGCAGAAGCCTCTACGCAGCGCGAGTCTGCGGTGGGCTGGGGAAGAGACAAGAGACGGCGACGTTTTGGGTGGCTGCAACCCACGTGCCATTACCCCGATCGTATCTGCTGATCGCGCGCCGCCGCTCAGCCTTGCACACGAGCTCCCTCCCCACCCACCTGCGCTTAGTTGAGCTTCAAAGATTTTCGATGAGCTGCCGCGGCGGCTACCTTGACCGAATTGACAGGGAGGGTGGAGGAGGGGTGTGTGGCACGCTTCAGCTTTCGCGCACTCGGCACCATCGCCGCGGCGGCGGCGGCGACGCGACGGTGTTCGCCGTCCTCGTCATCACCCTCTGCCGCGCGAACGCGCTTACGGTCGCTGCCGGCAGCTCTACCCTCCTTCGAAGGCGAGGGCCGCCTTAATGCAGTGGCGCTTCGTTTCAGCGAGGAGGTCCGCGCCACTGCGGTCGCCGCCGGGAGTACGCTGAGCCCTTGAGCGGGAAGACCGCTCTCCAGTAGTGCATCCTCCGGGCGAAGACTGGGCCCTCTGACTAACTGCGAACTTAAGTAGTTCGTCGTGCGGTTGAGTTGCTGCATCGCCAATGCCGTTGTGCGGTCTCGCACCACGCTGCGCACAACAGATGTTGACATGCGCGACGGGTTTCGCAGGACCATGTCGTCTGGCAGTCCAGCGTGTGTCGCGGCGCCATCGACAACGCCGTCACCTGTCTCGCCGAGGGCGTGCTTCGGTGGACGGGAGCTGCCAGATCGTCTAGTGCTGGCAGCAGAAGACGGAGTCGACGCAGACGGCTTCCGGGCCCCTGCGGCGTCACCTCCGTGCCTGCGGCCGGCTTCACCGCTCAAGTGCTGCGCTTCTTCCTCGTCCGCCCCCGTCGCGCCTCCCATGCCATCATAGGTGCTGCTACCGGCTGCCGCCTCCACCATGGCATCAGCATCCCCATCCACAGCCGCATCGGCTGTGGCAACGGCAGTGGACGCTGCAGAGCTGTGGTGCCCCAGCAGGAGCCCCATTTGCCGCAGCGGCACCGTTAGATGGTGCAGCGGGTCTGTCACCATAACCTCGCTCGCCGACACAGCTGTATCGGCGTCATTGCCTTCGCCCGCCATCTTCTCTGAGAAGACGAGACGCTTGCCAAGACCGACGAGCAAGCTCTCGCGACGGCGCTGCGCACGCTTCGCGAGCCAGGACGGGTGCGGGGCCAGGTAGTTGTACTTGAGCCCCAGTTGCTTTGCCTTCTTCTCCGCCTTACGCCGCACCAGCTTCTCGGCGATGAGGTCGATCGGGTGCGGCCCTTGCTGATACCAAGCGAGCTTGTCATCCATCAGGTCGTGTAGCTTGAACTCGCGCGACTGCTCCGCTGCCTTCCTCTGCGCCTCCGTCACGGTGAGGTGGAGAAATTCGCGCCGCTCCTTCCGTGTCATGCCGTCGAGCTGCAGCCCACGCTGCTCGGCGCCGAGCAGGGCGCGCTGATGCTTGCTCATGACTCTCAAGGGGTCCTTCTTTGCCGTTAGCTCGCGCTGGAGGGCTTGATGGCACTCCTGTGCGGCCCGGTCTCGCGCTTCGCGCTCGGCGCGGCGATCCGCCGGGGAGGCGAAGAGGTACGAGAAGCTGGGCCGACTGGCAATGGCTCCCAACGGGATGCCATCCTCGTTCACTTCCACGTCGCCCCCGCTCTCATGAACACCAGCAACCGGCGAGGACGCTAGTGCCGCATCCATCGCCCCCAGTTGGCGCTCGATGTCGGCGGAGGCCTTCAGCGCCACCCCACTCGTGCCATCACGGAGCCGTTTGAGGTTCAAGCCAGACATGAAGCTGCTCCACTCGCGCTTCCACGCATTGTCGCCCTTTTCCACTACGGCGGCGTAACGGCCGCGATCACCGCCATTGCCGCCGTGGCCGCTGCTGGCGCGGCTGCGTGGCATATGCCGACGACGGATGTCTTTCTCTTCTCTCTCTTTTTCTGTGTGTGTGTGTGTCACTCGACGCCGCCACAGCGGCGACACCAGAAGAAACAGGCTGCACGTGCCTGCAGCCGGCGCCATGGCTCGCCCATCCATCGAAAAAAAAGTGTGTGTTTGTGTGTGTGTGTGGGGGCAATGGTCACCGTCCACCAGCACGGAGGCAGCGCGTGCAGCAGAGTTTTGCGATGTATGTGTGTGTGTGTGTGGGTTGCAGAGGGCAGAAGGAGGAGACGAGTGGGCGAGTGCAGGAGGAGCAATGGAAAGCTGGGCGGCGTAGGAGCGGAGCTGAGGGAGCTGAAGGGGGGGGCAGGGTGAGTCGCGGCAGCATCGACGAACACTGCAGACACCTCTTCTGCCCACCCGCTCGTTGTGGTTGCCCAGTCGCCTGCGCACCTTCACGCGATCGAAACACACGCGCGTTTACACTTCCGAGAGGAGCGGGGGCGATGCCATCATAAGCGGAGGCGCTGAGGGGCACCAACACAGGTAGCCGTCTGCTTCGCAGATTCTTTCCCCGCCGCCCCGCTCTGCCGTTGCCGATGTGGCTTTGCTTCCGTGCAGAGGCGACTCTATGAAGTGCAGGAGGGCGGCATGGAGGCGACACATGCTTGATCATCCGCACGGACACACACATTCACACACACACATGTATATATATGTACGTGCTGCATCAGGGGATGGGGAAGGGAGGTGTACATCTCAGCGACCCCCCGCCGCTACGGAGTAGCAAGGGGTGGGGTGAGTGGGAAGGGAGGAGGGAGGGGAAGAGGGCGAGTAGGGAAGTGCGAGGTACATAGGCGACTGTACACGCACACACACACACACAGACGCCAGCGAAGCACAAGATGAGCCGCGCCGCATTCGAGTCACTCGACGACAACGGCGAAGGAGTTGGGGAAAGTGGTGGGCAGCCGCAGCCGCCGCAATGGATGATTGCGGGAGAAGAAAAGATGCATCTGCGTATCTTCGGCGTCGGGGTCGTCCTCGCATGGCGGAGATCCGCTCAGGTGGCCTCCTCCCCCACTCTACCCCACTCGCACCCCCCTCTGGTCGTTAGGGACGTCTCTCATCCGTCACTTGCTGGCTCTACCCTCAGCATCGCTGCCAGGCGGCGAGCGCGCCGACAACGATTCTGGTGAGAGTGCGGTCGGGCCGGGCCAGATGGGCTGCAGGATCACCCCCATCCCTCTCGGGAACGTTGCTTTGAGCTCTTTCCCATCCCCGTCGATCTTTTGGCTGCGCCCGCACGGCACCGACTCTGCACGCACCACAGACTTCGGTGAGCCGCTTCGGCGCTCGCCCATAGGTGAGGCGGGGCGTGGCCGGCCGTATGAAAATGCCGGCCGCGGTGCTGAGGCTGCGGCGATTCTTGTCGGCAAGATGGTGAGAGCGCCGACGCGAGAGAGCGACTGCAAGCTGTTTCGCTTCGCGGTCGCTGACATCGCGCACGTGCCCAGCGCCATCACCTCTGCTTCCACCATCCCCCGCGTTGCCGGTTCCATGGCGCAGCTCTGCAGCAGGAGCTCCGACAGCCGCGGCAGCGTTTGGATAATACGAGAAAGCCACGGCAGCGCGCCGTCAGTCAGCGGGTTGCGGGAGAGGTTGAGGTGCTCGAGGGAGGGGTGGCAGCGAAGAGAGCGAAGCAGCGTCTCCAGAGCGCCATCGTTTATATCATTATCGCTGAGGTCCAGCTGACGCAGTCGGTACAGTCGGGGCACCACGCTCTCCACGAATGCTGCCACACCCCGCTCGCCGAGGCGCAACCCTCCCAGCCGCATCGTCTCCAGAGAGCGGTCTTCGTCAATGTGCTTGAGATGCTCGAGAATGGTGTTGTTCGGCCGCACCCGGTGAGCAAGACAGCTCGCCAGGTATGAGCTTCGCAGCGGCTCCCGGCCCGTCATCCGGAGCTGCAGACTCTCGTGCGACTGCAGAGCTGGCATAGCCTTGCTATTCACATCTCGTTGGAAGGCCGCGAAGGCCTCTTGGAGGGGCTTCGAATGACCCTGATCGTATTCACGGGTGAAGACGACACCGAGGGCATCGGTAAGCATGGCCATGCCGTCCATTGAGTAGTGCTCTCCGTAAATCACCTCCAGGTGCCGAAGGCGATCGCGCACCGGCGCTGAGGCGGCAACCACGTCCTTCGCGTTGTCGCCGAGTGTCTTTGCCGCCGCCAAATCAGCCTTTGCCTGCGCGATCGAGCCACTGCTAACAACGCCGTCCGATACAACCCCATGCGTGTTTCTCTGCTCGCCTGATGCACCGCCAGCAGACAGGGGCGTGACAGGAGCGGGCGACGTGCTCTCGGCCGTTGCACGACACTTCACGGGTGCCGTCGCTGGCGGCAGCAGTGCTTTACGCTGAGGGAGACGGCCGGCTGGGGCGATGGGGGACGGCTTGCCGCTAGTCGCAGGAGTCGGGGCTGTCCCAGACGACACAGAGTTTAGATAGCTGCTGCCGCTTCGCAAGATGCTGCCGCCACCTTCATGCGAGCTGCGAGCCTCAGCTGCACTCGCGTCCTCCCCGCCTGCGCCAGCACGGCCGTCGAAGGCGTGGTCCACAACAGCCGACAGGCGTGGCATGGCGCGACAAGAAGCTGTGGAGTGCAGGTGTGAGGACGATGATGACACCACTGGCGGCTGCGGTTGCCGTGGCAGCCCATTTCCGCTGCTACTGCCAGAGTGGCCCAGCAGTAGGTGCCCGTGGTCGGGAGACCCTATATGCGCGCGGCTCGGCGGAGCCGGCGGCGGTCGTCGACCGACCGCCGCGGCGTTGCCACCGTCTGCTCCGCCGTCACGGCTGCTGTCACCGTGCATGCCGGCCGACATTGGCTGCCTGCACGATGACACGGAGCTGTAAAGCTGCGTGTGCTGGCTGGGGAGGTGGCCGCTGTGGCTTGTGGCGCACCCCACTGCTGCGCCTGTGGGTCGCCCGTTGAACGCCGTGGAGGAGTGTGGAGTCCGACCTACGGTGTGCGCCATGGACCCAGACGGCGGCGTGGCTCCTCCACGATTCGCCGAAGCAGCAGCAGGGCTGTTGTGACCAGTGTGAAGGGAAGCATGGCTGGCGCCGCCGCTGCTAACGCTGACGCTGCTGCTGTTGCTCGGTATCCGCTCCATCATCGCTGCCAGCCGGGGCAGCACGTTCACGCCAGCCTCGTCGAGCATGCGTTTAGACTCCTTCAAGAGCCCCTTGATCTTTGCGAGAAACGACGTCACCATACTGGCTGGCACGAGCTCCAGATCGCCGGACATGCACAGCTGCACATCTTCGCGCACCAGCGTCAGCACCACCTCCAGTGCCCGCTGGTACTGCTCGCACAGACCCCGGTAGTTGACGCCACCGTTGAGGCAGCAGCAGAGGTCTTCGGCGACGATGTACAGCTCGCGTTCCTCCCAGTACGGGGCTGGCCGCGCGCGCGAGGCGACGGTAGACTCTCTTGCCGACTCGTGCGACTTCATGAGCGGGTGTGGTGCGGCAGCACCTCCGCCACCACTGACGCTGCCGCCGCCATTCACCGAAATGCCGCTGACCATTGTGCTGTCGCCCAGAATGGAGTGCGGGGTGGGTGGCACGAACATGGAGGGTTCCCCAGGCGAGTCGAATGGTGTCATGGCGGTACGCCTTCGCTGGTAGACCTCGTAGCGCCTGTTCAAGGACTGCATTATGGTTTCGAGGCTCGCCACGCCGGTGTGCCCAACACCACTACTACGTCCCATGACGTCAAGCGACTCATCTTCCTCGCATGTGGACATCTTCGCTCGCCTCGCTGAGCGCTTATGGGGGGGCGAGGGGGGGTTAGGGAGGCTGTCACTGCCCCACGAAAAGCTTTTCGTGGGGCGTATGCGGGATGTCGTCAGCCAACGGAAGAACAAAAGAAGGCTTTTTTTCTGGGTACTCTGCGTAGGTGCGCACATACGCCCGTGCCGTCCCTTTCCCTCTCTGTCTGTCCCTCCCTCTCCCTTCCTCCCCCCTCTCTGTCTCTATCCCCCTCTCCCAACACACACACACACACACGGCGCAGACTGCACAGATTGCTCACGAGCACCTATGTGCGGTGAAGACGATACAGGGAGACAAGATGGGAGGGGGCGGGAGGAGGCAATAGCGAGCACACGGAGTGTGCAGCACAGCTGCCAAGGATCGACTGCGCACGAGCTGATATTTCGGTGGAAATGTGGATGGTGACAGTGCACCATCAAAGGAGAAAGAAGCGGGGCCGAGTGCGAGTGTGCTGCAGGGGCGGCGGCGGTGGTGGAGCGGCGAGGCCGCGGGGAAAGGCGGATGAAGAGAGGGCGTGCAAAGGGATGGGGCTGTGCACAGCTCATCAAGACGGGCTTCTGGCTGCATGGCGAAGGTGCTCAATGGGTGGGCAAGCGCTGGTGGTAGCGAGGAGGGGGTAAAGGGCGCCACACCAGTGCTCGTGGCGGCGGATGCGCGCACTGACAGTCTGTCGAGGTCTCTCTCTCGCTGTCAGCGCCTCCACCTTCTGCTCGCCATCCGTTCTTCGTTCTTTTCCTGCCCTGCCTCGTGAGGGACTTGACGGAGGAGCGCGGCAGCACACACGCACACACACACCCTACACGCGCACAGGACATGGGTCTGCGCATGGATGCGTAGCCGCCAGGAGGGGAGAGCGCGCGGGTGTGGGGCGCGCAGCAGTGACTGCGTCTCGCCTTAAACACCTGCCCACTTGAGCAGCTCCTCTTTGATGGGCGCAGCGCTTGGAGAGCTGGCCCGGATGCGAGGCAGACGGGCGGTGGACTCCGCGGAGCATACGCATCTTTCTCTTTCTGTGTGTGTGCGGTCAAGCGGGCATGGGTGGGGGAGGAGGAGGGAGGGGGCACAGCGTCCATACCGTTCTCGGAGGATCAAGGAACACGTGCTCGCGGTGACACACCCACGGTCTCACTGGCAGAGCCCCCCTCTCCTCCTCTCCCCTCCCCTTCTGATTTTTACATACACCGCCGCGGACCTGCGCGACGACCGTTTCCACGATGCGGCCATGTCCTTTGTACATCGACCTCCTCCCAATTTTTTTTTGCCGTCCCGCCCCCCCCCCTCTGGAAGCCCTCCAGTACATGGGAGAAGAGAAGGATTGGCGCCGTCGCTGTCGCTGCTACACGAGCCTGCGTGTTGTTGTCAGTGAGCGACATCACGGATGCCACTGTCTGCGATGGCGGCGCATGGCACACACACACACACACACACACCGACACAGACAGAAGTGCCGCCACCGACGCTGCACCCTTCCTCTCCTTCCCGAATAACCCCAAACTCCGTCCATCCACAGCGCCGAGGCGCTGCTGCGGCCATTCGCGGGTAATTTTGTTGGGCGCCTCCGAGTTACTGGTGCTACCCAACGCGCTGTCTGAGGGGAACTATGGCGGCTGCTGCTGCTGCGCATCTTCTTCAGTGCTTAGGCTTGTGCTACCGCTGCCGGTGTAGAGGTCCTCCTCGGCTGCAGATGGGACCGACTTGACCGACATGACAGCGGTGGAGCGGCGCCGCGCAGGGATGGAGAGGTCGATGACGCGGTCGCAGTCTTCGTAGCTCGCGGTGGTGCAGCGACTGCCGGCGAGCACGTTGCTGAGGGGAATGATGTGACTGGACGTCGGCGACTGCAGCATCTCTGAGCGCACCTCATAAAAGGTGGGAGAGGAGCCCGCGTACTTGTCACTCGTGCTGAGAACTTTCGTCGACAACTCCGCCGAGTTCTCGAAACGTCCTGTCTCGCCCGTGGTCGCGCTGTTGCTCATGAAGCTGCCAGACGTTTTACCGAGGCCGTGCGAAGGTACGTGATGGACGAACGGCACCGTGATGGTGGAGTCCGTCACGGATGGCCGGGATACAGATCTCTGTCGTTGGGGCTGCAGTGGCACCCCAACCGCAGTCGACCCACCACGAGTAGGCGCTGCCGTTGCTGAGTGCTGCAGCTCCATCTTGAGCCGCCGTACCTCTCCTAACGCTTTGTCACGCTCCGTGAACGCTGCGCGGGCCTTCGCCTCCACGGCGTCCATCTTTCCTTGCAAGTCACGGGCAATACGGGACATTGCCTCCCGCCGCCGATGCCGCTCCAGCTCACACGTATCGCGGCGGTTGCACAGTGGGCAGGGCTGCTCTGGGTGCGACGGAGGCTCGAGAGGCGGCTGCATACTGGCTTGCAGCACGGCGCTATGTGCAATGGACTTGATGCGCAGCACCGCCTCCGCCAGCGTCAAGCGGGTGTCGCTCAGCATCTGCAGCACATCAGGCAGGCGCAACACGTACGTGCTCCCCACGGTGGTATGCTTATCGGCACGGCCACCCGGCGCAGCGATCACTGCCACGGTGCCCTGCTGCTCCTGTTGCTGGCGCTGCAGCATGAACTGTCGCCACGACCCGCGCAGATATTTGTGCACGTCAAAGTCCCTTCGAAAGAGTGCGTTCACCTCGTCCACCGTGCAATCTGTCGCCCCCATCGCCTCTAGATCTGCGTGGGTGATGATGGTCCCAGTCTTGCCCACCTCCTGCTGCATCTGCTCTCGCACCCCAGCGGCGGCAGAGGCTGCCTGGTCGATATCGACATCACCGCCGCCCTTTTGGCACCATTGCGGCCGCCTCTCAGGACTCGTCTGCTCTGTGAGGGTGAGCATCGCAGAGGACACGCTATGCTCCAGCAGCGGATCTTCGCCGCCGCCGCCGCCAGGGAGCCCCATTGCCTCATCATCGTTCACGAGAAACGCCTCACCATAGCTGCGGCCAGGCCGAGCACCGTTGCCCGAGCCGTCGAACGCCACGAAGCCTTTCTGTGCGGCCGCAAGATCTGCATTGGCATTGCGCTTGTGGCGGTGCCTGGTGCAGTACTCCATGAACACCTCGTACACGCGCTGGCGGTGGCGCTTGTCCCGTTCGAAGGCGCCAACGGCCCGCGCGACGGAGGCCCAGCGAGACGTGGCGACCTTGGCGGCTGGCGACACGTCCTTCAGGATCATGTTGTCATAGAGGCGCCCACAGAGCGTGTTTGTCGCCGTCACCAGTTCCTGTAATCCACTTAGCAGCCGATGCGACTCCGTGTAAAGCCCCTCCATGGTCCGCCGCTGCTCGAGTGCTTGGCTTCGCGCGACGGCGACGGACGGAATCTCGGCGATGGTAGCCGTGAGCGCCGCTGTGCTACCACCGCCACTGGCTCCCGCCGCTGCCTCCGTGATGCCATCCAAGTGCGTCGATGCCCCTTCAAGATCGCTGTGGCGCACCTGCAAGTCGTGCACCTCCGTGAAGAAGCTGTCTAGCGCGGCACCGGCAGAGCTTGTCATGGACTCCATCAGCACCTGCAGCAGCGTCGCATGCTCGTCGTGGCGAAAGGTTTCGAAGCGGCGCGCCTTGGCAGCAACACGCGCCATGAGCTCATCGAGTTGGTCGCTCTTGCGCTGGAGCGGCTCGACGCGGTCGGACAGCTCCTTGTGGGATTCCTGTAGCTCTATGAGTGCCTTTCGCGTCGCCTCCAGCTCTTGCTGAAGGTGCGCCTTCTCTTTCCGCACTGTGTGCGTCACCACTGCGTCGGCGCGTGCCTGCTGCTTCACCTGACTGAGGAGGTGCACATTCGCGCTCGCGATGTCCATGGCCGACTGGCGGAGCAGGTCGAGCAAGGCGCCGCGTTCCACACAGTGGCTTGCTACTTGCCGAACCAACTCAGCAAGACCGGTGTCGAGGATGTCCAGCACATGCGTGGCCGCGTCTGTGTAGGCCAAAAGTCGCTGCTCCCCAGGCGTGCCCCAGAGATCGGCGTCAAGGGTGCCGTGACCACCACCACCGCCGCCTAGTCGAACATCATCGCCCTCTTCATCGTCGCCGTCGGCGAGTACGTAGCGCGCCACCTGCGGATCGGCAAGCAGCGCCAGCCACCGCGGGTGGGACGGATCGCGCAGCATGCGGTCCAGCACCTCCGCCAGGATGTACACCTGTGAGCGTTCTACTGGACGTGGGGCAGGAAAGATCGTGTTGTGGGAGGTGCCGGCCCCGAACATGGCCTGACTTCCAACGCCCGCATCGAGGGCCTCCGTGATGTGCAGGGGCTCTGTCCGCACCACTGAGGCCCTTTGAATCGCATCCCTCACAACTGTGCCCCCTGTCCCGTCGAACCGGGCTGGCTGCTCGCTCGCCCAGCTCTCCACCAGTGGCACCGCTGTTGCCTCGCCGCTGTGCACCGTGCGACTCGCGCTGCTCACGCGAGTTGCGCTGGCGCGATTGTTTGCGATTGCTCCCGCCAACGCCGCCGCCGCTGAGGAAGACATGGGCCATGTCTTTTCCGCAGCTGTGACGGCGGACGCGGCGGTCCCGGACCCGGTTCCTGTCGCAGGGGCGAGGCGGCCGAGGGACGCTGGGCTCGTGATCCACCAGGTCTCTGGGATGCGCACCTGATCCAGGCTTGTCAAGCGGTCCAGCAGGCACCTACGCCGCTCGCTGAGCGCCTCGGTGCCCTGTCCATGCATCCCAGCCGCCGAACGCTGCGCCACAAACTCGCGACTCACGCACATCACCGCATCGAGTAGCGAGAAGGCAGGCTCCGCGGACGCGAACGGGAACACAGATGACGCCACGCCGCCTTCGCCCGCGTCGCCACCACTCGCGCCGGGGCTGAGGTTGTTTGAATTGGCCCTGCACGTGGTGTGACTCCGTATGTTTGCTCGTGTAGGGGCCTTCACCACGGCGGCACGCGTGGACGGGCGTGCGGAAGAGGTGACCTCGGCGCGCGTGCAGTAGTACTCCACCAGCTGCCGCACGAGCGCACAGTCACTGGCGCTCACTGCGGCGGCAATGTGAGCGTGCGCGGCGGAGGGCATCGCAGGGGCGGCAGCGTATTGCGGCTTTCCTGCCGTTTCCTCCGCATCGAAGTCCGCGTACTCCGCGATGAGGTCGGACTGCTGCTTCGCCCCTGCAACTGCGGGCGCAAGAGGGCTGGACTGTGTCCGCGCCGTCGAAGTGGGACGACCACCAGTACCGCCGCTGCCGGAAGCCGCAGTATAGCACACTTCCGCGGCGGCCGTGATCGCGGGGAGTTCGTGGTAGTGCAGCTCAGTGGTGGTACTGCCGACCATGGCGGCCCTTGTGCCAGAGCCCCACCACTGACGAGTGGCGGCAGCTTCAAGGAGAGTGGACTTTCCTGACCCGTCCTGGCGCTGTCCTTTCCAGCTGAGGCCGCACTTTCCAGCGGCGGCAGCTGTGAAGCGCGCTGGCCGGCGAGTTCGCTGGATAAGCTTCCCTAGCACTAGTGAGTTGATGCGGTCGTCGACGCCGGCCTCCAGAAGCGCGGCAGACACGGCAGGGGTGATGTCCATCAATGCCGAGGAGGCGGTGGGAGAGGTTGCGTCGCCTTCGTCGCTCAGGCTGCGCGGCAAGACGGCGCCGCCGTTGCAACTGCGGCCCTTTCGCCCCGTTTTATCACGTGGGCTGTCGAGGCTGAGGTGCCGCGTGAAGAGGCCGGCGGTGGCGTCTTGCAGCGCGACCATGTCGGCCCCGGCGCACGAGCCGTTGTCGGCAGAGGGACCCTCCGCTTGAGGCAGGTACGGCTCTCTCTCCAGCGAGGGACCAAATCCAACGTGCTCGAGGTGCAGCGTTGGCACCACCGTTGCAGCAGCGGTGTGGCTGCGAGTGGGCGATGCGCCAAGTGGAGTGGGTGCGCTGTCCGTCGCGGCGGCGCCCATAGGCACCGCCATCCAGTTTGTTGGAGCCGCCTTGCTGCGTCGCCTGGCGGCGGCACCGTTACTTCCGTGCGGCTGTGGATACATGGAGGATATGCCGGCCGCACGCCCCACGCGTAAAGGGAGGAGAGCGCGTTGTGCCGACGCAATCGACGAGGCGGAGACATCTGTGCGACTCGTTGCCCCGAAGGAGATGGCAGTATTCTTGCCGGCGCTGGGGGAAGCCATTAATGATCTGGGCGACGACGAAAGCGACGCCTGCTGCTGTTGTCGAAGCACGGGCAGTTGCTGCGGCATTGATGCAAGGCGCGCACGCGGATCAAGAGAGGAAAACAGTAGCGTGGGTGAGGGTGTGCGGTGCGATGTAGCGGGGGGGGAATACAAGAGGGGAGGCCGACAAGAAGGGCGAGTGTGTGTGTGTGTGGCCCGCTAAAGGGCACTGGTGGGGATGCGTGTCTCACTCACTGTGTGTGTTGTGCGTGTGCGCCTGAATGAGCCCAGGTGGAGGAGACCGCAGCGTGGAGAGGTGCGTGCCGTTCACAAGCTAAGCGTCCCTCGACGACAGATGCCATATCAAAGATGCCGGCCGATTCACATCCAATGGAAAGGGGAGTGAAGAGGGGGAGGAAAGAAGAGGAACTTGTGGGTGTGTGTGCCTGTGTGCCAGCCTACATACACTACATACTTTTACTACATGCAAGCTGTCCCGGCACTGGCGGACAGAGAGACGGGGGGGGTCGGGTGGCCGACACAGACCCCATCACTTGCCACCTGCGCGCAGGCGCTTCGCTCATGAGATACGCGTATGCAACTCCTCCTCCTCCCCCCTCACTCTTGCGCAGAGAGCGCGAGCCGCATCTCCAGCTTTGTCTCTTCTTTTCCCCGCCCCTCTCAGTGGCCTACGGGACGCCCTGTGAAAGATGGCCAGCGGCATTGTCACCTCTAATCGCTCCACACGAAACAAACACGGCTACGACACGGCGATAACACCCCACGGACGCTGTCGTCACAGAGACATGAGCGCTATAGCCCCCCTCCCTCCCTCCCTCCTCACAGGCACCGGCTAGCACAGAAGCGCAAACGTGTTTCGCCACGAACACAGCGACGATGCCACGCAGCATCGCTCCACCTACTCAGCGAACAGACGTGCCACCGCCGACGAACTCGCGAAGGCGACGCGCGGCGTCTGCGAGGGCAGGGCTGTCAGCCGGCTTTTTCTGCACGTCTGTCGTGAACGACATGAGCTGAATGACTAAGGATGGGTGCAGCACATACGTCTTGGGGTCAGCGATGTATTGATCTTGCGCCGCAGTGTCGTCGGCAAGGCAGCTACTGATGTGTGTGTCTACTTGCCACGTCATGGGCAGCGACAACTCAAGGCAGCGCTGCGCGGAGGCGGCGTGCACAACGTACGCAGTCAGCTCTCGGTGCCCGTGATAGGCTAGACGAATGCCGTCCGCAACGTACGGCCGTGGCGGCTTGCCACTCGCCAGCAGATCGAGCCCGCCCATGTGCACTACTCCCCAGTCCGCCGGCACCAGTGACCAGCGCTCGCTGAGCTGGCGGGCGAACTGATGATGAAACTCGAGATCGTCCTCCAGGATGAGCGCGCATTTGCGCTGCTCCGAAACCACTCGCTGCCAGACCGCACGATGGGCAAGTGCACAGCCAATGGCACCCTTCGTCAGATCCACACCGTACAGCTTCTGCTCCGTGGGGAGTTGATACCGCTGGTAGCCCAGGTCTGTGATCACTCCGTCCCTGTGCAAGCGCGAAACATCGAGCTCGTTGCCATCGACACCGCCGACACGCGCCACCTCGACGCCCGGCTTCAGAAACCTGTGCAGCCTCGCTCGCTTCACCTGCTGTTGCACATGTGCCCAGCGATCAGGTCGCCTGTCGAGGTTCAGCACGTAGCAGGCGTCAAAAATTGTGTGCCAGCACCGACACACACGCAGCATTGCCCACCGACAGGAGTGCTGGACCAGGAGCCGCTCTATGTGTGTGCGATAAAGGTTGACGTGCATGTGCATGCACACGCGTGTGTGTGTGTGTGTATGCGTTCCGTCGAAAGATGAGCGGAGCAAATGAGGTGAGCAGCGGTGAGGAATGCTGAGAGACTTAGACGAGAAGAGGGGCGAAGCGCCCCCGCCGCCGCTGCGTGAGAACACCGCCCATCTCGCCCTGCTTCCGTTTTGTTAACGCTGCAGCTGCAGCGGAGCCCCCGACACACCCCTAGCTCGCTCCGCTGGGCAAGGAAACGCCACGCCGCAGCACTCGGGGCGAGAGGAACACGCGCGAAGGAAAGGGCTATGCCCACCCCCCTCCCCCTCCCCGGCAGAGCGTGGCTTTGCCACCGTCTCTCTGCCTCGCACAAGTGCGGGGCAACACGCTAATGCGAACGCGCGGGACGGCTGTGGCGTTGCCCCGACCCGCTATGCCTTACCATCACCACTACCACCACCTCTCTCCGCCCCTGATACGCATGTACATGGAGAGAGGGGCAAGAGACGGCGTAGATGATCGGCGCCGCTGTGCCAGGGGTGATGCGCGAGTAGGCGGGTGGCCGCAGGGTGTGTCTTTGTACGTCACGGCGCTGCCTTTTTATTTCCCGTTCTGTTTATTCATCAGTTTCAGTTTAACTTTCCCCGCCGGCAACCGTAACGCGTGCGCTTCAGCACATAGCTGCCGCGCCTGTTCGCAACAGGACCAGCGTGCATCCGCCAGAGAGGCGGCCGGCGCGGTGGGCACTCTCGCACTTCAGAAAGCTTGCCCATCCTTCTGCCAAACGCCCTTCCGCACCCCCGTCTCCACTTCAGTCGTGCGAGAGATCACGCCCTAGCGAGGGTGGCGCTCGTATTGTGGACGACGACGACCACCACACCAACCAGCTAAAGCGGGCGCCCTTATGGCTCGCCACTGCGGCCATCCCTGCCGCTGTCAACACCTCTCGCGTCGGGCACCGCTGCCGCTCCTCGGTGGCGTCGGCGTGGCCCCCAGTCCGGCGCATTCGGCACGAATTTGGCGACACCGATTACACGGCCGCGAAAGTCATGTGCCTTCTCGTACGTGAAGTCCGCCTCCGCCAGCGGCGTTACCAGCAGCGGCCGGGGCGCGGGTGAAACTGACGGGGGCTTCTGCAGCCTCTTGTCAGCCCCTTCCTCGGCCGGTGCATCGCCGACTCGGTCCAGCGCGTCTTGCACCACTTTCCACTGCAGCATCACCCGAAACAGCACCTCCGGCGGGCAGTCCGTCTTGAGCCCTGCGGCGGCGCAGTGCACTTGGCTGCAGCGGTATCCCAGCCGCGCTAGTGCACCGACGATGCACGGCGTGGGCGGGCAGCGCACCCTCACGTAGGATGCGACGTCGGGCAGCAAGTAGAAGAGAGGGCACTCCGGCAGCTCTTCGAGGGCGACGCGGACAAGACCCGTGATCCGTGCCTCCGCGTTCAGTCGTCCCTCGTTGGCGCGTTCCTGAAGGAGCGCGAGCAGCTGCTCCAGGAACTCACGGTTCTGCGTGGGGGCGGCATAGAGGGGTCCGGAGAGCGCGATGCTGCTGCCACACACTGGGCACGCCTTCGCCGCTGTGGCGATCGGCATCTGCTGCAGCGTAAGTGGTGTGATCTTGGGGCTCGTCTGCCGACTTGGCGAGGCGGGGTACACCTCCTTCCAAACGCTGTCGACATCGAGTACGATAGCGTCGTCGTCGCCGTCGCTGTCACTGTCGCCGCGCGTGCGCTTAGCTCCCTGGCGCTGACCGTGGTGCTCATGCGGCGCCACCGCTGCGCTCTCTACTGTCTCGTCTTCGCTTCCCTGCCCCTCGCGGCCGTCGACTTGCCCTGCGCGGGTGCGCCTCTGCCGATTGTTCGCCTCACGCTCATGTCGGCGGCGCTCCTGCCGCGATGGCCGGGGCTGCCGCACTGTCGCCATTGGCCGCACCCAATACGCGCAGCAACTCGAGCATTGCAACTGATACCCAAGCTTGCAGGCGCTGAGCTTCACCTCGGCTGGCTGCGTGTACACGCGGAAGAAGCAACGCACGTAAAAGTCGATGTGGAGTGACAGCAGCGGCACAGTGAACTTCTTGTGCTTGTTAGCTACCCGCTCCACACAGGCGAGCAGCGTGCGCACCGCGGCCTCGTGGCAGTGTGGCGCCTTGTAGGGGATGGAGCTATACTTGGCATGGGCGGTGTCGGCAAAGTTGCCGCACAGAATGGCGCTGTCTGTGCTCGTCACCAGCATCAGCCCACCCTCCTTGATACAGCGGAAGGCGCCATCGAGGAAGGGCGACGCGGAGCCGTAAGGGTCCAGATCGACGACGTCCATCAGCTCCTGCTGCAGCAGCGGACGCAGCGACGGTGCTGCCGCGTTTCCCGCAGCTGCGTCCACGAGGCACACACGCTTGCCCGGGTGCACGTTGCAGTTCATGGCCAGCCGGAACATGAGGTCGTTGGCGTCGTCCAGGTTCGGCACGATGGCACCGCCGGCGCGCACCACGATTTTAGGCGACGCACCCGTCTTCGACTCACCCTCATCCGCCTCCGTCTCGCTCGGGTAGAGCTCGATGGCGGTGGCTGGCATGTTCTCCGTCAGGGTCGGGTACTGGACCGGAACTCCATTGTAGGCGCAGTTGCGCACGATGCAGTCCACCGCGTCCGTATCCATGTCGTTCGCGATGATGTAGCGCACGTTTGTAATCTCCTTGTAATAGCGAATCGCCCGGAGCCCGGTGGCGCTGAGGGCCTCGAGGATGGTGATCCCCTCCTTCGTGCCGCCGCGGCGCCGCGGCTCTGTCAGCCGCAGTCGCGAGAACAGCTCGATGGCGCTGACGCTCAAGTCCCTGTTCACCACCTGCGCTGGGTTGTAGAAAATCGCCTGGTCCATCGGCTGGCCGTCAACCTCCCTCTCGTTGGGGCTCGAAGCAGCAGCAGCAGCAGACGCAGCCGAGAAGGCGCTTGGCTTCGGCGGGGGCACCAGCACCGCCGTCGTCCCCTCTGTCACCTTCGTGAAGCCGGCCGGACATTCGCGCTTGACGGCGTCACTGTTGAATTCCCCTGACCTCACAGACATGTCTGCTCGTATGTTTGGGCGGTACACGTGCCTGCCGTAGCGACTCCAGTAAGGGGAGGGGCGGAGGGGCGCACTTCAGCCGCTGTGAGGGCGCTGCGGGATGCCGTCTGCACGGGTTGGCCCCACGGCCTCTTCTCCTTCGATCGATGTATGCTTAGGCTGACTCATGCGCGGAGGCAGACGAGGAGATAGATGGGGGGAGGAGGGAGGGAGGTAGTGGGTGGATGAGTGAGTGACGGCGAAAGGCCCTCAGGTGTGTGCGGGGATGAAGGGGAAAAGAAGTCGAGAAGAAACGCCCGGCGACTCTTCCAAGACCACGCGCACTCCTGCAGAGGACCACGTCGCATGCGTGTGTGTGTGTGCGTGTGTGTACGCATAAGACTTTGCCCTCAACCACTCCCTCCCCCCGCCGCTAAACACACACACACACACACACATGGCAGCAGCAGCAGGAGAGCGAAGGAAGGGACGACAAAAAATTTGGTATGGGGCGCAACCCCGCAGACTACATCGTGGAGCTGTGCCTCACCCTGGCTCGCCAGGGATACGGGTAAGATAAGAGCGGCAACAAACAGAAGCGCTACCGCTCGCCTTCCTGTCATAATAAGGGTGCGCTTGTACATCAATTCAAATCCTTCAGGCAGACATCGACACACACGCACAGGCAGAGGGCATGACAGATGCGATGCAACAACTACCCTCCCCCCAACCCCCTCCCATAAACGCCAGCAACAACCGCGGGCAGCAATACCCGCAGTACACCTAAGGCCATGCAGCCGTTCGGTGTCTTCGTTGCAGCACGGCAAAACCGCTGAGGCGGAGCGAGGGAGGAGTCCGGCGCTTTCGCCTCTTGCTAGGCGGATGCCTTTCCCTCTCTCTATATGATAAGCGGCTCAGAGCGACTTGTAGTGGATAACGCGAGCCCCTTCCTCCTCGTACTCTCTGCGGGAAACGACTAAATGCTGAAAGACGGCCGTCTGCGCGAGCATCGACCCGCCCAGCCAAGCACTGTAGGCGCGGCAAACCATGTCGCGCACGTGGATCGGCACCACCGCCTCGCTAGGGTGGCTTTCCCGGTAAAGCTGCCGCACCTCGGCTTCTAGACGAGCCGTGAGCCCTGGGAAGGAGGTCGAGCCGCCGGCCAGCACCATGTTGGCGTAGAGCTGCGGCCGCAACGCCGCCTCACAGTTGTTGACGGCCGCGAAGGGAAGCCAGCTGAGTCCCTTCTCAGAGGAGGGGCAGAAGAGCTCGCCCATGTCGGTACGCACTTTGCAGCGCGGCTCGTAGGTGCTCGTATCCGTGCCGTTGCTGTCCATCATGGCGAGCAGGGAGTAGTTGAAGAGCACCTCGGCCGTCTCGTAGCGCTCTGCTGTGAGTGGAATGCGCTGCCCATCCGGGAGCACGAATTCTTCGGTGGCACCCGCCGCAGGCACCAAGGAATCCCTGTCACCACCGTAGTGACACCCTGCGCAGGATACGCTGATGGCGCCTCCCTTTGCTGTCGCAGTCGTGGCGGTGGTGGCTAAACTCACGCTGGTGGCGCTGCCCTTGGCCCCTGCGCTGGGCTGTGTGCTTCTGCAGCTCGCGGTAGCCGGCGATGCCGCTGCTGAAGCCTCGGATGAGTGCATGAAGATGTCACCGACTGCCTCGCGGTTCGCATACGCGCTGGGCTGCACGTAGCAGAGGTCCTCTTTGGCCCGGTTCAGCAGCTCCTGCTCCGTTGCCGTGCCGAGCGCATAGCCCTGAGAGCGCAGCAGTCCGCCTAGGTAGCGGGTGAGGGCGGCACCGGCGACCGGGCTCTGCGTGACGTGCCGCGCCAGCGCATAGCCTTCATGAACAGGGACGGCGCATGTGACGTCTTTGCCGCTGTCCACCACGAGCCCCGTCGTGAGCCCGTAGCTGTACAGACTCAACACCTGCGAGGTGCCGAGGTAGAGAGCGTGTGCGTGGAAGGTCTCCATCATAATTTCGAGGGTCCGCTCACGCTGCGCGGCAGGGGTGTTGACCGGCTGCGTCAACAGGAAGCAGTGCGTCTCCGGCGACACGCGCAGCTCGTTGAAGAAGAGATGACTCCACAGCTTCTCTACATCGCCCCAATCGTTGATGAAGCCGTCACGGATGGGGTGGTGCACATCGAAGATACCCTGCTTCCGCAACGCCTCCTCGCCCACCTCTTGCTCGTTCATCCCAGCCGCCATAGCGATGCCGCGGTGGCGTGGGTAGCCGACAAGCGTCGGCACGTCAAGGCGCGGCCCCTTCTCACCGCCAAAGCCGGCGCGGGAGTGGAAGGAGCCGCAGTCGAGAACGACTGCAGCGTTGGACACGTTGTAGTCCATGGATGGCGTAGAGAGGGAGAGAGTTGGCGCAGGTGCTGTGCGGCACTGGTGTCTGAGGAAGAGGAAGACCAGGAGCGTCGAAGCCGCCGATGCGATGATGAAGGCGCCGCGATCGCTTTGAGGCGTGGATGGTGAGAGGGTAGAAGAGGGAGGTGTGGAGAGACGATACCGATCATCTTGACAGCATTGCCGAGCCTGGCAGGAGAGGAGAGGAGGGGGTGGGGCGGGGTCGGAACGCACAACCAAGAAGCGCATCAGCGGATGAGAGCATCGGCACACACTCAGGAAGACAGTACCGAAAGGTAGCAGGAACACTTCCGGCAATATACATCGTCGTATACTGGACTGGCAGGAGAGAGAGGGTCGCGCGCGCGCGTGTGTGGGGTGGGGGGCAGAGGGTGATCAGTTTTGGTCAAGAAAAAAAGGCTCGTGCGTATGCGTGATGAAGGCGGGAAGGGGAGACACCCGCGGATCTGCGTGGTCGCCTTGCGTTTTGGGGAGAGGGAGTGGACACCGTCCCGCTAAGCAAGCATGCGCCGTCCTTCCCCTCTCTTTATGTGGATAGCCCAGAGCCGTAGTCGCGAGCCCACGCGTTATACTTGTCAAGGTCCGCTACTCGGACACTACTGCGGGTACACGCAACACTCGCTCGCACATCCTCGAGCGTCGCGACTGGCGGCCGCAGTGGCTCATTGGGCAGCCGTGCGTGAGCGGCGCGGTCTTTTTCTGCAGCCTCGAGCTGTGCAATGAGCTTCCGCACCGGACGCATCATAGCCTCGCGGCAAACGACATCGATATCAGCGCCGGACATGCCCTCTGTCAGCGCAGCGCATGTCTCATAGTCTGCGTCGGCCGTGAACGAGTTGGGCAACAGGCGACGGAACATAAGTGCACGAGCGCCACGCGTCGGAAGCGCAACGAGGATGCGCTTCTCCAGCCGTCGCAGCATCGCCATGTCCAGGTCCCATGGCACGTTGCTCGCCGCTAGCACAAACACCACGTTCCCGCCCCGCCGCTTGCAGAGGCCGTCCATCTGCGTCAGCAGCTCCGTCTTCATCCGACGCGACCCCTCATGCTCGCCATCGCTCGACCGGGCTGACATCAGGGAGTCGATCTCGTCAATGAAGATGGTACTCGGCGCGTAATGAACGGCGAGGTCGAAGAGCATGCGGACGAGCTTCTCCGAATCACCGCGCCACTTGGACACAACGGACGAAGCAGAGATGTTGAAGAACGTCGTGCGACACTCCGTTGCGACGGCCTTGGCGAGGAGCGTCTTGCCGGTGCCGGGCGGACCAAAGAGGAGAATCCCTTTCCACGGGCGCAGGATGCCCTGGAACAGCTCCGGGTACTTGACCGGCATCACCACCGCCTCTTGCAGAAGGTGCTTGGCGCCTTCCAAGTCGGCAATGTCGCACCAACGCACGGATGGGTTGACTTCGAGGATCTCACGCAGGATTGTGGCGGCGAGGTCGCTCAGCTCGCTAGTGGGGAACTGGGGCAGCGGCTTCAGTGTGCGACGGTTGGCCAGAGGCGCGAGCAGGTCATCTCCAGCATCATCGCTGCCGTCGCCATCTGCACCTTTGTCTCGTCGAACTGTCTCGCGCTCGCTGCCGGAGGTGCAGACAGCGGACTCGCCCTGGAGAGAGAGCCCAGCACTGCTGGTGTGACCGTTAGGCGCCGCAGCACGTTTGCCTCCGTTGGCTGAGATGCTGTCAGCGCCCGCCTGCGCCTGACTGAGCGCGCGCGCCAGGCTTGTCTGCCGCAGGTGCGGTGGTGGCTTTCCCATAGAGGACAGCGACGGCGGCGACAAAGAGAGCGTCGTCCCTCCACACACGTTGCCATATCCGGTCGACGAGTGCAGAGTCGCTGGCGCACTTGACGGTGGCGTCGCAGCCGCAGGGGCAGCCGCGCCTCTGCGCTTCCGTATAAGCAGCCGCTCCCCACTTTCAGAGACAGCGCCACTAACGGTGCAGGCGTCATCCCCGCTGCCGCCACGGACGCGGTACAGCTTGGGGGCGCGCTGACTTTTAAAAGCGTAGTACTCTTCGTACTCCTGGACCACCGATACCAAGTCGATGTTGTCGGCGGCGCTGAATTGGGTCAGAGAGATGCGACTCTCGAGTTGGAGCGCCTGCAGGGCTTGTGTGTACCCCTGCTCCAGCAGGAACTGCTCGACGAGCACAATGACGCCCTTGACTCGTCGAGCGCGCAGCTTTTCTTCTTCCTCACGGGCAACTTGCTGCGTCTTGATGTGCGCCAAGCTCGAGCCCGGCGCTGGCGCGGCTGTATTCGAGAGGGGCTGCAAGTGGGGCATCATCTATGTCTATGCTAGTATGTGAGTGCTTGTGAAAGGCAACGTAGACGCCCGAGGAGGAGGGCGATAGGCAGAGGTACGTATACGTACAGCTAAGCGTGAGCTCATCGCGCATAAGGGCGGAGGGAGGAGGAGGGCTGGTGATGGAGGGAGTCGCGCTCCCTTTTTCCTGGCAGCATGGCTTTCACATACGCTCTTCGGTCAACGCATTCGCTTGCCATCCTGCGTGTCGTGCCAGGCGTGTGCCGCATGACAGATAAGAGGGGGACGGGGAAGAGAGCGGTGGAGAACGGGGGGAGGACTGATCTGTCTGCCACCGTCAGCCCCCCTTCTCCACTTCTCTTTTCTACCGATATCCTCTTCACATGCGGGCGATGTTTGCGGAGGCACCAACGAGCCCCTCGAGCACAGGCAAAGAGGAAATAGATGCGCACAAAGATTGCAGTGCAGCTACGCATTCCCATCGCACGCGTCACACACACACACGCACGCCTTGCTGAAGGTCAAAGGAGCGGCCCGTCTGCCCTCCTCTCTCCCTAAATTTTCTTCAGTCAGAGGCGACGATCATTACCGAACAGTACTCGGCTTCGCCAGCACAACGACAGCTCTCTCTCTGTCTCTCTCTCTCACACACACACACAAACACAAACACACACACAGACAGACAGACACAGACACATATATATATTGGTGTGCACCAGGGCAGTTAGCATTAGCTCCATTACGCAGACGCGGTCCATTATGGGCGAACCCAACGGAGAGCAACACCAACCCAGCGAAGCAAAAGCGGGGGAGGGTGGCGGTGTGTGTCGGGGAGGAGGGGAGGGGAACGATCCTGCAGCCTACAGCCCCCCGCGCAAACAAACAATTTTACCTTCGCGCTGCCATGCTGTACGCCCTCACGCACCCGCTTCACCCGAAGGAAGAAGGGGAGGAGGAGGAGGATGGTGTGTGTCGGGGGGGAAGGGAGAGCCTCGCTTACGCCTTTGGCAGCTTTGTCTCCATGACAGGCGCGAGCGTGACGAGATCGGCCAGGACCCACTTGTAGGATTGGTCCATATACATGCACATGAGCTTACGCGTCGCCGGTGGGGTCTGCGAGACATCATCGGGAATGCCGATCATGCGCCCGATTGCCTTGGAGAACATGAATTCCACCGGCTTACCTGTCATCATACGCATGAAGAAATCTAAGAAGCTCGCGAGCGACTTGGGGCTGTTGGACGCAAACACACGCGCGGCCGCGATGCGCTCGTAATCGTTCTCGTACCCTACGATGCGCTTATAGAACCACTCGAAGTTGTAAGCGTACCGCTCCGGTGGAACGACCACATCCACAGTGAGCAGCGCACACGCATGCGCCGAGGCGGGAATCGGCGGCAGCATATTGCCATTCACCTTAATGTACACGGAGTGGGCTTCCTCCGCCTTCTCGGAGCTTCTTTTATGCGCCGACGCGTTCACCTCAGGCGGTACAGCCGCCGCCGTATCCGCACTCGTCTTCGAAAAGCGGCCGGACTTCGCGCAGGTGACTTGAACGCGTGACGCAGAGTCAACCGACGTTGTGCTATCCGAAGCGGGCGCGCCTCCGGCGCCTACAGTCGGCGCGTTCTTTCCGCTGCGCCTCCCCGCGTCCGCTGCGCGGGCGCTCGCGGAGCTGATCGGCGCCAGCGAGCGGGTGGCTTTGTTTAGCACCAAGACGTGCTCTTCTGGGGTGGCGCGGTGGGCGTTGGCGTCCGTGTCGGTGTGCACCTGAATCATGCCGCTCTCCACGTCGTCCTCGTCCGCCTTGCCAGCGGCGCTCGCGTGCGGCGCACTCCCCGGAGCGCCACTACCGGCCACCCCTGCCACGTCCAGCCTTCGCAGGTATTCATTACTGAAGGTGACGTCTACGTCGGCACCGACACTGTCCGAGTTGCAGTACATGCGCGCATTCCCCAGGCGGGCGAAGATGACCAGCTTCGAGTCCAGCACGTAATCCGTGGGTGACGCAATGCTGCTAAGGTTCACCTGCTTGTCCTTATGCAGGAGCCAAATCTTAAAGATGGACTCGGCAAAGTGCCGCGAGACAGGTATAAGCGAGACAATGGCGGAGACGACGCTTTCGACGAGGGAGTCCTGCAGTTTCTGGGGCGAGGCGGAGAAGGCGTCCTTGTCGTCCCCCTCCGCCTTCGACGACAGCGATGCCGTCGCCGCGACCGCAGCCGCGTCCGCGCCGGTTTGGGGTTTGAATGCCTCGTCCAACAGCTTTGCCGCCTCATGCGCAGCGGCGATAGTTTTGGACGACTCGGTTCGCCCTACCAGCGGTTGCGCGTGCTCCGCAAAGGTACTGACCATGACCGCGAGACTGTAATAGGCCTGCTTCGCACCGATGAGGAACTCTTCCTGGGTGCAGCCGTTGACGCTCTTGGAGAAGCTGTTGAAAGCGCGCACTAGCTCGTCGTCCTCGGTGAGCTTAATACCGATGGTGCGGATGTTAGAGGGGGCAGCAGCACCGCCGTTCCCGGCTGCCGCGGCGGCCTGCTCCTGCTGCTCCACATTGCCTTGCGGATGGGCGGCGACTTCGGCGTTCCTGTCGTTTGCAGCAAAATAATGCACCGTCGTAGCGGCCGCAGTACCGGCCGTGGTGGACACAGCCGCCGCTGCCGCTGCCGGCACATTCTTGCCCTCATCGCCCACACCCTTTCCCTCGTCCTTAGGGGACGAGTAGTAGCGACGCTGCTGATGCACCGGCTGAGGGCACGAGCACAGAAGCGAGACGGCTGAGGAGCGAGCGGCTTTGCTTGGCCCCGACACCCCACTTAGCCCCTGCGCCACAACAGGGGATGACGATGCGGCAGCGGCCGCCGCGTGGCCAAAAGACGCAGCCGTGCACGTCACCCGCCGAAGCATGGCTGCAAATAGGAAGGAGGACGAAGTAACTCCTGTGGTGCAACGCCCCACTCACGTTGATACGCCTCTCTGCGCGTGCGTGTGCGCCAGTGCCTATGAGGGAAGACGAGAGGAGGAGGGAGAGAGGGAGGGAGGGGAGGAGAGGGGACGGTGAGAGTGTGGTAATCGCCACCACTGATGCACCTTCACAGCTGACGCAGCTTGGCACACACACATATACACACAAGCGAGATGAAGATAAAGGTGAAGATGAAGAGAAAGATCAGAGGAGGGACACAGCAGAGAGTTCTGTGGTGGCGGTGAGGAACGTTCAGAGCAGATGACGCGCCGGTGGGTACACGAAAAGCGGCGCCCCTCCTTTTTCCCCCCGATGTCGCGTCGTTGGCTTTGCGCGCCGTCCATGGAGGAAATGGGCGAGGGCGTTGAGCAGCGTGTGTGTGTTTAAGGGGGAGGGGGAGGCACAGGGATTTAGGGAGGGGAGGGGGACAATGAGACTGCTTTTTTTTGTGTGTGTGTGCCGCTCAAGTCTCGCGCCCGCTCTTCTCCTGCACCTTTCTCAGCGCGCTCACTTCTGCGATAGAGAGCGCACGAGCCCAACCCCTCTCGCTCCCCCTCCTCCCCCTCCTCCACCGTGTGGCGGCGCAGAGCAGCGGGCAGAGACGCAGGACCTCCATGCACCGACGCGGTTCAGCTGGGCACAGCGCCAGCTCAGCCTCGAGCATTACCCGCCCCGTCCGCTTCGCACAGACATGGCCACAGCCGCATGCCGCCCCGACGCAACGCCACTCGGCGCATGGCCGCCGACATCCGCAGCGCTGGACGACTTTGGTTTTCTTTGGCCATAACTGCTCGGCTCTGCGTCTCTGCCAGCCCAGGCTCCGTGATGTGGGGCGGTGTGTGTGTGTGTGGGGGGGGAGGTATAGAGGTGGGAGAGAGACGATGAAGGCAGCGGCTCCCCTCTCCGCGTGCGTGAGTGCGCGCTGTTGTAAAGATGCGAAGGATGACACACGAAGAACGATAGAGGGGCCCACCCCCTCAGCGGGCGTGCACGTATACACGCCACTCCAATCAGCAGTCACAGACGCACCCCACTATCGAAGAAACACTAACAACGATCAAGAGCACAGGCGAAACGTGCTACAGCGCCCCCCCGGACACTCGGACTCACATGTGAGAGGGGTCATGGACCTTCGATACGCGCGCTGGCGGCCCCCCCACGTTGGCAGGCGACAGTGGCCTATAGGGCGTTTTTTCCACGATCTCGGCCCCACTCCAGCGCCGCTCCAGCAGCTCGCCACGGGAAATGCCGAGGGCGTCCATGATGTCCAACTCCTCCTCCAGCGGCGTGCGCATCGCGCGGCACGACATCTCTCGCGCGGCGCGGCTCTGCAGGTACGCCACCTCCTCCATGTACGCCTCGTAGCGGAAGGCGCACCGCGTCTGCGGTACGTGCGACCGCGCCACGTCGTTGCCCGCCACGCTGCGCAGGTAGTACAGCGGGCCAAGCCACTCTTTCTTGCGCGCGACCGGGAAGCCTGAGGCTCGCACGCTGTTCGCGGCCAGCTCACAAATGTCCGCAGCCGAGAGGTTCCACAACGCTTCCGCCGTGCCGTACTCTTCGAGCAGTGGCTGCTCTGTACGGTGGAAGATGAGGGGGCCGTCGGTGCCGATGGCCACGTTCAAGCCTCGATACAGAAAGTTCGGCAGCGGATGATCGTTGTAGCGACAAAAGAGGGCGTTGTTGGACATGGGAACAATGGCGAGCGGTATCTGCGCCAGGTAGTAGAGGTACTGCATGACGGGCCGCTTGGCGAGATTAATGCCGTGGCTGATGCCGTCCGCTAGCACGAACACGTCCGTCATATGGTCCGGGTCGCCGCTCTCGCCAGCGTGGGGGCGGAACTGGAACGTGTTGAGCCCGCGCGTGGCGCGGTATCGATTCAGGGCCGTGATATTCACCCACATGTAGTACATGTAGTAGGCGAAGGGTGGGTTCTCGGCGCTGGTCCACCGCGCCGGCGGGATGTCGATCGTCTGGTCCGGCTCCCGATCACTTTCATTGTCAACACTATCGAAGCCGGAGACGTGGCTGAGGAAGAAGTGAAGATACGGGTGCTTGTCCGGGTGCATGGATGCCTGCCACAGCGGCTCGAAGATGTTGGCGAGCATCTCTTGGAAGCTGCGGAGCTGCCCGCTTCGCCGGTAGAGGTGGAAGAGCCTCGGCACCTGCACCATCCAGCTGTTCGTGCGGTGCGACACGCCGTGCAGCACAAACCATCGCGACAGCCGGTCCCACTCGTCCGCGCGCCGGCCGTAGACGGAGAGCCGATTCTCTGTAAAGGTGCCGCCCTCCAATTCGTTCTGGGTGAAGGTGCCACGAATGAGCTCGGCGAAGTAGCGCCCCTGCATGAAGTTATCCGTCTTGAGGAAGAGCGAGCGGAGGGACGTCATGCCCATCGGACTAAAGCGGTGGTTGAAGCGGTCGAAGCGGTGGAATGTGGCCTTGCCGGCGTGAACCTGCAGCGCTGCTATCGGCATCTCGGCAAGCAGGTGCGCCACCCGTGCTACCTTCGCGGTAGACGCCGCCGCCGCCTTCGCATCGCTTTCCAAGTGGACGCCACTTGTTGGGTAGCACGAAGCTGCGCTGCGGGCCCCCGGCGCGACGGCCGACAGCCTCGGCTTCGGGTGCTGGTATCCCTCGAGCACTGCATCGAGGAACTCGACGAGGGTCAGCGGGGTGCCGGTCTTTGCGTCAACGCCGACGACGTCGTCCGGGTGGTCTCGGATTTTGCGCTGCATAAACTGCAGCAGCGACTTCGCCGTGATGCCGCTCGCCATATGGCAGTGCACGTCCACCTTGATGCAGTTGTGCGCGTCACCTCGCACCGGCTGTACCACACGAAGGCGTGACGTCGTGGCTGCCCATGCGCGTGCCTCGACGCTGTCCCCCTCCAACTGAGCTTCCCTGAGACGGTTGCGCGGACCCGCCTCCGCGTTCTCAGCTCCTGCTGCTGCTACGACTGCTGTCGTCGTCACCATGTAGTTTTCCTCATCATCATTCGTCAGTGCTACGTGCAGCTTGTACTTAGACTCGAGCATATCGAGCCGCTTGCTGGCGTACTTGGCAACAATGGGGTCGGCGCTGGCGAGGCGGCGCAGCATGCGCGTGTCCTCCTGAAATTTCGCCCACGTCGGCAACGCTGGCGGTGACGACGCAGATCGACTGTCAGCGTCGTCCCTGTGCGACTTCGGCGACCTCCCCTCCAAGCTCAGCACACCATCGCGCCACCTTAGCACCATCGCTGCTAGCGCGTTGTCGCTGCTAGCCTTGCTGTTATTTCTGCAGGGGCGCTCCGCCTGCATGCGCTGCACACACTCCGGGTGAGTGACGAACTGTTGGTAGGCCTCTCGCGTCGCCATGGCCGCCATCAGACGCTTCGCTGCGGCACTGGGCCCAACCCTGTCAGGTCCTGCGATGAGAATGCGCGGATACTGCATGACGGCCTCGTGCGCGTGGTAGCCGGGTAGGCGCAGGAGGAGAGACGGGTCATGTTCACGCTCTAGCACTCGGGCGCCAGCGCTGGCGGGGCGGCGATACACCGCGACGGAAGGGTCGCTGCCGTCGTCGGCGGCCGGCGGTAAAGAGAGAACGGCACGGAGTCGCTCCTCGTCACGCCGGCTGCACACCGCCTGCTCTCCGGACGTGGTCGTCGCACCGCCCCCCTCACGCACCGCGGCAAAGAGCACGTCAAGCTCGTGCTCCAGCGCACAGGCGCGGTGGTGCAGCCGCAGGGAGCTGACTTGGGTGGCAGGAAACTGAGTGTACCGCGCCTGTGCATGCGGCCAGGCATGACCAAAGAGTTGGCGCCGCTCTGCCAAGGAAAGACAGCCGCTACTCGCCGCCTCGAGGGAGCGCAGGCACATCTCCGTCACATCTGCGTTTGCTAGCCCGCGCTGCTTCGTGAGCTCCATCAGCTCCTCGCTGAGCGCGTCGTCCGTCGTGTCGTAAAAAAGAGGATCGAGAGTGGCGACGCTGACGTGTATGCCGGCCTGCACCGCAAGCGGAATGGCCGTCGTGCTTAGCGTATGCTTGACGGAGGCGCTGCTGCAGCGGTTGCGTGCGGGGGTTAGAATGACATGGCGCTGGGTCAGCATGTAGAGGTACGTGAGAGGGCTCCACTCGAACATCGTGGAAGGATTCACCACCGAGTCGGCGAGCAGGAGACCGAGAACGCTTTCGCCAAAGAGCGTGCGACTGCTGGCGCCGCCGTGGAGGGTGAACGTGAAGGCGGGCCGCATGTTCCAGGCCGGCGGCGAGACAGCCGCGCCACGCATGGCGGCGGTGGTAGCGCCGGTCGGGCGCTTCCACGGTGGGCCGGAGGCGAGTACAAAAGCGTTCACCAGCTGCACATTACGCCAGATATGATACACGAAGAAGGCGTCTGGCGGGGCTTGTGATGGGGCCACCGTGCCGCTGCTGCGGTGGCTGCCGGGCAGTGGGAACTGGGAGCTTGGGTCGCCGATGAGTGGCATCTCCTGTACCGCGGCGGCGTTGGTGAGGCTCACCGAGAAGCCTGTTGTCCGGCGCAGGAGTGCCAGCATCTCTGCCACGTCACGCGCCGCGGATGGCGGGGAGGCGGCAGCGCTGCTGTCTACGGCTCCATCAGCGGCGGCGGCGAGGTATGCTTCCCAGATGGGGCCAAAAATGTTCTGCAAAACGTCCCCGAAGAAGACTGGCGGCAGCGCGCGAGAGGGCGAGGCGGATACAGGGTCGCCACGCTCCACCTCCGCGGCGTGCTGCTGATGCTGCGCTTTCTGCTCCCCCGGACTGTAGGCGTCTTGCACGACATGAAAGCGGAAGAACAGGCCTGGGCACGACTCTAGCAGCCCACTCAGCGCGCACCACCGTGCCAGCCGTGGCAGCTCCGCCTTGTCCTCGCCCGACACGGTCAGCTCCAGCTCTAAACGGTCGTAGCCTGTGCCGGAGGCGAGGATGCGCTTGAGGATCGGCTGCAGGAGCTCCGCCAGCAGCTCACCCTCTCCATTGGCACCACCAGAGGTGCTCAGTACATGCTGGAGAAGCTGCCTGGCGTGAGGCGCACGTTGATTCTCGCCGGGGTCTGCGAGCTGCTGCAGGCTGAGCCATCGGTCTGCAGAGTCGGCTGCATAGCTCGGGCGCAGGCACAGCCCCTCTTCCGTCAGCACGCGCTCCGACCTGGACACGCTGCTGCCAAAGAAGCGCCGCACCGCCTCCTCGACGGAGATGTGCGATACAGTGTTAGACGCAGTGCTGCTGTTCTCATCGTCAACTGCTGCGCCTTCAGGGTGCGCCTCGCCGGCGGCGTCTTCTGTGTAGAGCGGATAGCTCGGCCGGTTCCGGCGCAGCTCGTCGATGAACTTGACCACCGACGCGGCGCACACAGACGTCTCGACGCGACGCAGGTCGCACTTGGGCGCGCGTTTGATATCACCGCCACCAAAGATGGGGTGATACTCATCCTCGCGACCGCCGTTGTAGGCACGGTAGAGGCTGAAGCGGCTCTGCAGCACCTTGATCCGCGGCTCGCATGCGCTGAAGACCTCACCATTGCTGGCGAGGCTGCTGAGACGGTCGAGTCGATCGAGGAAGGCTTTGTAGCTGAAGAGCGGATGTGAGCGCAGCTCTGCGGTGAGTGAGCTGACGGCGTCGTGCGCAGACAGAGAGGCGGCGACATCAGTTGCCGGGGTGCTGCACGGCTGCCGTTGCGGTGGCGCGGCTGCCACCCACGATATGCTCTTGCAGGCAGCTGCGGGGACAAGCAAGCCGTCCAGCGCTGAAACCGCGACGACATGTGGCTTCGAAGGTGTCGGTGCTGCTGCGGCGGTGGCAGCAGCCGCGGGCGTGCAGCCATGAAAAAAGTCTGCCAGACCTTGTAAAAGAGGCGCTGCTGCTGCCGCATGCGCGAGGTGTTCCTTGTACACATTCTTGTCGGTGAAGGTGGAGCCAAGTGGATCCGCCGCGCTGCTATGCTCTACCTCTCGCAAGTGCAAGCCCAGCCGCGTCGCCGCGGAGATGGACTGCGTATCGCCGATGATCTGCAGAGCTTCTAGTACCAGCGGCGCGCCCTTGTGGAGGGCTGCATCACCAGCGTCATTGTGGAGGAGAATGTCGTGCCACTGATTCTCCATCTTGTAAAGGTACGCGGAAAAGCGAGAGAGGGAGGCTTCGCAGGGGGTGACGTAGGGGGAGGGGGCAGGGCAGCGTGAGGACCGAGCGAGCGACGACAGTTGCGTGCTTTGTGGTGGTATGCCGAGATGGGAATGCGCTCACTGGAGCGGTGCAAAGAGAGTGATGAGGACAGCAGAGGGAAAAGCCAAACACCAACGCGGAGCTCCCGCGAAACGCCACTTAGGCATCACTGCGTGCGCAGGTGTGTCGGCGATTCCATTGGCGGTGAAGAGGGACAGATGCAGAAGCTCGTGGAGACGTTTGGATGACAGCTGTAGCAGCGGCGCTACATGAACGTCAACGCATACGCATACGTGCTCCGCCCCTCCTCCTCCTCCTCCCCCCCACAGACCTCGGGCCCACCGCCAGACGGCGTGACATTACTTCGACGCTTTGCCTTTCGCTCTCGCTGCTACTGCTGCGCACGCGCGAGGGAGAACGAGAGTGGGGTGGGGGGTGGGGCGGGACGGCAGGGCGAGGCAGACGCCGCCGCGCCGCCTCTCTTACGCGTTGCAAGAGAAGGGCTCGTACGTGCCAAGCATCGGTAGCGGTGGGGTGGGTGAGGTCAGTTAGGTGTGGGTGCTGCTCATGAGCGGCACGTGCGTGCGACTCTGGAGCGAAGGGGCGGATGCGTGCCGAGCACGACTCCTGGCGGCGAAGGTGCAGTTCGTCGCACATGTATGGAGGACGTGTTGGCCTGCCAACGCCCTTCGCACATGCAGCTGCTGTTCAGAACTCAGTTTTAACGACGAGGCACCGTGTGCGCTGTAGCCGCGGTGGGCTGGCGCTCGGGCATCACCGCCCGAATCGCTTTCCGCCTCTCTTCCCCCCGTGCCTGAGCAGAGGTCAAGAGAGGTGGAGGGATCGGCTTACGGCTCTACCTGGCCGGGAGTGTGGGCTACGCGAAAATAGGAAACTCATGCTTCATGTTCACCCCCTTGCGCTCCTCCACTTCCTTTCGCCGATTGCGCTGGTACGTCGCCATCACGCGGTCGCGAAGTGCCTTAATCTCCTCCTCCTTGCTCATGCGCGTCGCTGTGCCGTCGGCGCGTGTCGTGTGCGTGATGGCAGGCGCGAGCCCAAGCCGCGCAACGCGCTTCTGCTGAGCCAACTGACCGCCACCGGCGAGAAGGCGGTGCCGCTCGGCGGCGCTGCCACCGCCGTCGTGACGACGCCCTTCACGTTCTAGCGCGTCTGCTAGGCGCGACACGGCCGCGTTTCGGTTCGGCACAACGTCGAACACAGGGGGCGCCTCCACCCGCTCGCCGTAGCCCACAACGTCCACCAGTTCGTAGAAGTCCTGCGGATTCCGCTTTGCGCCACATTTCATGACCCTATGGGCGCCCGCCTCTGCTGCCCGGTGCTCAACGTCGGGGTCGAAGGTGATGCACTTGCGCTGCCGCTGCGGCGCCGCCTCTTCCGAAGCATTGCCATTGTCGCGGTCGTCGTCGCCGCTCGCCCGCTCGCCTGCGTCAGACGAGGCGCCACGGCGACGCTTGCGTGCTTTGCCCTCACCACTTTGGCGTTGCCCCTTCGCAGCGGCAGACGCCATCGCCGCCCGCTGAGACGCCGTCTCTTCCTCTTCCCTCTGCATTGTGCGTAGCTTGCGCTCAAAGGCGCGGTTCACGCGCTCGCGCACATCATCAGCAGTCTCCGCCTGCGCATCGTCGCCGTCCTTGCTCTTCCTCCTGCGAGTACGCTTACCACCGCCCTTGGCGGTCTTGGCGTACTCGTCCAGCTCCTCCTCGGCTGCCTGCAGCCGTGCCGCGATGCGGACTTGGCGCGCCTCCTGTTTACGCCGGTGCTTCCGCTCTTTCTTGCGGGCGATGATCTCCTCGACAGGGCGCGGCGCATCGCTGACGCTGTCGCTATCGCTAGCGACACTCCGTCGTCCACGGCTGCTGCTCGGCGGTAGCAGGACAGCACCGACAGAGGCACCTAGTTCGTCATTGAGCGAGACAAACGGTTCTTGCGTCTTGAGCTTCCTGGATGTCGATGAGGAGGGCACGGTGGAGGCAGCCGCCGCTGCCGCTCTCGTGCTTCCCTCGCCCGCTTCCTGTTCCTCCTTTGACTTCCGCTTGGTGCGGCGGCTATCGGCACTGCTTGCGGTGCTAAGATGCCCTTCCGCGCCTCGCTCCTGCTCCAGCGCGGCGCGCTTGGCCTGCTGGCGGGATTCCTTCTCCTGCAGGTACTCGAAGAGACGGCGCTGGCTGTGAGGGATGCTATCGAGGCTGCCCATCGTCGCTGCTGTCGGCACCTGATTCGCCATCTTCGCCCGCTTCTGCTCCCGCTGGAACGGCGACAGCTTGGCGTTCGTGTTGCGCTTGCGCGTGTGCGACTTGTGTCGCGGCACGCGATCACGGCGGGCCATGGCGCTCACAGTCACTGTCACAGTTACAGTTGCACACACACACAGCAAAATTCCTTAAGGGGGCCGCGCAGGGATTAGAAGATGTATGATGTACGCGTGTGTGTTTGCGCCCGAACGTGAGGAGCGATACGTGAAGGAAGCGGAGAATGTGCCAATGCCGGAGTCAGAGAAACAGTTCGGTGGAGGTGCTGAGCCACAGGAAGAGGGATACACACACACACACACGCACACACATATATATGTGTCTGTGTGTGTGCATACATAGGCGCATGTGTGGAGGGGTGAGGCGCATGGAAAGAGAGGCCATGAGGAAAGGGGAAGCGAGGGCGGCGTCGGTGGCGGCAGCAGCAGCAGCAACAGCAAGTAGGATGCCACTGAAAGTCTTTGCCCACAAGTACCCCTTCGCGTGTGTCCTGAGGAGCATTACCGCGGCATACGCTTCATAACGAGGCCTTCAACGCACACACACACACACACACAGACAGACAGACCCCCACCGACAGGTGCACGGTGAAGATGAGTAACGCCAAACGGCACGAGGATAGCGACGCACATCGCAGCTCGCCCACCATCACCCTCACGGCGTCCCTGTGGAGCTGTTCGGAGGACACAGCCTGGGTGTGCGTGCGCGTTGACCCCACTTCTTTGTACATGCCGCCGCCGGGATACACAGTGGCGCCATCTGGTGTGAACTCCTCAGTGACTGGCGACACGCCGGTGCATAAACGTGCCACGGAAAGGAGAAGACGCCCAAGCATGCCCGTGAGAGAGAAGCGCGGCGAAACACACGAGGAGTGCACGAGCGTGTCGCCCACACGCACACACTCCCCCCCCCATTACACACCTTTATGGAGCTCCCCCGAGTCGAACTAAGCATGCAGCGCCTACATGAGCAGAGAGGCAGGCAGACCCGTCACTTCCGCGCAGAGTTGACATGAACAACCCTCCACGCGATCGGCGAGGAGGAAGCGCTGCCGCCGCTTCTTAATCAATCGACTCCTCGTTCTCTTGCGCGCGCACAAACTCGGTGTTGGCGCGAGAGAGCGGGTCGGAGAGGGTTAGCGACACACGCACACCGGCCTCCAGCTCGAACTGGTCCAGCAGCTGCTTGGCCTTGAAGAGCGACTCGGCGTCGCGGAAGACGACGCGGAAGTGCCGCTCGTAGAGAGGCCAGCACGACAGGTAACCAGGAATGTCGCGCAGACGGCCGCGCACGCGCTGCAGTGGTGCGTGAGACGAGAGCGCCGCCACCGCCGTCACGAAATCCTTCTGGCGACGCGGGAACTGCTTAATGATTGTTGCCGGCGTCGACTGCCGCAGCGGTTGAGACTGCCTGCCGCTGCTGCGGACAGCTCCCTCAGCGTCGTCCTCCGCCGTCTCACAACGTCCACGGAACACAACGCCATCGGCCGCTGCGCTCTTCTCAGCGTCATCTGGCGACTCGGTCTTGACTCGCTGCGGAAGGGGGGCGTCAGCGCTGTTCTCGTGGTCGATGTGCCGCCGCTTTGCTCCCGAGAGAGTCGCTGCAGCGGGAGTGTCGCCGCTGCCTTGTGTGTCCGCGTCCTCTTCTCGTGCGCCCCCCTTCTCCTCACTCTTGACAGCCCTCATATGGGCGTGGTCCGCGTCGCTAGGTGCAGGTCCTTTAGCGATGCGCACCAATACTTCGTCTGCTGTTCGTCCAGGCAAGTGCACGCTCACGGGCAGCTTCTCTTCAAAGTAGTGCTGCCGCCGCAGCCGCAGGGCCAACTGCTCCACCGCGCCGACGTTGGCCGCCGCAGCCGCCTCCGAAAACGCCTGTGAAGGGGCTGTTGCGCCTTTTTGCGCCCCCTTCGCTGACCAAGACGACGACGGAGCCGCTGAGGGGGCCTTTGAACGCGGTGAGGGATGGGCAGCCTGCATCGGTGCGAAGTCAGCGTTTGCCGGTCCGTAGAAGCTGATTTCGGCAGAGCGGGTCTCGGTGCGGCAGCGTACAGCGTAGCTGCAGCCACGCACCGCACTCACGAGGCGCCGCGACTGCGGCCCGCCCTCGTGGACGAGCCGCTCCACATCCAGCGTCTCCTGGTAGTCGCTGCGCAGCCCGCAGTAGTTGGGCAGAGAGGCTTTGTGCAGCATGCCAAAATCGTTCTCGACGTTCGTGATGATCACGGTGTACTTGACCTTGTCCGACTCCTCGGCACGGGCGGCCGCGCCTGTTTGTGCGGTCTTGACCTTTGCGCCGTCGCGTGTGCGGGGCCCTTGGGGCCGCCTTTCCACCGTGCTCGCGCTTCCGCTGGTGTTGGGTCTTGCAGAACGAGCGCTGCAAGGCGTCGTGGGCGCGCCGCCCCGCTTCGTCGAGGCGCTACTCTTCGCTGTCCGCATGATATTAGCCGAAGGTGTGGGGTGAGGCCCGGGAGGCAGTAGGCGCCCCGAAAAACACTTTGGCATGAGCAGTGCCGTGTGTAAGCAGGTGCGTGCACGCCCATGAGGCGGAACACAGAAGCGCAGAGAGCACAAAAGAGAGGTGGGGTGGACGATGAAGACGAGGGAGAAGTGCGGCAGAGTCGATGCAGCACACCTGCCCGGAGGCCGGTGCGCTTTCCGCTCAGTGCGCGTGCTGCTGATGAGGGGCCGCGGGGGCGGGCCAGCGACAGCAACGGAGGGAAGGCACGGGTGAAGGGGTGAGTGCCGGGGCATGCGCAGCAACCGTTGCGCATATACACACGCACACACACACACAGAGCATACCTGAACCGCAGTGTGCTCAGGCACGCCAACAAAGAAGCGCCGATGCGGTGAGGGACACAGAAAAAAAAGGATGCGGTGAGAGGGGATGCAGTGCGGACCGCATACGCATACACCATCAGGAAACAAAGCAGACCGCCGTACGCTGAGGAACGCGGCCAGCAGAGCGTGACGGGGAGGTGGGTCTGTGCGTGGGGGGGGCGGCGGGGAGGAGGAAGGCCACCGCCGGCACGGCGTGAGGGCTGCTGTCCAAACGCAGTCGGTTTACGCCTCTGGCATCCCCCAACCAATACCCGTGCACCACTCACAGGCCCCTTTGCCGCGCAGCCTTCACGCCACATCGAGCTGTAGCGGCCCGCCTGCCTTCATCCGTGCCCCGGCACGCGGGTCTCATGCCTTATCGAAGCGGTACTTCAGCCTGGACAAGGCCACCAAGTTCGCGCGGGTGCCGAGCGTCGATCGCACGAGCAGCCCCGTGCCGAGGTGGAAGAGCGGCTGCCACACGGCCAGCACGTACTCGAGCGCTGCGTCGGTGATCTTCTGCAGCGACAACACCGACGGCGGCTGCAGCCCGAGATCGGCGTAGACGCTTTGTGACACGCGCTGGCGGTGCACCAGGGAGGCCAGCCAGAACAGCGAACTCAGGCTTGCAAGGGCTGCAGCGACCAGCTGGGCGGTCGCCGGATCCGCCTTGACACGCTGGCATAGCTGGCGGAGGGTGGGTCGCGGCGTTGCAGCCGGTGCCGCTGGTGAGGGGCTCTCCTCAACACGGCAGCTGTGCAGATCCTGTGGCTCCGTCCGCGTGAGGTCCTCGACGTTCACACGGAGCCGGCGACATGCCTCGAAGCAGCTCCACGCCGACCAACACAACAGCGCAATGCTGTAGAGCATCGCTGAGGCCGAGAGCACTGCCATCACACTACCAGCTCGCACGTCCGCCCCGGTGGCTGTACGGCGGCTCATGTAGTCATGTACGTACTTGCGTTGTGCGGTGCGCTGCTTCGCGTCCAGTGCCGCCAACGCCTCCAGGGAGGCCTTCGAGAGAGCTGTCGGCGCCGCTGCCGCTGCCCTTAGCGCCGGTGCGTCTTGCTGCTGCGCTATCTGAGCGAGACTCGCGGCGGCCGCCAGGTCGACGGACATGTCTATCAGCAAGGAGCCGCTCAGCAAGAGGAACGTGTGCACCAATGCCAGCACCGCCTGGAGGCAAACAATAACCTTCAACAGCTGCGTACTGCCCCGAAGCGAGCGGGCTAAGTAGGCAATGACCTCCTCCTGCTCATTCGTGCTCAGGAGATCCTCAGAGTCGATGAGCGCCTTGGCGTGCTGATTCCTGTCTGTGAAGTTGTGATTGCCGTGACGGTAACGCATGGCTCACGGGGGCGCAGCGCCAAAGCAGAGGCAGTGGAGCGGCGACACCGCTTTCCCCTCCGTCGGTGGTTCCCTTGTCGGCCTCCCCCTCCACACACACACATACACACACAGGAGTACCTGTGGCGCCTGCGTGCACGCGTGCTCCTTCTCCGGTGCGTGCCACGCAGTACACTTACAGGCGGCACCCGCACAGCAGATGGCCACGCAGGCGTTCCAGGCAAGGGCGGCGAGGGGGCGGGCCCTTTTTCGTTCTTGAAGGGCACAGGCAAGAGCGGCGCAGAGCTTTCCTGTCGAGGGATCCGCCCTTCTTCACGCGCGCCTCCGTCCCTCGAAGCTCGGCGGTAAGGGGGAGACCAAACTAAGAGGGAGAGAGCAAACCTTTCCCACGATGGCGCGAGGGCTGCACAGTGTGTAGAGGGGCGTGGCGCAAGAGAGGCTCGAGTGGTGTGCAAGAGGAGGGCAGCGGAAGAGCATGAGAGAGAAAGAGAGAGGGCGCCAGAGATGCCGGCGGCGACGCCGAGGCGGCTGCCGATGTATGCGCGTGCGTGTGTGTGTGTGCTTGACTGAGAGCCGCAACAGTGACCCACCAGCCAACTCGGCCAATGGCACCACCTCTCGAGGTCAGGAGGGACCCCTTCGCGTTTCCCGAGTCCAGCAGCAACACATACGCGCTCGTTTTCCCCCCTTTTTCTCTTTCGGGCAGGCACGGCGAAGAGCTTAGGAGGCGAAAGCGAGGACCCACCGCAACGGGAAGGATGGTCGGTGGTGTGCTCATGTACGAGGAGGCAGAGAAGGTGCGCGCATGTGTGTGTGTGTGTACGCCATCACCGCTTCTCCTCCCGTCGCCTCTTCCTTTGCAGCCACGATACTGAACGGACCACGAGGCTCTTCGTCCCCCGCTCCAGCCCGCCCCCATGGCTGTGGTCACCGGGGCGCCGCCTCAGCTCCACAGAGTACGGCTTCGCGACTGGTGCCACGACTGCACTCGCAGTGGCCCTTGCGGTGGGCATGGCCGGCGGTTTCGTTGGGAGCGCGTGGCATGCACGGCGGGGCTGCTTAGGGGATGTCGCCAAACGGTAGCGGCGAACGACTAGCGCAGTTGCTGTTGCGCGACCGCAGCTGGTGGTGCAACTCGGTAAGGCACTCCGCAGCGTTCGCCGCGTTGGAGCTCCTACCCCCTGCGGTGCCCAGCGGCGTATCGTGGCGCCGCCACTGTACCTGCGTGTCATTACCGCCGCTTACTGCGACGCTGCGAGGGATAGACGTCGACCACGAGACGGAGCGAGGCATCCCCTCAGTGCGGAGGGCAGCTGCGTACCCACTCGCCTCCTCTACCGCCGCATTACCACCGCCGTACGCATCCCTGACTTCCACTGCAGGAGAGGGCGCCGACCGGTGGCAGGGTTTCGCGGGCGAGGCGCTGCTCCTGAGAGACGAGAGCTCACGCAACATGGAGCTCCACCACCCAGGCAGGTTGCTGAAGGGCCGCCGTGCTGGGCGACAGCCATGCCAGAGCCGAGCACAGCACAGCGTCCTGGGCAGCCGCATCAGAGACTGCGCGAAGACACACATGGCCCGCAGCGCTTGACCGCCGCACGGGTGGGCAGCGCAGGTCTTCGTGAAGTGGGGCTTCAGTCGAGACAGCGGCAGCAGAAGGGTCGCCAAGTGAGGGAGAGGATGGAGGAGGCGGCCGTAGCCGCCGCCACCGCTGACGGCCGTCTCTTTTTCCGATTCCTCAGAGACAACGCCGCCTGCGCGCCACCCCGGCCGCCCAGCAGGTTGCGGGTGCCCAAGAGCGCGGTGCAGCGCGCGCCACCACTGCACCTTCACCGAGCCGGCCTGTCCCGCACCGCCCCCAAGCGTCGGCGCCACGACCACATCTGCCTTCACCTGCCAGCCCAACCAACACAGCAGCAACGCCGCAAAGAGGAGTTGCCCCAGGCGTAAAAGAGGTAGGTAAAAGGCTAATTCAAGCACAATCCAGGCACCGCTCGTTCTGACACACTCCATTCGGGTCAGTGTGGGGATGTCTATGAAGCCTGTGGCTCTCACACGACCGTCCCCATCTTGCACACGTACCTCCTGTACAGTGCCCATGACCGGCCTTGAAGGGGCAGCGACGGAGGCCGACTGCAGCCAGTCGTCCATCGCCGATGTAGCCTCGCCGAGCTCGCGCAGACTACTTAAAGTCGCACTGATGCCCCGCGTGAGGACCGAGAACGGCCAGCACAGCTGCAATCGCCGCGCCAGCGTCCAGCCCCAGTACACGTACGGGTTCGCGAAGAACCACCTGTGACCTATGACACGGTTGAAGTCATCAGCGCTGTACGCGACGCGCACGTGAGGGTTGAGCAGGATGATCGGCGCCCGCCTTTCCTGCAGGAGGGTGGCATGCGCTACATCTTGGCAGATCAAGAGGCACTCCGAGGCGAGACAAACCCCGTCGCGCACCTGAGTCTGCCCACTAACGGTGGCGCCGTAGGAGGGAGTGAAGGCGTGGCGAAACCTCAGCGACGGGTACCGCGCACGGTAGTAGGTGCTATCCTCCTCCGCACGCAGCGTCGCCGGCGCAGCAGACGACATACCGCTGCTGCCTCCTGCCTTCGAGGCTGCGTCGATGCGGCGCGCGAGGTCCGGCGCGGTCGCGAGGAGAAGCGTGAGGTTTTCGATCCGTAGCCGGAGCTGCGTCCAGTCTTCGCTGGCCGCTGAGGGTTGGCGCACCTCGTGATCCTCGACACCATGCAGGAGGCTCTCGAAGCTATGGCTGTTACTGCACACCTCAGGCTCGTAGAAAGGCACATCCGTCAGCGCGGCGATCTCGCTGCGCGTCTTGCTCCACAGCTTGCACTTCGACATCAGGCGGCGGGCCAGAACGCGTGTGTAGTAGCGCGACAGCGCTGTCTTGGCGAGCAGGTCGCGCACATCGCCGATGCGGTCGTAGACAGCACCCGAGGGATGTAGCGCGACATCAGGGGATGACGCAGCGGCCGCATCTGTCGCACTGCGTCGTGTGTCACTGGTGGTGACTGGCCGGGTCGGGGTGAGGAAGAAGCGGCCGCGGATGGCCGCGACACCGTTCCAACAGCACTTGACTGGGATGGAGGCCGTCTCCGATGCGCGATTGCCGTGGTGTGTGCCACGGAAGATGCGATAGAACGCATCTTGGGTGGCGTGGTCGTCAGAATACGGCATCACCCCCTCGAAACACTTGCCGAGCCGATCGCGCGCGACCCATGTGTCATAGAAGGTCAAATAGAAGTCCATACCACACGCCATGTCGAAGCTGGTGGCGGTCATGGTCGAGGTGGCGCCGGACGGAGATATCGGCGCTGTGTCTCTTTGGCGCTGCTGTGCATGGCCGTCGTCATGGATGCTGGCCGCTGAGGCACCCGCCTTCTCACGGCTTGTCTTCGAGGCGGAGGACATCCAGCCGTGTGGCCGCGTCGTCGCCGCCATCTGTGACTCTGCACGGCTCTCCAGCAGCGCTGTGATGTCCTGCGGGCGGAAGAAGATGTCATTGAAGAAGAGCACCACAAGACTATCCGCGCCACTATCTGCGCTATCCTGCTCCTGCCTCGGCGACCGCTCGAAGGCGTTCATGCCCTTCTCGTAGAGAGGCGCGAGCGCCTTGTTCCGGATGCACGCCATCCACTCGGTGCGCTCGTGGAAGGGCTGCCGCTCCACGTAGCCGAGGCAGGAGCCTTCGGTTGTCGCGTAGACACGTCGCACCCCGGCGGCGTGCAGCCGCGGGATCAGCACCGTGAGGATGAGGTCGGCCGTCCTATCGGGCGATATGGTGGCGTAGATGGAGACAACAACGGAGGTAGCGAGGTCGAAAAAGGGCTCCACCTCCTCCTCCAGGAAGACGATCAGCGCCTCGGTGAGGTCAGGCAGCACCTCCTCGCTCTTCCATAGGTTCATGGCGATGTAGAAGTGATCCCAGCCGTGCGTCGGCGTGTGCGGGGTCGCGCGATGCGCCACGGCGGAGCGGAGCCGGCCTTTCGGAATAGAGACCTTGATGGCGGGCCCAGTGCCGTTTGCGATGCCAACCCTATCCGCTGCTGCCATCCTCGTGTCGGCACACTCGCCGGTGTGCGCCTTCTCGGCCGTCGCGCCCTCGTGCTGCGCCGTCAGCGGCAGGGGCACCCATGGGTAGGGCACAAGCTGGACGTCGTCGGAGGCCAAAGGGGGCGAGGTGGACGAGCCGCGATGGTGGAGAGTCAAGTTGCGTGGGTAACACACCTCAACCACGTCCCCGGAAGCCGCGCCATCCTCTTCGTTGCAGCGGTCGCCGCCATCCACACTGCCTTGCCCGCCCAAGAAGCGAAGGAGTGACGTGGCAGGGCGCCGCACCTTCCACGACTTGTGATGCCGGTTGCGCGCCGCCTCCGCACGCGCCGCCACCCTCTCGCTCTGTCTCACCGCGTCCACGAGCATTGCCATCTGCGCGGCACCGCTGCCCGGTCGGCGCAGCATCTGCACCTGCTCAAAAAAGTCGTTCGACGCAATGGTCCGCGCATCGCGCACGTCACTGAGCTGTGGGGCACCGGTACGGTTGATGTACTCGGTGACAAAGGCATTCGTCACGTAGGGAAATTCGTGCCGACTGAGCGCCAGCGGTGCGGCTCGCCATTGCGCACGAGAAGTGAATAGGAGTGTCCACAGACTGTGCTCCTCGTACCGCAGCTCGTGCACCTCACCAGCATGAGAGCTCTCGGCGTCATCGAAGATGCTGTCCTGCACGATACCGACGAGCAGCAGCAGCCCGAAGAGGGTGAGGAGGGCAGCATCGCGCAAGAGACTGGCATGATGCATTGCAATTAAAAAAGCAGAGGGAAGCAAAGAAAAGAGAGCGGAGGCGCGACCAAACGCAGCGCAACCAAAAAAGCGTGCGAGTGTGCGTGACGACAGAGAGGGAGGGTCACTTGCGTTCGCTGCGATGTACGAACACCGAAAGACGCCTTCACGTAGCAGAGGCACAGGCTCTCTTACGCACACGCAACATTAATATATATATATATATATGTATATATTTGGACACGAGGAGGCAGAAGAAAGGGATCGAGGCGCAACGCCTTCAGGGCAGAGGAGCCCTTGACTGGTGGGCGGGTGGGGTGAGAGAGAGAGGTGGTGGTGGCGGAGACTAGCGATGCGGTGTGGGTGTGGGTATATGCTGCCGGGAAAGGTTTCGCGGAAGAGCGCGTGAGGATGAGATGGCCGTCAACGTTGTAAAGGAAGCGCGAAGGCAAGAAGGAGAGGAGGTGGAGAAGACGTGACCGGAGGGCCTCGGAGCGGAGCCGATAGAAAGGGAGGTGGGGCGAAGGTAGAGGTGGCAACGAGGGATCTCAGGGCAGGGATGGAGCCGAAGCGCAACCGCTTGAAGGCACTCGAGTCCCATGGATGGAGGCCTTCCACCTCAGTTTTCGCTCTTCAGAGGGAGGTTGTCTGCACCTTTAGTAGTGGCGTGGCCGTGAGCGATGGTGCATGCGCGCAGGTGCTGATGCAAGCTGAGGACGAGCTGCGCTACTCATTGTTTGCTGTCACGCGAACGCTGCTGACACCTTTGGCCGGCGCATCTTCGTGGGTGACGCTCAATTTGTTAAACACTCCTCGCCGGTGTACTCTTCACATACGCGCATGCATGCAGAGGGCCGGCGCCGCGGCACAATGAGAGCAGGTACATGCATACAGCCGTGCAACAAGGGAGAGCCGGCAACTAGATACCTTCGTCCTCAGCCTATGCCCTCTCTTCGTCGACAGCGCAGGCGAACGAGAGCGAAAAAAAGCGCAGCTCAACTGACGTTGGGTGGTGCACGACACTTAATCACGCACCTACGCGCTCACCCTACGCGCGAAAGGAGTGTGGAGCCCATCGTGTACATCTCTTGCTTGCGGTGAAGCCGCCAATGGCGACCCGTCTCAGCACTGTGGTCTTTCATATCAATCTGCGTACGCACTGCTGCTTGCAGCGGAGGCTCAGTCGACGCTCCGCATTCGCGGATGCGCGTGCCCGTCAGGCTCTTCACGTCGGATGACCACCGAGGCGGACAGAGACGCCTCGCCATAGCCCTCTTCTTCAGTGAGCAAATCGGTCAGCAGCACTTCACCCTCGCCTGCCCAGCCGACAGCTCCAGTCACTAGCGCCACGCGCGGTGTGAGCAGAACCACGGCGGCGGCATGCGGTGTGCGACGTGCGATGTCTGTGTATATGGAGCTTGTGACAGTTGAAGATGCTGTGGGCGGCGGCGGCGGCTCTGCGCTTTCTCTCGTCGCGGGCGTCACGGTAGGGGGGAAGATGACAACGGAATCACCGCGCTTTGTGGCGGCCACGTACACGTCAGGAGCGCATTGCAGGAATGCTAGCTGATCTGGCGTGTAAAGCCGCTGAGCTTCCGCGTGCGCGCGGGCGCAGAGAGACCGATAGGCTGCGCAAACGGTCCAGGTGAGCTCCCCTTGAACGTCCTGCCCCCGCGCTGCCTTACTCCTGGCGCAGCGCTGCACACTTGGAGAGTGCGCGAGCTGGCGCAGCTGGTAGTGCTGTACGATGGCCACTCGCACCTGCGCTGCACTAGATGGTGTGCCGTAAGGGCCACGCTCAGGGACCGGCAACACTCGCGCTGCTGCAGCGCCGTGCGCCCACACCCACAGCCTGCCGCCGCGTGCGCCGACCACAACAATGACCTCCCCCGCAATACTGCTGGCGGACCCGGACTCGCCTCCGTCGCTAGACGCTCCGGCACGGCCGCCGCTCATCTCGAAGACCTCCCCGGGAACAAACCCAAACACCTGTGCACACAGTGATGGGTGGGTCGAAAAGAAATGGACCTCTGAGGCCTGCACGAAGAAGGCGAGGTCACGCAGGATGTCGCCCGGCGAGAGGACCGGCACCGTGGCCAACGACGACGGCGGCTGTTCGCTCTCAGCGGAGTCCGATGAACTTTGCGGCTCGAGCGACGGCGGCTGGCTCAAGCGAATTGCCTTTGACAGCACTGCGCCGACGCCACGGGCGACCCGGAACAGCACCGAGCTTGAGTGGCGGCGGCGGTGCACTGTGGTGCTGTACGGAAGACGCACTGAGTCCGCCTTTGCGGTGGGGCGAATCGACTTCATTTTTGCTCAGCTCAGCTCGGGGAGGGGAGGGGGAAGGGGCGGAGAGACGGCAGTTACGAGTCGAAGGGAGCGTGGGCGATGACTCCAGCGTTGCTGCATACGTCCGTCAGAGAGCGGGAGAGGGAGAGAGGTGCCTCATACCAGCGCCCACCGCGATGAAGCCTAGCCGAATCCGACCCGGTGAGAACAGCGCGCGACGGCCCTTTTTGCTGCTGTGCATGTTGGGTGGTGTGCGTGTGTGTGTGTGTGACGCAGAGGGTGAGGGCAAGAGGAAGAGAGAGCGAGTGAGGGGAAAGGGGTGGGGGTGGGCATTGGGCCTGCACATCATCGCCGCACACAGGAGGAGTGTGCGTGTGCGCATCACGAGCCCAAATGCGCATCCGATGGCCGACGGCGCAGACCCGCGCACATTCAAGCCGATGCGGCCACGCGCGCGTCCGCTCATTGACGACGAGCACCTCCCCGTCCTTGCGGCGTGTATCGGCCTCTCTGTGCGTGCATGTTCGTCATGGCTTTAGCACGGGACTGCGATTTGTGGCCCTCTCGTCTGCTCTGTGCGAGTCCCTGAAGTGATAGCGAAGGCGGAGGATCGCAGTGGTGATCGCCTTGACTCAAACGTTGCGACTACATAGGCGCAGCCACAGCCGCGCTCAGCCGTGCGCACGAGAGGGTACACGCACCGATTTGGACGCTCGCCGGCATCAGGCCAGAGATGGTGCGTGCGGGCGCGAGAGAGAGGGAGGGAGGGGGAGAGAGCTGTGCGCCACAGTGACGCTTCGACACCGACATCAGTGAACTCCTGTTGGCTTCCGCCACCTCTTCACTCCGTCTAGTCCCCTACACCGAGTGCCTCTCCCGCATCACGAACAACTGGACACGCTCGACAAGCACCGCAGCGGGCTGTCATGCACGTTGACGTCTCCGCTTCTGCAAGAACGACCACGCACGCCACAACCACAAGCCGAGGAGGACGCCTGCAGTAGCCATGAGCTGACCAAGCACTACTGGATGCTGCATCCACCGCAGACTGAGGAGCAAGTCGTTCAATGGCAGCAGGCGATTTATCAATGAGGTCTGCTGCGCTGGCTGCTGCATCGTTGGTTGACCACTCCGCCAGCCTACAGTGGTACGTTGAGGCTTCGAGTAGGAGTTGTCCGCGGCGCCGGTGCTCGAAGGCGACATATTACTGTCTTCCAGATGCACGCGCCAGTCTCCGTGGTAGCTCACCATCAGAGCACGCATCATTTTGGCCGTGGCGGCATCCTGCCCGGCTTTGTAGATGTCTTGAAATCGATCCCGGCCTTCCAGACCGTCGAGGAACGCCACCGCGCCGCTTGCTGTGCTCTCCATCAAGGCGGCCCACAGTCGCCACACCACCTCGCCCACATGCGCGCGCTTTGGCGCTGTTCCGAGGAGGTCATCGGCGCCGGTGTCCTCTGCACTGTCAACGTCAACCGTCCACGCGCCGGCCTCGAGCGTGAGGCTTGTGCCAGGGCTGGTGTCTGCCGTGCCGCAATGGGCGGCTGGGGCCCATGTGCGCGCCTCACAGTGGAGTTGCGCAGCGTCCCGCCAGCGGTGCCAGTTTCCTGTGTGTGCCCACAGCAGCAGCTCCTTTACTACTTCGACGCACAGGGAGCTCTGCGTTGACTCGGCTTGGAGGAGGCGCTGCCCATCAGGAGAGCGTGCAAAGCACTCCCACGTAGCACACCTAGCCGGGGGTGGCGATGACGACGCGGACGGCGGATAGAGGAGGCCTTCCAGCTCATCCAGGGTGTCCTGAGCGTGGCGGTCTGAGGTGGAGAGGCAGTCCGAGTCGGTCACGATGGCTATTCGTCCACGTCGGAAGCGACAGGCAGGGGCGGCGGCGGCACACGTGGTGGGTGGTGGAAGTGCGAGGAAGCCCAGGATGCCATGCGTGAGGCGTGGGGTGACTGCGCTTGCGTTGGCTTTGTCTGGCGCCCGTTGGCCGGCCTCGACCGGCTTCAGTCCGCCGATGCGGACCGGATGCCCCTCTCTCCTTCCCATCAGCACATCTTCCCAGCCGTCCACCACCACCGCTGCGCCCTCTGCCCTCCCAGACGCAGACGACGAACCGCCGCTTGTGCCGACGATGGTACGCTTCACGAGGCGCCGCTGCAGCTGTGCCCAACTCAGCAAAACATTGCACATGACAGCCTCACCGGCCACCGTTGAAGGCACCGTCTGCGCGCTTGATGGGCAATCAGTGGAGCGGGTGCCGCCACCGCTGGAGTTGACGTTGGCCTCGCGCAGCTCCTTCGACGCCCCAGCCGAGGCAATTCCCTTTCCCTCCTGTTCCACGGCTGCCTGCGCGGGTAGACGCCACTGCAGCACACCAGCGGCGCGGAGGTGCCCAAGTGAGCGGAGATCCGCCGGCTTCGCCAATGTGCTCACGCCGCCGCCGCCGCCGTACGTAGTGGCCCCATGGCCATCCGGCCCGCTTCCCCCTGCCGGCGCGGCAGCGCTCACCACGAATACACCGTCTATCACCAGCTCTTCGCTCAGCTCAAACAGTCGCGCAGGCCTCACGTCTCGCAGTCCCTCGCTGGTCTGATTGGCTGCAACGTTGCAACCGCTGCCGTTGCTCATAGCCCCTGATGCAGCCGTCACCTCCGACAGCCAACGGTTCCATGATGGCACGTGACTAGAGCCCGGCAGACCGCGGGTGGAGCTGTTTGCCAGTCGCCTATACGCCCGCAGGTGGCGCACCACGTTCCTGTCGCCATCCACATCGGCCGCTGCCTCCGACGCCTCGGCGCCGCTACCGCGGCGAGAGCGATCCGTCTCATACAAATTTTCGTCGCGCGTCCAGTGTAACTGTGCCGCCACATCGGCGCTGTACCACTCCGTTACCAGAAGAATGTTCAGGCCATCTGCTGAGCAGTTCGCGCCTCCGCTGAGCACCGCATGAGTCAAGAGGCGCCGCATGCCAGGCGTTAGCGGCAGCTCCGGGTCAACGATGATCAGCGTGCCGACTTGGGCCAGCGCATCCGCTGGTGCCATCTGCCTTGCGAGTGAGGCGCTGGACAAGCGCTTTGCGGAGGGGGACAGCGCGGCGCTACCGCCGGCTTCGATGGAAGAGGCCATGGCGCTCATGCGCAGTAGCGGAAACGTCCCCACCGCCATCCCAAGTGTGTGGCGCAGGTAAAGCCACAGCAGAGAGAGGTTTGTGTGTGGGTGGTCGCCGCCGTTCGCCTCGGCGTAGGCCCGCTCATCGCCCTGGCGCCGTGGTCCACGCCGCGGAGCCACGCCAGCAGTGGACTCGTGCGGGTCGTCGCCAGCGATGAACAAGTCCGAGGTGGCCTTTGGAGGGTTGAACCAGTCGAGGCTCGTGTCAATCAGCACTCGCTGCGCGCGGGGTGGGGGCTGTACGACGCGAACAGCGAAAGGCACGGTCAGCGTGGGTTGAGATGAGGATTCACCGGTGAAGATGTGCAGCGCACCCTCGACGTCTAGGGCGCGAAACAGGTGAAGGAGCGGAACGCAGCTGTCCGTGTCTTTTGGCACCTCCGCACCGTTCCTCGTATGCCACTCGTCAGGGCTGCCGTGGCTGTTAGCAGACCTCTGACCAGGCGCAGCGCCTTTCGCACCACTTTGCGCTTTCTTCCCCCTTTCTCGCCGCACGACCACTGTCTCGCGTGCCGCGTCGTAGCAAAGACGCGTGTGTGCGGACGTGGGGGATGAGATGGCGACGGAGAGGCTGAAGGAGGTCGGCGGCGGTGACGGCTGCTGCTTGCCCAAGTAGGAGCGCGTCCGCGACCTGCTCGCCACCACCGTGAGCTCCGTCGCTACGCGTAGAAGCCGGCGCGTCCACCGCTGCTGCGTGCGCCGCCGCTTCGTTGACGGAGGCTCACCGTTTCGCATATGGCGCGGCCCCAGAATCGCATCTTCACCCCCCTCCACTTCGCCTCCAGTGAAGGATGTGCGGCTCGAGGCGTATCGTGCCGACGAGTTCAGAGGCGACGCCGAGCTGTGCGAGCGTGCACGACGGTCATCTGGCACACCACTCGAGAAGAGGGGGATCGACTGGGCGCCGTGATGACAGCTACTGTTCGTTGATGGATGAGCCTCACGCGCACGCGCGTATCCGCTAACTTTGGTGAGTGTATATGCCACGCGGGCATACGGCCTTGCTGACTCAAGGCGCGCCGCTTTGCCACGTGGCGCTGCTGCAGTGTCAGGGGAAGCGCAATCGGCGGCAGCGGAGGCTGGGGAGGGGCAAAGGTGTATGGATATGTTCAGCAGCACGGGTGTGGCGCCGGGGTAGACTGGGAGGTCCGAAAAGGGCCACCAGTACGCGGCGGGCTGGGCTTCAAGGGGCACACCGGGTAGAGCCGGCAGCGGCGAGACGACATCTGCCGCCCCGGCCGGATCATGCGGAGGTCGACAACGCTGCGGAATCCCGACACCGATGCTGCTGGTGTCACTTGGCATCTCACACCCAATGCGTACGAATGGTGGTATCGCGAAAGAGTCGCAGGTGCGCAAGGGGTCGGGTGCATTGAGGCTCGTGGGCGCGCGTGTCCCTGCGATGATGGCGTGCAGCGCGCGGAGTGGCTGCACCTCGCCCGCTCCTTGAGCGAGAATGCTGACTCGCGACACGTGAAGGTAGCGAGCGTAAAGCTGCAGCAGCGGTACACCAGCCAGCACTCGGCGAGGATGCTCATGGGCCGCCGTTGCTGAGGGGTCGCTGTGCGCAGCTGCCGCGGGTGGGGAGTGAGGCGATAGGGGCGGTGATGCTGCAGTTTCCACTAGCGGAGTAGCCGTGCGCAAGATCGCCGCGCGGACCCGCAGCGAGTCAGAAATGCGGGTGATTCGATTCTGACGGAGGCTGTCGAGAGCACTACCTTTGGTGATGTTCGGTGCTGTGACAACGGACCTAGATGACCGTGCCGCCTCGAGGCAGAGCACCACGACTCCCGCCACGATAGGGGCAGCAATGCTCGTCCCAGATGCAGAGCGCAGCTGCAGCGCTGGTGAAGCATGACGCATTCGTGGCGTTACAGCGGCGAATGCCGCTGCCGACACGCCTTGAACAGCCCACACGTTTTGGCCGAGAGCGATGAGGTCCGGCTTCGCACGACCAGCACCAAAGGGCAGCTCCCACGTCGTGGGGCCGCGCCCGGAGAAACGCGCCACAGACTTGTCGCCGCCACCCGCGGAAAAGGACTCAGCGAGGTCGCCGAGAACGCTTGCCGAGCGGCTGAGGTGAGAGAGGGCATGTGCCGCGGGGTCGCCCCGTGCATGGGTGCCGAGAGTGCGTCGCGTTCGCGTCGCCCGGCGGGACGTACCATGCCTTTCGATTCGAAGGGCGCCAACGGCCAACACATCGGGCATGTCCGCTGGGCTTTGCACGCTGCCGAAGCGCAGCCTGGCATTGCCGGCGGCCGCCACGACGATGACGCCGTACTCATGCATAAGCCGGTATAGCCTATCCTGCACCTGTGAGTTATCGTAGTAGTCTTCGCTGCCGTAGGAGAGACTAATGACATCCACAGTCGCGTCGCGGCGGCGGCGGATGTGCGAATCGGATGTGTTCCACACGCCGCGTAGACGACCTGCTTCGCCTTCCTCAGCTTCGCGCAGCAGCGTATCGAGGGCGTGGACAAGGTAGCGTTGCTGCGTGCGCTTGTGTCGGTCAAAGACGCGAAACACACGCACGGTGGCGTCAGGAGCCAGTCCGAAGTACTGACCAGTCAAGCAGAGGCCCCCTTCACTGCTGCACCGCGCAGACTTTTTCGCCGGCTTTCCAGTCAGCGGCGGCACAGCGAGATGCCCTGCCAGCACGCTCACGCTGCGCGTCCCGTGAGCGCAGCCGGCATCTTCGCACGCCACCCCAGGTATGACGCTAGTGCAGGTGACGGAGTTGCGGCTGCGCTCGGTGATGCCGGCGCACAAGCCGGTATCCAGCAACGCCACGCGGATGCCGCGGCCCGAGAAGCAGGTAAGCCGCTCTGCAGAGTCCTCGGAGGTGACGACCCCCGTCAAGCTGTGGATGCAGCGCGCACCGTAAGTGCCAAGGTAGTAGTCGCGCGGATGCACGCTGGGTTCATCAGCGTATGCATCGGCGAAACCGCGCGCAGCTCGCGTGGTCAGCGGCCATGGCCCTTCCGTGGCATTGAGACACAACAGCGCAAGAAAGGATGCGGCGAGAAGGCGGATGGTGCAGAAGCGCAAGCCAGCAAGCGCCTTCATCATCACAGCGACAAGGGAAGGTGCTTCCCTTTCTCCTCCGTGATCCGACACTCGTGCCGTCTCGGCCAACCGCCGCTAGACCCGAATAATAGCGCCACTGTGGTCACGGGGAGGGGGCGCTCAAGAGAAGTACGCGTGCTATGGTGCACGAGGAGGTAACAGTCGCTGGCCACTGTAGGGAAGTGGGGGGGCAGAAGAAGCGCAGCCACTACGTAGCCAAGTTGGGTGTAAACAGGCGCCCGTCCCATGTCTGCGTCCTTGTGTGCCGGACGAAATGGTGGGCCTGGAGGCGATGCACCGAAGGACAAGCCAGCTGCGGCGTCTTTTTTCCGACGGTAGAGAAAGAGGGAGGGCTGGAGGGGAGCGTCAAGAGGACAGACACTCGACAGTGCCCCTGTGCACAGCGCACGGCGCGCGGCCGTGTGTGTGTGTGTGTGTGCACCTCTGGGGTGATAACGAGTACAGTGCTCCAAGCCGCGCCACACCCCTGTACTCACATGTATGGGATAGGGGCGCCTCTTTTGCTGGCGGGGCGGAGGGGTGCGTGTATGCGGGTACCCCGTGTAATCGGTGGGCTTGCTTTACATCTGAAAAAAACGGGAGCGAGATGGAGCATGTGCGGGAGAGGGTGCGTGAGGCCGCTGCCGCTGTCTTCAGGGGCCTGAGGCACAGTACTCCGTGCACACACACACACACGCGCACACACAGAAACGTGTGCGTCTATATATATATATATGTGCATGTGTGTGTGTAGAGAGAGAGAAACCATTCACGCAGGCTACTCAGGGGTCGGGATCATCGGCGGAGCCTGCGTGTTGTTTGTCAGGAGGTGCATCGCCAGCCAACGCAGCGGGTCCTCGGGTTTCTGCTTGGCCAGGGCTGCCAAGGCGGGTACGAGGGCCTGCTTCAGATTGGCCTGCACATACTCTCGAGAGACGGCTGGCGCCGGCACATCCTCCGCCAGCATGCGAGGGAACAGCAATGCTACGGACCTCTTCGCTCCGTTCGCCGTCAGCGACGCCCAGAAGGGCAGCTGGCGACCTTGCGCGTGATGCTCCTCCAGGAACGCCGCCAGCATATCGGCGTCCTCGCCACACAGCTGTGCCGCGATGAAGGACTGCAGCAGCTCATGGCAGTTGGTGCGAGCCACGACAAACACATATGCTGTGCCGACCAGGTCATGCGCCGTCGGCAGCCGCGACATGGGAAAGCCTTCTGGTGCCCGCACAAGGCCAGTCACCGTCTCTGCAGAGGACCCTCCAACAGGCGGCACAAGCGGCTGCTCTAGCGCCACCGTCAGCTTCTGTGCGACTTCCCAGTTCAACAGGCGCAGCTCCTCACGCACAACGATGAAGCCGGCGTCGTAGAGCTTGAACTTGAGGTACTGCACAAAGTCACGCACGCGAGCCAAAGCGGGAGTGACAATCAGCAGCGCCTTGCTTACAGTGCCGCCGAGCGGGTAGGTGCTGGGGCTGTAGCTGTCCACGGAGGCGGCCATTCGCGCCAGCTGTGGAAGACGGAGGAGAAAGGCACTAGTACACTGAGATGGGGAAAGAAGAGTGCGAGGGGGAGGGGAAAAGTTGCGCGCAACGCTCTTGACTGAGAGGCAGCGAAAAGGTCGAGGGGGACGACGACTTTAAACGAGCTGCAGAAAGTAGCGCAGCGACTGAGCGAGTGTGACGGCACCGTCGTATCTCGACGCGCTTGCTTGTGGCGTACCAGCGTCTCGAAAGCGCCCACCCGCCCGCATAGAGCATGAAAAAACTGTTCTCACCCGCCACTCATCCCACCATCGCGTAAGCAAGCGCTGCTGATCCATGGAAGGCAAGGGGGGGGGAAGCGCGCACGCAAGTGGTCACTGTGGTGGAGCCCCCCTCATGATGGTAACTAAGGCATGACATCCGCGCTGTCTTGCTGAAGCCGATGAATTTGGGGCTCTCGCGGGCACTTTTCTGTTTATTGGACGTGGCCACCTCTCCTGTCTCCTCGGCCTGCGTTTGCCCACCGTCTTCCTCGTCCGTCTCCGACTCTCTTCTACCGTAAAGCGCGCGTCGCATTCAGGTAGACAGGGAGGGGAGGACAATGAGATCAGGGGCCACTCTGCCCACCTTTCTCCTCTGCCTCTCAGTGCAGCCATCACCAAACTCACACACACACTACACACAAAGAGGTGGACAGAAACGGGGGAGCAGACGTAATCGATGCAATAAAAGTCGCCGTCCCCCACCCCTCCCATCGCCTTGCCTCTCTTTTTCACATCTTTCACACGTTTCGCCTTCCGTTTCGGCACTGCCGCATTAGAAGCTGAACATGTTGTCGGCAGTGTAGCCAATGCGCTCCAAGTTTGGCTTGATCGCCATCTGCACCATTGGCGGTGGGCCGCACATGAGCGCCATCACCTTCGTAATGCCTGCGTTCTGCGGCACACTGTCGTCGCCGAGCATGTCGGGCACGGGCAGGTGCTTGAGGAACATTTCCTCGCGGACGTAGCCAATGTCGTATTTCCACTCTGGTGAGATGTCGCGGTCCACTGTATACCATATGTGGAAGCGGTCGTCGTTGGCAGCCGCCTCGTCGAGCTCCTTCCGCAGCAATATGTCACGCTCCGTCTGGTTGCCGTACACAAGGAACACCTTTGTGCGGTCCTCCTTGTTCTTCTTGATGGCATGAATGATCTGCAGGATTGGGGTGATGCCAGTGCCGCCGGCGATGGCCGCGTAGGCGTCCACCTTTTCTGTGATGAAGCCCTGCCCCGGCTTTTGAATGCGGGAGGTGCCGTTACCGAGGTAGGTGAACTTGCCCTGCGGCCCTCGCATCTCTATCGAGTCACCGAACTTCATCTTGTACAGGTGCTGCGACATCCTGCCGCCGTGTGGGAAGCTGGGGTGGACGCCGGCGAAGTATACCTTGATCATGAAGTCTACGTAGCCCTTCTCGTCGTCGCTAGAGATGGGCGTGTAGGAGTGCGTAACCGTCTCCGTCTTGCCCGCCGTTGTGCAGTCGGCGCGGAGTACAATATGCTGCCCGATCGGCAGACCGAGTGACTGCTTCTCGTTCTCGAGGGCGAAACGGAAGATGAACGTGTCGTGAGACACCTCGGTGCGCTTGATCAGCTTGAAGTGCTTGAACATCGTCGGGTCCATGGCCACCTTCGACATGCGCGTGAACATGTAAGCGAAGAAGGCCGCCATGTTGACGGCAATGATGACGAGAATGCAGATCATGGCGTCTTGCGAAGGCAACTTAGGTAGACGGCGAAAAGCGTGTGAGCGTTCGGGGGAGAGTGAAGGGAGGGGAGGGCCGGTGGCCGTGCGGGGAACGTGTGTGAGGATGCCGTGCGGCAGCGCTGCTTCTTTGCAAGACAGTTCAGGGCCCTGCCTTCTCTCTCTCCGTATTCAGCTAGCTGGCAGAGGACGGATGAGTCGCGCACGAAGCGAAAGCGCGCCGCTTTCTCCTCACTGCCTCTCCCTTAGACGTCCTCCTACGGAAAGAGAGGGGCAGTCGGGCCACAACCGCTAACAACAGCACACACACACACACACACAAAGGGAAGACGAAACAACGAGAATCAAACGTGACGGCGATGACGAGCTGTGTGACGGGGCAGTGGCGGTGGAATGGAGGCCAGCGAGAGAGAGAGGGAGGGCCACAGTGAGAGGGAGGCACGTTGGGGAGGGGGAGGGAAAGAGGGAGGCACAGGGATTTAGGGAGGGGAGGGGGACAATGAGACTGCTTTTTTTTGTGTGTGTGTGCCGCTCAAGTCTCGCGCCCGCTCTTCTCCTGCACCTTTCTCAGCGCGCTCACTTCTGCGATAGAGAGCGCACGAGCCCAACCCCTCTCGCTCCCCCTCCTCCCCCTCCTCCACCGTGTGGCGGCGCAGAGCAGCGGGCAGAGACGCAGGACCTCCATGCACCGACGCGGTTCAGCTGGGCACAGCGCCAGCTCAGCCTCGAGCATTACCCGCCCCGTCCGCTTCGCACAGACATGGCCACAGCCGCATGCCGCCCCGACGCAACGCCACTCGGCGCATGGCCGCCGACATCCGCAGCGCTGGACGACTTTGGTTTTCTTTGGCCATAACTGCTCGGCTCTGCGTCTCTGCCAGCCCAGGCTCCGTGATGTGGGGCGGTGTGTGTGTGTGTGGGGGGGGAGGTATAGAGGTGGGAGAGAGACGATGAAGGCAGCGGCTCCCCTCTCACCCGCAGACGCAGGGTGGGAAACGCCCCTGCTGTGCTAGGATGAGCAGTTTCGAGTGGAAAGGGATCACCAACAAGCAATGAAATAATGGACGCGTGCGTTGGCCAGTGTGCGCAGAAACCCTTCACGAGCGTCGGAAGGGGACCTCCTCCCCCTCATCCGGCACACACAGCACCTCCCTGATCACGCGTGAGCAGCAGTGCGTCATGAGAGGACTCTTCGCTAGAGATGAGGTCATGAACCCACGGGCCATGCTGACCCACAGCTCCTTATTCTTGCTCCCGTGGCCATCGCGGCGGACAGAGCTCCAGGTGAGATCGTTCACGAGGTAAAGTGAAATGTACTCGCGGCGGGAGGGCAGATGGCTGTATTGCAGGTCTTTGATCTGGTTATCCGGCGCCTGAGATGGGGCGTGGCTCTTCATCGCCAGCGGTTGCTGTGGCTGGGCTCGTCCCTCTTGCAGCCTTTCCTTCACTGGCGCGTCCGCCCCAAGTGAGAAGCAGTGCGCGCTACTACCACTGCGGTGAAAGGTTCTGCCCTTGCGGTTGTGGGCTTGAATCAACTTTAAGTACCCCAGCACACTCGCCGAGGTGCGGGGGGGTTTAAGCGAGCAGCCAAGCGGCGTCGAGCCGCTCATTTTGTCTGACGGCCGCTGGCGCAAGATGAAGTCGATGTCGTGCGCGCCTTTCCGACGGCGGTGCTGCTGCTGCTGCTGCCGTGACGCCTTATCCTCTCGGACTTCATCAGCGAGGCTGTGAAGGACCGGGAAGATTTGTGCGTCGGGGTTGGTGAGGCCGCGCAGCTGAAGGAAGAGGACGTACTGGTGGTCCGACATGGTCAGAATCTCATAGGCAGAGTTCAGTGCTACCGTTGAACTCAGCAGGTTACCGTCCGCCGGCTCCAGCCACATGAAGTTTTTGAATGAGTAGTCACCACTGCTTACCGCCTTCTTCATCAGCAGGAACGCCAGCGGTGCGATGGGGGCGGTGTAGTACACACCGTTGGTGATGGCGTTGCCGAGGAGGACTCCGATGGAGAAGAAGACGTTGTGCAGAGCTTCCTCTGTGTCGCAGAGCAGCCCGCTGGGGGCGTGACGGCCTCGCGCGGCGACGGCTGTCGGCTGCGCGAGCCCGTCTCCCGCGGCCACCAACATGGAGTCTACCAATGCATGGCGGCTGCTGGTGTTGCTCTCCTGCTGCCCCCCGCTGCTCAAGATGGAGTCGATCAGGTTCGGGTTGGACCAGCACACCGTGTCATTGTTTTTGTTGTCGAAGGTGAAGACACTCATGGAGGCGCGTTCATGGCCGATGGTCAAGATGCGCAGCGGGACGGTGAGCGGCATGTCTAGGGCTGCGACTCGCAAGACAACCTCGCCGTGGTACGTATTGGCGCTGCCAGCCCGCTCGCTCTTCCCGGTTGCCGTCACCACGCTCGATGACGTGCCCCCGCTCCTGCGCCCAGAGCGCGAGGGCAGCAGGCTGCACGGAAGCACCTCGAGCACTCTCCAGCGCACAGCCACGCGATGGCTAACCTTCTCGCTGACGCCGAGGATGTCGTGCATGACGTCCTGGTAAACCCGTGCCGTTTCCGGCGCTGCATAACTGCCGCTAGACGCAGTGGCCGGATCGTCCTCCGAGGTGGCACCGCAAGCACCCTCTTTGCTGCCAAAGGAGACGGCCATCGCACTGCTGTGCTTTTCGGGCTCATCGATCTTGACCAGCTGCGTCCGCGCTCTCTCCCCTGGCGTGTCGCCGGTCGCGCTGTTCACGGTCCCGGTGACACTTCCCTCGCTACCTATCAACGGACTCGAAGCGCCGTTGACTTCTGCCTCACTGGGTGACGCACGGGTGAAGTGGCGTGGGCTTGAGGGGTGCCCCTGCGACGGCGACGGCGGCGTCGGCTTCGCAGAGTCCGAGGCCCCTGCCTCATGACCACCGCGTGTTAGCAACCCGGCCACGCGCTCTGCCATGACGGAAACAAGGTCACCAACACAGAAGGTCACTAGCGGCTCGCCAGACGTCCAGCGAAGCACCAAGAGGCCCTCGCTAGGGAGCAGCTTTGGCATAGCCCGGTGGAGGGCCTGCGCTATGTCCGGCCGGTCCGCCTCTAGATCGCGAGCCGAGCAGTAGAAGGTGGAGCTCACGGAAGGCGTCAGCTCCGTCACGCGGTGACGGCGCATTGTCGCTTCGTTACTGCAGCGGAGGTACAGTTGTACCTGCGGACTGACGCATGTGTACACGTCGATGTTACGGTTCTCTTCCATCAACGTGCTGCACGAGGCAGACGTGTCGGAGGAGGATGAAGGGCTGCGGTGCGTGACACTCTGAAGCTTGCCAGCTGCTGCCGTCGGCGAGAGAGCAGCGCTGAAGGGTGCTGTGTACCCTGCGTTTGGGCTCTTGCGCTGCGGCGCGCTACTGCTGCTCGCCGACGGCGAGCACGGCCCGCTCAACGCCGACAACCTCTGCGCCCCATCCTCGTTGACTCCGCTGTCGCTGCTGTCTGTGCTGCGGTGCGCGTAGCCGACAGTGAAGTTCGGCTCAAAAAAGTAATTGGAGATGTCAACCCGACTTCTGCCCTTGGCGCTCTGAAAGGCCGTGGCGAAGGATAGCAGTGTCATGTCCTTCTGCAGCGTCAGCGGCACTCGCTGGATGGCGGTGGCCTGAGCGGTGTAAAGGTACATGAGGATACGCTTGCCTTCCGAGTTCACCGCGTAGAAGGGAAAGAGTGGAAACCATTCCTTGATATTCTGTGGGCAGGCGCTGCCGCACGGCAGAGCACCGACGGCCTGGAACAGCGCACGCAGCACCCCACAGCATTCGTCAATCTCGATGAAGCTAAGCGGCTTGCCGTGGTGCTTCTGGGCGAGGAGGCCGTGGCTCGACATGATGGGCATGCCCATCATGCACGCGACCCAGCAAATTTGATTCAGTATTGGAACCTCGAGCATTTTGCTGAGCGCCACGTCGTCTGTCATACGCTGCACGCTTGACGGCAAGCGACGGTCATCCGCGACGATGCTGCGCTGGCCACCGCCAGTCAAGAACATCAGCTTCAGCGCGATCCCGCTCAGCAGCTGGGTCACGTCAAAGTTCTTCTGCTCTTCCGGCGTTGCGATCATCTCCAAGGGAGTAAAGATTTTGGGGTAGCGCTTTCGCAGCTGCTCGATTCGGGCGCGATTCTCGCTACAAAAGCGTGCCACAAGCTGCCTCGCCAGCACTGACAGCGACATCTCACCCGTGATGGCGTAGTACCTCAACTCCTGCAGGTCTTCCACCAGCTTACCCGAGTAGGTGCGCACAGTGGCCGCCTTGTGGCCAATCAGCTGCTCGAGCGGAACGTCGAGCTGCGCCGCCTTCGCCTTCTTGTCGCAGAACGCCTGCCGCTCGTGCAGCACATCGGCCAGTTGGAAAAGCACTGTCAGCACCATCGATGAGCAAGCGGTGGTCACGACGAGTCCAACATGACGAACGGCCGAGTAGAGCTGCTGCGCCGTCTGGATCGGTCCCTCGTCGTCCTCGTGGGTGCACGGGGCGGAGACGGCGGGGTCACCGTTGCGGTGGTCGCTACTGTGTGCTGCTGCGCCGCGGCTAATGTCCGCCGGCGCGTGCCCATTGAGCAGCCGCCGCCGAGACTCGATGGAGACGAAGAAGCAGAGCGCCTCGAGGTCGCCGACTTTCTTCTCATGGTACGCCACCTCCGCATAAACGACCGGGGCGGAGGGCAAGAAGTACTGACTCGGCAGCGAGGTGACGATGGCGGTGGGGATTCGCGCGGCGAGGAGGTCGAAGCAGTCAAAGCTGATGGACACTGTCGTCTGTAGGCGTCTGAGCGACACGCTCAGCAACTCGTGGCACTGCGTCGCCCATGACATGCCTTGGGCGCCCAGCTGGGCAGGCTGAGCATTGCTGGTGCGGCTATGGAAAGGCTCACCAGTGCCGCCTTGCTTGCCACACGACTCCGCAGCAGAGGTTCGAGATAGGGAGGCCTTGTGGCGGTTGTAGTCCTTGAGAAGCGTCTGCAGGCTCTTCCTCTTCTCACGCTGGCCGCTCTGCTCCATCAAGGCACCACTGATGTCCATAAGGCGTTCGCGCAGCTGATTGCTGCACTCCCGTCGTTGCTGATTCAGTTGGAGCACCTCCTCTCGGTTAAGAGAGGCGGTCATGAGCTGCCTGAAGTGTTTCGACGACCGCCAGTGACCCTTGTCGAGCACGCAGAGCATAACCGCGTCAAGGTACCACGTATCCTTCAGCTCTGGCGTCAGGAAAGGCGCCCAGAAGCTCTGCATAAGCGCGTAGTCCTCGCGGCTGAGGAAGCCGGAGAGCACACACTCCAGCTCTCCTTGGCGAGGGAAGAAAATATCGAGGAGGAGATCCCGTGCTTCCTTGAACGCCAGCCGCGGCTTTGCTGCGTCAGATGAGCCGCATGAGGCGATTGTCTCACTCATCAACTCGGACGAGGCCGACGCGTTGATGCCAGGGGAGGCGAAGCAGCGGTGTGGTGCGCCGTCTGCCTCTTCCACGGCTACGGTCACTTTGCGGCTCGACTTCCCACGGCTGCCCCCACGCCCTCCTGAGGTGCCGCCGCTTGCAAGCCGCGAAGAATGCTGCCGCTGCTGCCGCCGTCCATCAGCCATTCCAAGCCTGCTCAACGGTTGAGCATAAGAAGACATCGAGGGCGATGACTCCCGGCTGGACAGTGACGGCAGGCCACCCTTGCAGTAGACAGGGTCTGGAGCGCGACAGAGGGGGTTCGCTCCATCAAATTTGGTGCAGGACGGCTGCATGCCGCCGTGTGGACCCCCACTGCCACCGCGGCGCGCCTGCGCAATGCCCATTGTGTGTACCTCCTTCTTTGGCTCGCTCCCGTGCAATACAGCGAAAAGAAAAAGAACTGACGAGGGTTACGGCGAGTTCGCGTCGACACGCCGGAAAGGCGACACAATACGCTCGGCAGTGCACGGGGCACACCCGCAGAGGGAGATACAGCGGCTCGAATAGGGGCGACGCAAGAGAGAGGGAGAGAGCGCCTCACCCGACCAACTCTACTGCACCCGCTGAAACGAAGACCGCCACGCCGTAGTACTCGAGCAGCACGCCGACTTAGAGGTCGATGCGTCCTCTGCCTCACCACCCGTACAGCGAGGCGCTGCGGATTTTTTGTTGTCGGACGCACTTTCCCTATTCTCACGGACAAAATTCGCTGGCACACGTGCGATGAGCAGCACAACGCAAGCGTCTTTCTGTGTCCCTGTGTGAGTGCCTGGGTGCCCACGCTTCACCATAAAGAAAAAATTCAATCAGGAAAGGCTAGGTACAGGGCCCTCTTCCTTCCGTGTCGCAACGAAGCAGCAGCTCACGGTAGACGATGATACACTCGCCAAATATGCTGAGAAGGGTGGGGAGAGGGAGAAGAGTCTGACATAGAAAACGTAAGAAGATAGAGAAAAATGGCGAAGGTGAAGACACCGTGCCAAAGCGAAAAATAGAGAGTAACGCAGACACACAACGTCTTCACGGCGTCGAGTGAAGGGCCCAATCAGAGTATATAAATAAATAAATATATATATATATCTGTGTGTGTTTGTGTGTTGGGGGGAAGCGAGAGAGGGAGATGACGAACATACAGAGATGAAGCAGCCCGTTACATCAGCGGAAAGAGGAGACACCACCGAAGAGGCAGCGGCGCGTAGGCGCCCCCTACGGAGCGGGTGTGGGCGTGGAGAGGGGAGATAGTATGCGGCAGAATGGCTCACTGAGAGGCACAGGCAGCAGGAGCAGCAGCAGTGAAGGGGGAGGGAGGGAGAGAGGGAGAACGGGGAAAAGAGGGGACGTGCTGGAAGATGAATGAATGAAGAAAAGATTTTTCCCCTTTAAAGAGGGAGAAGAGGATGTAAGCGATTGTGTGTGTGTGTGGACAGCGTAGCCTCACGTAGGGGCAAGGCAGATGAGCGGAGGAGTGAGATAGAGAAAGACGGGTGCGCCCGAGGGATGCGGCGATGGTGATGGTGATGAATAGAATGTTTCATAGAGGGTGTGGGAAGAGGAAAGAGGGCAGGCCGTGAGCCGCGACGCCAGTTGGGCACGAGCGAAGAATGGAAGGTCGCAAGCGAGAAGGGAGGGCCTGAGATCAACTGCAGAGGTCAGACTCCCTCTGCTCACGTATGCGCAGAGAGGGGCACGACAGGGGAGGAGGGGGAGTGTCACGGCTACTCTGAGAACACAGGCGAGTGGGAAAGCACCTTTGCTCTGTGCAGGAATGATGTATGCGTGAGTGCGTGCGCTTGCAGGGGTCGAGAAGGTAAGAGGAAGGGGGCAGAGAGAGAGAGAGGAGCGATGGAATGCAAAGGGTGCCCCGCGGCGAGAAGAGCTCGTCCAGCTCACAAAGAAGGAGGAGAGAGGACTTTTCCCCCGCCTCCCATTACCTCAGCACATACGTGCGCGCGTGTGCGATCTGTTCAAGCGCTTAGCCCCCACACGACCGTCTCACGGTACTCCCCTTCCTGTGTGTGGGAGTGCTGGGGAAGGAGCACGGCACCGTTTGGCGGTGATCTCCTCACTTAGTACTTGGCCCACCCTTCTCGAGGGCGCGGAGCATAGACGCACCGCCTCTACCTATGCGAAGACAGCTGCACACGTATACACCACCAAGTCGTTCCCGTCCTTTTCTCGCTCCCTCCCTCTCTCTCATCGTGCTCTCACGCGTCCCTCCACCCATCCTGCGCTTCCCTTGAGACGTTTCCTGTGAGCTGCCCATTCGTTGCTTCGCTCCCTTCCTCTGCGTTTTTCTTCCGCCTTTGTTTTCGTACGCGCCGGCGCAACGGGGGCGCACAGGGTCGCTCACACTGCAACGACGTCCGGTGATGCCGCTCGCCTGTCGGCCGAGTCACCGCAGGCAGAGCCCATCGGCGTGAGCCAGCCGAGAAAAAAAAAGGCCCCAAGCACGCCTTCGAAGCCAAAGGCAATGGAACAAGCGGCCCGACACACCAACACGACGGGGAGAGGGGGAGGGGAGAGAGCGAGCGAGAGAGAGGGGTGGGGTGGAGTGGGGGCCGTGGTGGCGTGCGTAAGGAGGGGAGGGGGGAGGAGGGGAAGGGCTACGCTGCACAAAGTGAGCGGCAAGGGCATGAGGGGGCGCAAGACACAAGAGCACCGAAGGCACACCACGACAGCTGGAAGCGCACCATTCATGCAGACGCGCACATGACGCATACGACTTTGCAGACACATCAGGGGTAAAGCCAAGTCGACGTATCAGAGAAACATAAAGAGGACGTGACGGGAGACGGCGCTGCTGCTCACCCGTTCGTTGCGCGTTCTCACGCATATGCACTTCAAGTGAGCCTCCTCTCGAGGGAGGTTGCGGGGGAGAGCAAGGGAAGAGGGGAGGCAGTGGTGGTGGTGGTCTCCGTCTCCCTGACTACCTGCTTTCCTGTGTGCGTGTCTGTGTGTGTGTGTGTGTGGCAGGTACGAGGAAAGTGGAAGGAGATGAGGCGTAACGTTAACGGGGGTACACAGATACGCAGAGAGGATGCGCAACAAGCGAGCAGCACCTCCCGCCTCCTTCCCCCCTCCCCACCGAGTAAGCGTGTCGTCCCCCCTCCACACTCACACTCACACTGACACTGACACACACACACACATACCTTTCATGCCCAACACTATGCGTTGCGCCGCCGCCGCGCGCGCGCTCCACTGGTGGGGCTCTTACAAGTAAAAGCGCGAAAACGTTGACTTGTCCTTTCGGTACTGCACATTTTCTTTGCCCTTGATGAAGTCCGCCTGGCATACTTTCATGCGGCGCTCGCGCAGGGCCAGCAGGCCGGCCTCTGTGCAGATTGCCTTTACATCCGCACCGCTCATCTCATCCTTCGCATGAATGAACTCCGAGATGTCGACATCGTCGGCGAGCGACATGCGGCTCGTGTGGATTTCGAAGATGCGACGCTTCGTCTTCTCGTCTGGGAAGGGGAACTCAATCTTGCGGTCGATGCGGCCTGGGCGAATGAGCGCCGGGTCGAGGGTGTCGATGCGGTTCGTTGCCATGATTACCTTCACGTCGTTGCTGCTATCGAAGCCGTCCAGTTGCGTGAGGAGCTCTAACATGGTGCGCTGCACCTCTTTCGTGCCGCTGCTGTCCGTGTCGTAGCGCTTCGTGCCGATGGCGTCGATTTCATCAATGAAGACAATCGCTGGCGAGTGTTCCTCGGCAACCCGGAAGAGTTCGCGCACCAGCTTGGGGCCCTCGCCAGAGTACTTCTGAATCAGCTCGGACCCCACTACACGCAGGAACGTGGCGCTCGTACGGTTCGCGACGGCCTTGGCGAGCAGTGTCTTGCCAGTGCCGGGGACGCCATAGAGAATGACACCCTTCGGCGGCTTGATGCCGATCTCGTCATACAGCTCCGGGTGGGAGAGCGGGAACTCGACCGCCTCCTTTATTTCCTGTATCTGCTGCTCCAGCCCACCAATGTCGGCGTACGTGTCCTCCGGCGCCTTGTCCACCTTCATGACACTCACCAGCGGGTCGACGTCGTCCTTGAGCACTCCGACGATGCTGTGCTGCCGATCGTGTAGCAGCACGCTGCAGCCCAACTCTAGCTGCTCCTTGTCCACAAAGGACATGAGGGGCACGTAGTACTCGGTGCCAGAGATGGATACAATGGCGTGCGAGTCGTCCACTGCTTCCTCCAGCGTGGCCACCTCGAGCGGGGTGCCGCGGATATCCTCCACGCGCTTCAGCTCCGCCTCGTAGTGACCCATCGCACCCTCCTCCAGGTTCGACTGCGCGTCGCGCTGGGCGTTGATCGTGCGCAGGAACTCTTCTTCGAGCAGAAGGTAGTCTTTGCATCGCTCAAGGCGGTACTTGCGGAGAAGGCAAGCGCGGTTAGGGTAGACCTTTGGGATACGCGTAGCCGCATCAGGACCCCGCTTCTTCTTGCGCTTGCCGATCTCTGGCGCCACGGGCGGCTCCCACTTTTCGGGCTTGTTGGCGCTGGGCGCCTTTGGCATATTTTGCCCCATTTCCGGTCTTGGGTCTCAGCTTACCCAGAGGACAGCGGCTTCCTGACAAAATGCTTGACACGCAGGCGTGTGCGTCTGTGTGTGTGTGTGTGCACCGAGGGGGTGGTGGTGGTGGGGGCGGAATACACGTATATGCAGAAAGAAACGGGGCTCACCTCGTTGCTGCTGCTGCTGCTGCTGCCTGTGGTGGTGGTAGTGGTGTGATGTACTACGCTGCCCTTACCTGAGTGAGCCAGTGCGTCTGTGTGTGTGTGTGTGTCAGTGTGGAGACAAATTCTGAGTGGCGAAGGCACAAAGGTGAAGGAATGGAGAGAGAGAGGCGTACCTCCGGAGAGGGGTGACTCCAACAGAGGATTACTGCGCACAGCCCAAGGAGGGGCAGCAGATGACCGGGACAGGGGGTGAGAGAGGCGGCGGTGGGTCGAGTTGCTTCATGCGACGGGGCAAGGTACGGGAATAGGTATGCGTTCGCCACTAGCGTGTGTTGCACAGCTTCGACACAGATGCCCTCTGTTCATCCCGTCTCTACTCACTGGTATGGCTCGTGGAAGCAGTTGGAAGCTGCTCCCGTAACACCCCTTGAATTCTCTACGCTGCACGCCGAGCAGAGGTCCACGTGCTTTCCTTGCCGGCACGCTCCGTGAGCCTCTCTCTTCCGGATGTGTGCGCGCCGAAGACGGCGACCAGTCCCTGTTAGAAAAGGTGCGCCACCAGCCAGACACAGACACACATACCACACCCGCGACGGCGAGTTCGGGCGTGTTGGTGCGTTCGGCGCTTTTCCGATCGAACTTGTTGGCTTGGCTGACGAGGAATCGGTTACGCATTATCCACGCCTCCCTCATTCTCTGGTCTCATGGGAAGCGGTAAAGGGTGACCATGCAGAGAGGCGCCGGGTGGCGAGGGGAGCACACACACACACACGCAGACTTACACAGTGGCACACACACACACACACACATACACGCGTGCACACGCCACGGGGGAGGGGAGGGGAGGGGGGTGGGGGGTGAGGATTACACTTCGAAGCGACAGCGGAAACGTTTCCGCCACTGCAGGAGGCGCACAACAGAGAGAGAGAGAGCGGCGAAGGAATAGTCAGCGAGCGGGCGACAGAGAGAACGGGAGACAGACAGACAGACAGAGGGAGCAGGGGGACACTGAACACCCACACACGCATTTACGGGCGACAAAGAGAACGCGAGCACACGCCAAGGGGGAGGGGAGGGAAGGGGCGCCTTTCGTAGTTTTGTTCTACTGGCTCTTGGCTGCCGGCGGGAAGGCGATGGAAGGCTCACCGGGCAGGCACTTGCGGCGCGCCGCGTCGTGCTCCTTGTAGCTCTCGTCTTCGGCGGAAAGGATGCGCACCACCGGCACACCAGAGAGACGGCTCAGGTTGTGCGTGACGTTGGACAGCATCACGGCGTCGTCGATGACGGGCTGCGCCGACATGGCCTGCGCTCCATACTTCTCCACGTTGCCTTTGACGAAGGACATGAAGGCCATCAGGCCCTTGCTCATGAGCTTCGGGTCGCGGGAGACAACCTGCTTCGTCATATCCTCCGGAAAGGTGCTGCCGTTAGACTGATAGAGCTCCTGCAGGATCTCGAGTGCCTGCCGTTGCCAGTCCATGTACTCGCGACGCGTGTACACGATGACCTCTTCGATCGGGCCGCGCTTTTTCGAGTTCCTGATGACCTGCGACCGGATCTCCTTGATGACGGTCGTCATGACACGGCCCGCAACGATCAACGAATAGTCCAGCGCCGTCGTCGGCTTCGGGAACGGCTGAGTGACGACGGAGCCTTCGTTCTGGAGTACGTTCTGCCACAAGTGTTCCATTGTGTGCGGCGCCAGCGGCATCATCATCAGCGCCACCACCTCATAGTAGCGGCGGCTGAGCTGTGCATGCACGTTGAGGTCGTCGCAGTACATCTTATACTGGCTGTATTCGTTCCCCAGCTCGTGAAAGGCCGTGTTGAGCACCATGCGGTACTGCATGCGGTGGTAAAAGCCCTCCGTTCGTGCGATGATGACATTCATGGTGTTGTTGAAGATCTTGTCGAACTCGTTGTAGTCGCCGCTGCGCAAGTCGGTGCGCGCAACTGTCTCCTTCGCCTGTTCCAGCAGTGTTGTCATCTTAAGCACGAAGCCGGCGGCGGTCTCGCGCACAAAGTTGGCGTCGTCCATGCTGTCGCCGGCATCGGCGCAGGCAAGACGCGTGGCGTCTGCGCCGTACATGTCCATTGCATCGCGCAAGGAGATGAAGTTGCCCTTGGACTTGGCCATCTTCTCGCTGTCGACCTGAATGTGGCCGTTGCAGAAGACCGCTTGCGGCCACTTGCCCTCGTCCGTTGACCAAATAGCGGCGTGGTTGTACAGGAACATCGTAAGGTGGTTCTGGATGAGGTCCTTGCCAGAGCAGCGCAGATCGACCGGATACCAGTACTCGAACTCGTTGCGCATCAGCTGCAGGGACTCGACCGGCATCTTCACCGCACCCGCCACAGTGGCGGCATCGCCGACGCCGTGGTAGATGTACTCGAACACCTCCTCCGTGAACATCTCTGGCGCGAGACCATACGGGTTGCCCGCCTTCCCACACAGGTCCGTTGAGCCGTTGACGTCGACGTTGAAGAAGCGATCGATCGTGTAGTAGGCCATGTAGATGGTAGAGTCGGAGAGGCTGTCGATAATCATAGTGTGCGACGCGTCACACGGCAGGTAGGTACCGAGGCCGAAGGTGCGGCTGCACGGCCAATCTGCTAACCAGTTCAGCGTCTCTTCGAAGCCGTTGCGCACGCCGAGGCAGAACATGTCCATCTTGCTGAGGTGGCCCTGCACCATCTTCTTCCACTCGTCCTTGCCGTACTCGAGGTACCACTGATCGCACAGCGCAACGACGCACTCGTCACCGCTGCGGCTCATCACCTGGCGCACCGGCTCGTAGTAGCGGATGCACTGGTCAGCCACCTCCATGTCTCGCTGCGTCTTCATCTTGGCCTCGCTCACCTTGACGCCGGTGTAGGGCCCCACGATCATGGTGCCGTGGTAGAAGCCCTGCTGGTAGCATACTTTCTTTGCCTCTTCCAGCAGTTCCGTCGCGTTCGGGCCGTTGATCTTGAGCTTCTCGCACATGAACTTGGCGCCCTCCGTCCCCAGCTCAGGAATGTCAATGATTGGAATCATCTGGAAGGGCAGCACCCACTCGTCCTTGACTCCCAGCTTCGCGCGGTAGTCCGGCTTATTCAGCAGCTGAGAAAAATTAATGTAGTCGTCAGGCGAGTCGGACGGCACGGACATGACGACGCCCGTACCCTTCGCCTCCGTGATGGTGGACATGGGCAGTGTGTAGATCGTCTTGTACGGCGCCAGCGGAGCCGAGAGCGGCATCCCGACCATGCACCACCCCTCCACCTCGAAGAGCGGCTCTGGATCAACGCCCGTCTGGCCGTTCACGTAGAAGTTCTGGTACGCCATGTTGCGCGCAGCGCGGGCCGTCATGACAAATACTTCGTCCACGCCCTTCGCGTCACGCACGTAGTAAGCTTTGTAGTTGAACTGGTTGCTCACCCAGCAGTTCGTCTGACCAATGACTGTCTCAGGGCGGAGTGTAGCGCCCGGCAGCACGACGTTGCGGTCGCCAATGACGTCCGTGTGTGCGGCGAAGCACGGCTGCGAAAGGGGGTCCTGCACGAGGAGCTTCACCACTGTGTACTCCTGCGGCAGCACACCCTCGCCGCTGGCTCGATCGTGGTCGGCGCACGGCTGGCCATCGCGCGGCGAGTACACGCAGTAGCGCTTGCCGTAGTTCAGCAGGCCCTTGCGGCGCAGAATGCCGAACTGCCATCGCACAAATCGATCGAAGAAGGGGTTGCGCTCCGTCGTCATGAAGGATCGGCGCCAGTCGATGTGGCAGCCGAAGCGTTTCAAGTCCTCTATCGCGATCGGTGGGAAGTAGTCCAACCAGTACTGCGGGTCGGCAAACTTTGGGATCTCCGCGTCGGGGATGCCCATGCTCTGCATGATGATCCACTGCGGCTTTGCCGGCCCAGCTTTGCCGCGCTTGCTCTTGTGCTGCCCAACCGCCGCCGTGGGCTCCTTCCCCACAGGCGTCCTGGGCTTCTCCTCCAGCAGCTCCGCTGGAAACTGCGGCGGGTTGCCGTATTGCTGCATCTCCTTCGCGATCTTCTGCGCGCACGCGGCAATCGGGGTGCCGGTGACGTGGAAGCCAAACGGCCAGAGCGAGCGGCGGCCCATCATGCGCTGGAAGCGCGAGGCAAACTCGGCCTTGGTGAGTGAGAAGCCATGACCGAGGTGAAGCTTGCCATTCATGTACGGGAAGGGGAACGTCGTCAGGTACTTCGCCGGCCGCACCTCCCCAGGCGCCGGAGCATCGAGCTCATGGAGCTTCTTTGCAGCCCATTCCGCCTGCTTCTCCCGCTCGATTGCCACGAGCGTGTCACGACGTACGGTCGACATGTCCGCGTTCCTCCCGCTGTGCACCAGACTCTGGCTAAGATGCAGAGGAGAGCGAAAAGGGGGGAGGAGGAGGGAAAATGGTGCGGATGGGCGCGAGACCAGTGAGAGGGGTGAGGGAGGAGTGGGATCAGGAGATGCCACACAGGAGACAACAACAGAATGACTTCAGACAGTCGCGAAGATTCGAAAGAGGGCGATGAGGAGAGGTGATTGGGGTGGCCTTTACAACAGATGAGGCCGACAGAAGAGGAGCGCGGCGAGAAAGACGCCTCCACAACGGCATCAGCAGGGGCTAGGCGATACAAGAGCGCACGCTATAGGACGGGGGTCGGAGAGGCGATCGCGTGCCGTACGGGCTGCGCGTGTAGCGATGGCAGTGACCTCCTGTGTGCCCCATCGGCACACAGGAGCACACACACACACACACAGGCTTATAGAGGAGCATACGAGCTTGAGGTCTGCATCGGCGGCAGAATCCTTGCACTCTCCTCTCCTGCCGTCCTTCCCTTTTCCAAGCGTCTGCATCGCTGCTGAGCGCCCTTTTCTTGGGCTGCGGACACCGATTTCTTTTGTTTGGAGAAGGCTTGCGCGTGTCGGCTCGATATCAATGCGGGTTGCATGAGAGGGAGGGAGGGAGAAAGAGCGTGCGCGCGCATCGCATTCCTGCACGCTGCTCCCCCGGCGTCTGTGTATGTGCATACGTGCCCCCACCCAGCTCCTGGCAGCGTTCTCATCCACACCGGAGCTCCCACACGCACACGCGATCAGCATGCACCACATCGACCACCTGAAGTGGCGCCCACGTACACAACGGATGCCCCCCTCCTGCTCACTCCCTCTTGACGAACGACCATTCCATGAGCACCAGGCATGCAGGAGAGGCGAACATTCGAGAGCGGAGACCTGACGAGCGTGTAGCGTCTGTGTGTGCGCAACTTCATCTAAGTGGTGATTGTGGTGGTGGTGGTGGTGGGGGGGGGGAAGGAGAAGGGGAGAGAGACAAGGGGGCGGTACCCTTTTTTTTCCCTTCTAGATTGTACATCAAGGGGAGGTTGTGCGTCTGCGTGTAACCAGCCAAGTGGTCCGGTGTACGCGCCGGCCACATGCGCGCGCGCGGGAATCCTATCAAGTACTGAAAGGGTGGACACGCGTGCGGGCCTGCAGGTGTGTGCCAGCAAGATAGAGAGACACTGACGACGCCCATGATCACGCGGCCTGGTTCGCCCACACCCGACAGCCCGTCCGCAACATCGACACGTGAAGATTTATAGGCGCTCGATCGAGGGGCAGCGTTCAATGCATCTGAGTGGCTTTGCGGTACAAGACCGGGCCCATGTCCGCTGGTACCATAGAGCGGATGTAGGCCTGATATTGCGCGTCGTCTGCCTCCTGCTGAGCCTGCTGCTGCCGGGATTCCTCACGACGAGCCTCGGCGGCGCGGAGCGCGTTCTCACGCTTATCGGCAGCCTGTAACTTTTGAATGCGCTCAACCCGCAACGCCTCGGCGCGACGGGCGGCGGCCACTTCCACTTCCTTCGCCTTCAGCTGCTCCGGGTAGCGACGCATCTCTTCCGCGTACGCTCTCTCCTCCTCCTTGTTCAGGAAGCCAGCGACAGTCATGCAAGCGCCGTGGCGCCGGGAGCTGCTGGCGTTGGTGCCTTCGCCGCCATCCACCACCTCACCGCGCGCCTCGGCTGCCTTCTGCTCTTCCATCTCGAGCCGCTGCTGCTCCATCTCCAGCTGGAAATCGCGCTGCTTCTCCTGCCGCTTCGCGTCTTCGTCGTAAAGGCGCTGCAGAAAGCTCTGCCCTTTCTGCTCAAACACATTCTGTGTTCGATACGTCGGCAGGCTCTCTGGCTTTGCCCCGTCACTGTACCGTTTCAAGCCTAGCTGCTTGCGCTCTTCGAACGCCGCCTGCTTCTGCTTCTGGCGTTCGACGACCCATTGCTTGATGCCATCCACCCTCTCCTCCTCCGCCCGCAGGTCGGCCTCGTCCTTGGCGCTTTGGAGCACTCGCGTCTGCAGCTTCTGCAACTTGGTCAGCGCGGCGCGGCTACTTGCCCTGTTGTAGGCACCATTTTCAAGCTCACGGGCACGGCGCTGCGCCTTCTCCTCCTGCTGCTCTTCACGCTCCTCGGCGGCCTCTCGATCTACATGTTGGCGGTCCTGCAACTCCGCCGCGCGCTCCTGTCGTCGTCGCTCGATTTGGTACAGCACCATTTCTAAGTTGGCGTTCTTCTCCTCCACGTTGCGTTGACGTGCCGCGAGCTTCTTCTGCATCTCCTCGACCTGTGCGCCCCACATCTGCAGCTGGTACTCACGCTGCGTGCTCGCATTCTGCTCCTCTTCTTTCTTCATGAGAGCCTGCTTGTAAGCGACCTGCGCCTCGCGGGCCTTGAGTGCCTCGTGGAGCATTGTCATCGAGCGCAGGTGGCGCCCACGGGGGTCTTCCTTGAGCTTTTCCAGCTCTTGACGCGCAATGGCGGCCTTGTGCTCCTCCCTGAGCTGCTCGGCGTAGAGCTCGTCGAGGACTTTTTGACGGGCCTCTGCGGCGTCCTTCACCTCTTGCCGAGCCTGCAGAAACCGGTCATGGCGTGCCTCGATCGTGTCGGTCCAACCGGCCGTGCGCGCCTTCGATAGCTCGCGGCGACGGTTCTCTTCTTGCTTCCGGGCGTCGCGCTGCTGCTGCTCTGCCGCCTGCGACCCGGCGTAGGCGAGGCGGCGAAAAAATGCAAGCTCGCGGTCGCTAAGGACACCCACTCGTGTCATGTCAATACCGCTGGCGACGGCATTGCCATTGCCTATACGGCGAAGGGGATCCTTGCGAGCACGCGCCGCCACCATGGGCGTGGTCGCCGCTGCAGCTACGGCGTCACGTGGCAGCGGCATTGGCGATGGCGGCGCCTGCAACGAGGTCGTGACGCGTCTCGCTGCGCCCCTGCCCACGTGCAGTCTGGGGGAAGGATAGTAAGTGGCGCTTGCAGGAGAACAAAAGAGAGAGGGGGGAGGGGTGATGCAGCGTGCGGCGCAGACGTGAAACGCTGTGCGCACCTTCCCAGGGAAAAAAAAGCAAGCGGCAGTGCGGAGGCCAAGACAGTCACGCCTTCTCTGAAGGTATGTCAGAGAGAGAGTGAGAGAGGAGAGGTGGATGGGCCCGTTGGCTGTGCGTTTAACTCAGGTGCCGCGGTGTGCGTAGGTCGCAGCATCGCAGAAGGACGGGAAGAGGAGGAGTGGGGAGAGCAAGCGAGGCCTGAGAGCAGGAAGAGGCGTGTTTATGCGTGTGGGTGGGGTGGGGAGGGATGTAGGAGGGGGGAGGGAGCAGCCCCCACTCCCCTCCTTTTCCGTTATCCTCCCCTCTTCCTTCCGCCGTCTGTCGGTGTGTGCCCAACGAGCCCTCCCTACTGGGCGGCACAGGTACACAGATGCACACGCGCACGTTACACGAGGTAGGCGGGGAGGGGGAGGGGGGCAGAGGGCGCCCTCTTCCCCTCCGTCTCAGCGCTTTGCCTCTGGTTTGCACTCGCGGTTATGTGAATCGCTCACCCAAACGTTCCTCAGCATTTTTAGCGTTTCTTCCGCTCGGCGCTGTGGCGAGACAGACGCGCACAGCAACGACAGCGGCGCCTCCCCCCTTCCCCCTTTCTTTCTCACCCCTTCCACGTGTATACGACCCAACGAACCAGCAGAGAGCGAAGAGGAGGGGGAAGGGGGGAGGAGGAGTGATGGTGGTGGTGGGGACAGCAGCAGCGGCCATAAACTGTATGAGGAACGGAAAGCGACGGAGAGAGTGCTCGGGTGCAGGGCGAGGACTGAGCTAGTGACGCCCACTCCACAAGCGAGCACGCACTTCTCCTCTCCACACCAGAGAGTAACTGCTCGCTCTTTGAGGGTGGTGGATGGTGATGATGGGGTGAGTAGGGGGGAGAGCTCCCTGACACCCCCTGTGCCAGACCCCATTCGCTCATGCACGGACGCCGTGCGCGGCTGAGACTGATTTCTGCTACATGTCCACAACGCTGCCGTCCTCGCCGACTGCGGTCGCTAGAGCGGCAGGCCCCAGCACGTTTGTATCGGCTGGGTTGAACTTGAGGAGCAGGTCTGTCATGTCCACATGGGTGAGCATCATTCGGCGGCAGCAGAAGCGGTCGAGGTGAAACGCGTTCATTGCGTCTTCCTCGGAGACGCCTTGGCTAACCAGGTCGAGGTAGAGAATATACTTGTCGGCAATCACGTTGCCGCACGTGAAGCAGCGCACCGGTATAATCATGGGTGGCGGGGAACGAAAAAAGTCGTGAGCTAAAGCGGGGAGGAGGAGGAGGAGGTGTGTGTGTGTGCCTGCGTGTGTGCGGATTGTGTAAAGTTGGAGAGAAGAGGGGGGGCGCCGGCAGTCAACGGAGAGGCTTGGCGTGCGAAACAGAAGGAAAGATGAAGCGGAGTAAGGCGGGGTGGAGTGGGGGTGGGGTCGTTGCGCGTATACGCTGGGGATGCTGCATACGCTAGCCTGTGGGAAGGAGGCACTGGAGACAGTCCGATGGAGACTGGTGGTGGTGGTTGGGGAGGGGGAGGGTAACCAGCTGGTGTTGGACAGCAAGCGCGGTGGCCATCATGAACCCGCTCAGAGAGGGGGAGAGGAGAGGGGGTGACGCTCCCTCATCAGGTGGCACGCGAGGGAGAGGCGAAAAGGGGGTAGTGGGTGATGGTGGGTGACGAAGCAGCGGCACGTGATGCGTGTGGACACCGCGGTGAGGAGTACCAAGAAGCACAAGCCTTGCGGTCGCATGCCAGGGTGGCGGGTTGAGCGAGCAGCTGCACCGCTGATCCACCACGCGAGCGCGCCGGCATCCAAGGACGGCAGACGATCCGGCTGCGCACGTCCTCCAGGAGTCCGCCTCTTCGGTGTCGCATCAGTTTGTTTATCGGCGGTGATGCCTGACGCATTTCAGCCTCCTCCGCCTCTTATGGGTGAGGCTGGAGAAGTTCGTAATAAGAAAGGCGAAGCTGAGCGGGCGGCGCGGTGGTGGCGGTGGGGTGCGGCCCGTCTCCACCGCGTCCGTCTCGCGCGCCTCACGAAGGCTTTCCCTGCGCATCTCTAGCGTCGCCGCCGTCTCTCGTGCCCCCCCGTGGCGAGACAACGCGGCAACGGCGCAGGACCGTGCGGCTGCGGCCTGAGCGAGCGAGAGAGACTGAGAAAGAGCGCACAGGGCGCTTGGGAAACGGAGTGGAATGGGAAGAAGCGAACAGACCCGCACCAACCCAAGGGCGCCGATTCGACGATCATTGACGGCGTGAAGCGCACTACCACGAGCAGCAGGCGAGCCCGCGCAGCACACGCAGGCCGCCGCCGTGAACAGAATGCTGCTCTGGTGATGCTTCACCGTGCATGTGGTGGGACCCGCTCGCCGTGGCTGATGGCGCAGCCTCCGCGATAGCAACCACACGAGCGCGGCGGATGACCGTCGCTGCCACTGCTTCCCACCCCTCGCTTGCCCTGTCACTGCGAGCGCGATCAGAACCAGGGCCGCACGTCGACCAGTAGCTCCAGCACGCCGATGACCACCTCCACGAAGACAAGCCAAATCACAATCCACTCCAGTCGCGCGCCATGCCGCTGGGAGAAGTCCTCGGCCAGCATCGACAAAATCTCGTTCGCCGCGTCCAGCTTGTTGTCCAGCGCCTCGACCCGCTCACTGATCTCGTACTCCTCCTTGGTCGCCTGAAACACCGGCTTCAGGTACGAGTTCTCCCAAAAGAAGTCTGGCTCATCCAGCAAGTCGGAGCCGCTCTTCAGCATGAGTCGGTACGACAACACCTCGCCGCGCAGCTGCAACAGGCGCCGCTCTGTAATGCTGACGGCACCCTTCTCCCGCAACTCGCGCGGCAGCGGTGAGCAGCTCTCGGTCAGTTGCTGCACCTGCAGCTCGATGTAGTCGATCTTAGCCGACTGCGCAAGTGCGTGCGATGCGCACAACATCAGCACGGTGCCCGTCGCCACCTCGCCTCGCCTGTATGGGATGACGAAGTGATCGAAGCGGAGGCGTGCTTTGAAATTGTCGTCCACCTCCAGCGTGTCGCGGGCAACGAGGTTGAAGGTGCACCACACTGGGTAGTTCTCGTTCACAAGCTGCGTCGTGTACCGGTTCGTCATGCAGTGCCCGATCGCGCTGTGCGGCAGCATGTAGTCGTTCTCTACAATCTTGAAGTACCGTTGGTCGAAGCCCCACCAGACAACAGCGCCGTAGGGGAACACAAAGAGGTCAAAGTAATGGGTGGCACTGTTGCTGGAGCTCGGCGCCGCCGCGGCAGCTTCTCCGCCTTCTCCCACTTGCGCGAGGGCACTGGGCAACGCTGCCGCGCTCCTCGCGTTGCTTCCCATCGCGCCATAACCTTGAGAGGAGACGGGGGCGGACGCTCCTGCGTGATCCGCTGCCGGTGCAGCGACTCCTCGTTCGATAAGCAAGGGGGGAGGTGGGGTGCTGCCGGTGTCCCCGCTCTGCGTGGCGACACTGCCGCTCCGCTGCGCCACTGCTGTGTGGCGCAAGCGTTGACGATCGCGCTGGCCTGCCTGCCCGAGAACGTGGTCGCCAGCATCTCCCTCGACGTTCACGAACGACGGCTGCGCGAAGCGCACGTGCAGGACGTCAAAATCAAACTTCGTGTAGTACCCCTGCGCGCGATAGTACGCCTCCAGCTTGCCCAGGTGCAGCTCGTCCGCGACGCAGATGTAGCCGACACGGCCGACCGGGCCTGGGTAGCTCGCCGCGTCATCCAGGTGGCGCTGGCCTGGTTTGGTCCACGTCCCGCCTGCACGACGACGTGACAGGAGAGCGACGTTGCCGCTTGCGCCAGCGAGGCCGGTATCTGACCGGTAGCCACTCGCGGCGGCACCGCCACCACCGCCACTGCCGCTGCCGCGGTAGCTGTGGCGACTGTTCGAGCGATGCTGACGGAGCCCACTGATGGGAGGCACCGCACCAGCACGGCCGCCATGACCGCCACTGCCGACCGCATCTACATCACTGAGTGCCAGCAGCACTGCCTCATCCTCGTCTTCGAAGATGTCCTTCAGCTCCAGCAGCGACCGTACCGTCTGCTGATCCGCGTCGTACTGGAGAAAGCTGCTGCGCGCGATCAGCTCAAGCAGCTGCTGATACGTCCGCTCGCCTTCGATGCCGAGGATGGAGGCAACGTGCGAGACCCGCAGTGTTGTGTGACTCCCTACGGAGCGCATGAGGTCTGCGAGCCGCTTGTGAAGCTTGCTCGACGTCTCCGTTTCGCTGTCCATGCTTGCGCGGTCGTGACTGGGTACGTTGCACTGTGTTGGGAGGTAAGGGAGGTGTGAAGAGGGCGATGCGGTACACGACGATCAGCGAGGGAGCGGCCGGCCCGACACATACCAGCAAAAGCTGGGCAGTGCACTAGCGCACGGCAGAGGTGTGCAGCGGCGCTGAGGTGGCACAGGGGGAGGGGGGAGGGGGAAGGCTCGCTTCGTGTCACTGCCGCAGCGTTGACAGAGTCGATGAGGCCGTGGATGGAGAGAGAGAAAGAGAGCAAAGCTGCTGTGAGCGGCGGTGGCAGTGGTGGCGGGGTGGAGCGGATGTGAGCGGCGGTGAGGAACAGAAAAGGGAGTGCGATGCGCAGAGGAGCGATGCAGTATTAGACGGAGGAGAAAGAGGGAGAGTCGCCGCTAGAGAAGCCGCTAGCGCGTAAAGCTGCAACGGTCGGCAATCTGGTGGCGGTGTTCGTGTATCTGTGTATATGTGTCCGGAGAGGGTGCGGAATGGGTGTGGGTGGGGTGGTTGGGTGGACAAGAAGCGGAGACGATGGCGGCTATGCACGATCGATGAGGCGTTCAGTTGATGTGAGCCAAAGAGAAGGGGGAAGGGGTGGCGAGGCAGAGCTCCAGCGAGATGAGAAGCGCGCGCACACGTGTACATATTGAGGGCGGAGTAGCGGTCCATAGAGAGGAGTGCGAGGGAGTGAGCCGACGGGGATGCAGGAGAGCCAAAGGGCGGGCTACCGGACGGCCAGCGAGAAGGTAGGCACAGCGGCGAAGCCCCGCTCTTCTGTTCTCTTCGTATTGGTGGCCAGATCGCCAGCTCAGAGATGGGAGCGACGGCAAGGCGCGGCACACGCAGGGCCGCATCGGATGAACGTTCCAACGCCACGATCGGCGCACACATACACTTACGTACAGAAAGGCAGACACAGGGACGCGCGCACCTGGCGAAGTGAAAGCAGCCGAAGGGAAAAGGGGGAGGAACTGGCAACGTAAAGCTAGACGCGTCCTGCCTCTTCTCCCCTCCTCCCCCTTGGCACTACCGCCTTCGGTACACCGAAGCACTGCGCCTTTTCACTTGACAGTGGTCAAAGAAGGGGCGCAATGAACGGCGCGACGACGTCTGCAAACTCTTTCGTCTTCTCGTAATGCACAAAGTGGCCGGCGCCGGCCACCTCCACCTGCGTGGCGTTAGAGAAGAAGCGCGAGATGTGCTGGCGGTGGTCTGGCTCGTTGTACGGCGACCTGCCGCCGAAGACGAACAGGACAGGCAACGTGCACCGTCGTGGCGGCGCGCACGCCAAGGACGCTGACCCCGGCGCCGCCACCGGGGACGCGAACCAGCTCGTGATGGTGGGTTGGAGACTGCCGTAGTCGCCGGCGAGGACCGGCAGATGGCATTTCCACCGTGCCGGCTTGGACTTGTCCTTGGCATCAAGCGCGATGTTCGTGGCCACGAAGCTGCGCATCGCCTTGTCTGTCATGCCGACCCGCATTAGCTCTGCCGTCGCATCGTCGTAGCTGTGAATCACGTCCAGCCGCACCCGCGTCATGCACTCTAGCGTCTCCTTGACGGAGTCGGTGCCGCCTCGCTGCTTACCCAGCCGCATTGTTGGCGTCACGTCCACGATAATAGCGCCGGCGACACGGCCCAGCAGGGGAGCGCGGGAAGCAGCATTGCTATCCCTTGCTGTTGGGGAAGGCACATCGTGGCTGCTGAAGAGAACGTCCGAGATGGGCTGTGAGGGGGCAAAGCCGAACTCCGCGTTGACGGCACACATCGCGGCGGTGCACCAACGGCGGTGCTCCGCCGACCACTCTCCGTAGGACAGCGTCGCATCTGCATCGCCGCAGTGGTCAGCCCCTGAGGCCAGAAGACGATCCTCGTTGGCGCGCCGCAGCAGCGAGCCGATCACTGTGAAGCCGCCCATGCTGTGCCCGATTAAGATTGCGTTTCGTGTGGTGCATGAGGTAGGATCACGAAAGGCACGGTTCAATTCCTGCTGTTCGCGCAGCACCAGCGCTTCCAGGTCGGAGGCAAGTGCCGCGTTGCTGTGGTCGCTGCTGTGCGCGCTATTGCCGTGGTTGCGCATATCAACCGCAACGGCGCGACGGAGTTTGTCCTTGAGCGCAGGATGCTCGATGATGTGGCGCAAAGTGGTTGCCCAGTTGCCTGCGTTACCCAGGAGGCCGTGAGCCGCGTACAACTGACTTGCCGCTGCCGGGCACACCGTCTTGGCGCTGAACACTCTCTCCGCCAGTTTCATCGGGCGTGCCGTCGCCCCGCCCTGCATGGTAATCAACTGCACGCACGCCGAAGCGCGACATGCGCCCGTAGGCGAGAGGAGGGGTAAGAGGAGCCGGAGGAAAGTTTCGAGAAGGGACAGTAGGCTTGCTCGCCAGCAGCAGAGCTGCGCTCAGGATACTCCGATGCGGAGGGCTTTGTGCCACCAGTGCCGCTGCGACCGGGACTTCCGATACGACCGGGCACTTGGGTCCTGCCTTCATATCTTCGCTCCTCACATCGGGAAGTGCTGGCCCGCCTCCTCTTTCAGCATTCGTGCCTCACTTGGTGAGGCTGAAGTAGGGTGGGGGACGGGGCCTGAGACTGGATGGGGCAGCGCTCCTGGGTGTACGGGAGGGGGGGCAAACGATAGCCGGAAAGAAAAAGGTGGCCCCTGCCACCATGCCGCCTCTGCCACCACCACCCCTTTCGCGTCTCCGCAGCCGTGCACTCCTGAGGATGGCTGATATGCCAAATTGTTCACAACGAGCAGTCCTCATGCAGCTCGAACGACGCAGCGTGCACGCACACACGCACAGGACTACAGCAAAAGAGCGGGAAGGAAGGGGTAGAAAAAGGTGCTGCACCATAAGCCGCAGCCGGGGGGAGGAGTGGAGGATGCGCGCGCGCGCGTGTGTGTGGGTGGGGGGAGGGGATTCTCTGTTCTCTGGTGTACTCCGCCACGGTACGCGCACACGCGGTCTTCCCCCCGCCTCTCTCCACCCATTCACTTGCAGGTGGTCTTGCATCCGCCTGCTGCACATATGCCCAAACACCAGCGCCTGCACTCTTCGGTACGTTTCTTTCCCACGCCCTCATAGCTCGAACCGCTCCGATGCGCTCTTGCCGCCAAAGAGGTTGGCGCGCAGGTTACAGAAGTTAAAGTCGTCGCTTGGTGACCGATCTGCCTTCGCAAAGTAGTATGGGTCCTCCTCCCACCGCTCATAGCGCCGGGCGTCGTTGTAGCCCACGTCGTACGCCTCAAGCAGCTCATCCCTGCGCACGTCGCCGCCGACCAGCGGAGCGAAGGCCATGAGCACTTGCTTCGGAAAGGAGAAATGCGTGTTGCCAATGTACCCGTGGCGACCAAACATGATGTTGTGCCGCGACTGGCTCTTGTTGTAGCGGTACCCGGCGTAGCCGTGAATGTAAATGTGCCGACAGTACTGGTCGAGTTCGCTACTGAGCGACATCATCGTGCCGCGGAGCACGTTGTCCGCCTCCCGGAACACGCACGGCTTCTGCGTGTTTGGCGCGGTCGCCGCAATTATGTTCTGCGCCAGGTCCTCCACGTCGGCCCACTCAGCAATGTGGTGGCCAAAGTAAATGCTTTCCTTCGCCTGTGCCATGTAGCCGGGGTCCTTATTTGAGAAGCCGATGGTCAGAGCAAGGCGGCCCTTCACCAAATCGACCGCGTTCTTCGGCAGGAGCTCATTGATGCCGGCTGTCATTGTTGCAAGCCGCTTCTCCTCGTCCGTTACGATAAATCGGTTGTTCACGATAAAGTCGCGGACCTTCTCGAGGTCGATGGCTCGCGGCCCACACGCCAGCGCCACTGCGGGCAGCACCCCTGACCCTGCGCCCAGCAGGAAACTGTTGGCGAGAAACTCTTTCTTCTCTTGCTGCAGGTACAGTGCTACACCGAGCGCGTACGTGACGAGGAAGCCGCAGCCACCGAAGCTGAGGACCGCCTTCGGCACCGGCTTGCCCACCTCGAGCAGCTGCGGCGTCTTGGCGCGCACCTTCTTGGCCCACTCCCGCGGATCCGTAGGGGGCATGTATGCACTTTAACTAGAATAGCGGGCAAGGACAGCAGTGTGATGCGCTTAGCAGCTGGCCCTTGTCTTCGCTACACACACACACACGCACATTCAGCGCACCGAAGACTAAGTGGGGAAAGGGGCGAGGGAGTAGTGGATAGGGGAGAGGGTAATGGCATACACTCGAGTAAGGAGGTTGAGGCTGCGCGCGCGCAAGCGCACACTCTGTCACCTTACCCTTTTTTCACTGTATCACGGCTGCACCTGTGCAACGCGCACGCGTGCATGTCTATCCAAAAAGGGGCACACTCCCGCCTCAAGCGGGAGAGTCAAGGAAGGGCTATCGGTTGATGCCACTCCGCTATCATGTTTTTCATGGCCACTGAGGCTGGCAGCCTTCGCTGCATCGCACGCCCGATGCTTACATTGCGGAGGTGATAGCGCCCTCGCATAAGCACCCTCATACGTGCTCCCGCGCAAGCCAACTCCTAAGCAGCTGTACCTGTACATCTCGTAAGGGCGCCCGCCAGCGTTGGTGCACGCGGGCCGATCCGCGCGTGACCGCGAGCGTAGTGTCATGCATCTGTGCGCGTGGAACTTGTAACGAATGATACAGTAGAGAAGCGGGCCGTCATCTCCTCCTCTCGCCACGTAAACGTGTCAGGGAGCGCTCGAGGGGGATCAGGCCGACGACGGCGGGGTGGGGGCGGGGGAGCGAGAAAGAGGGAAGAGAAGAGGAAGTACCTCCGCCCTTCCCTCGCGCTGTCTGTTGGCCTCTCTGCTCTCTTCCCCCTCCCCCTCTCCTCCTTCTCGCACGCGCCTCTTTGTGTCTGTGCACCCTCGTCATCGCTGCCGTGGCTGTCGCCCATCACCCCGTCAAGATGTCCACAAACTCATAGTAGTTCAATCGACCCGTGCTCTTCGGGTCGACGGCTGCCATGAGGCGCTCGATCTCCTCTTCCTCGAGCTTCTGAGACCCGTAGGTCGCCAGGGCATGGGCCAGCACAGCCGTCGACACGAACCCCTCCGGCATGTCAGGGGACTCGAAGAGCTGGAAGGCGCTACGCAGCTGCTTGCCTGTGTACTCGGACTGCACGCGGCGCGCCATTATGGCGGCAAACTGCGGAAAGGTCACCGTCACCTCCGTTGCTACGGTGGCCGTCGCTCCGGGTGAAAGAGAGTTGGAGGTGCCGTTTCCTCCCGACGGCCTGGAGGGTGCACTGATGGTGCTGCTGGGGCTGCTCGCGCCGCTGCAGTCGTGGGCTGCAGCAGCCAAGGAGGGTGTTGTCGGCGGCATGGACGCTGGTGAACTGAACCTGCCGCTCCCATTTGTGAGGGACGGCGCACGGCGCTTCTCCTCGAACACCTCTTCCAGCTCCTGCTCTGTAGGCTTCAGATGCAGCGCCGTCATGAGCTTTCGCAGCTCGTGGAGCGAGATGACGCCGGAATGGTCGATGTCGATAAGGTCGAAAATTTCTTTCAGCTCCCTCTGCTCCATTTCAGAGAGGCTCTCCATTGTTTCCGCTTCGTCTGTGACTGTCAGTGCGTGCGTATATATGTGTCTGTGAAGGGGGAGGGGTACGAAGTGGAAACGGCCCTCGAGACTAAGAAGAGCGCGCACGTTTGCTTCTGCCAATGGGGCGGGGGAGGGGATGTGCGCGTGAACAGAGAGGGAGGGGGGACGCGGGCGAAGGCCGCAGAGGTGAGGATAGCATCCAGGCATCATCTATTCTGTATAAATGTACATAAATTCATATACATACATACATGTACACCTGATACCTGCGAGTGCAGTGATGAGACACTGTGGGGGCTGGTGGGCTGGTGTAGGAAGAAGCGAGGAGCAGTGGTGCAACTGCGCAGGCACAGCAGCTCTTCCGGCAATGACCTGCACGCTCCTGAGTCCTTCAGCGGCGCGGTCGAGGCAAACGGCTATCGCTGCTCTTCACGACTCCACCGGTTCCTGTCGCTGTATTGCTCTTCTCGGCTTAGCGTTGCACTGGAACACGATTCGTCGCGCAGACGGTCATGCTTATCCTTGAGCGCTCCCATGACTGCTCGTATCCGCTCGCGTGACGATACAAAAGAGACGTCAGCCAGCCGCAAAGGCCGCGCAGACAGTGCCCGCCTACGGGAGATGGTGGTCTCATGTGGCTGGCGGGACTCACGGCAGCATCATCGTTGTTCTCCTCCTCCTCCTCCCCCGACTTTCCCCGTCAACGATGCGCGCGTCAGAGTGTTCGCTGCAGGGTTTCAGCCAGCTGCCCCCACTGGGCCAGCCATCCAACGTACTCCTCCTGCTCCAAGAAGAACTGTAACTGGCACACATACTCGGCCACCTCGTTGCTGATGCCAACGTCCATCATGATGTACTCGCTCAGCGCTTCGCGCAGCTCCTTGGACAGCTCTGTGATGTAGGGGCCGGCATAGGCAAACGTCCGCGCGTACTCGCCGCAACGATCGAACTGCGACGTCAGCACGGCGGCCGAGTTGAAAGGCGAAGCTGTTCGTGGCGCCGCGGCTGCGGGGGTGGCTGGGGTCGGCGCCGGCGCGTCAAATACGTTCACCGGAGAGGCGGCACTCACCATGAGCGACTGGCCCTTCATCTCAGCAGGGCTGCCGCCCCGCCGCTTCCATGGCTTCTGGAAAGAGACGTTCATGGGCAGGCGGCGTAGCATCTCGAGGTAGAGGGGCTCGCCTTTGCCGAATACGGCGTGCTCCTCCAGCGCGCGCGCCAGCTTGTGCGACACAAACTGCAACGAGCGCAACCGCAGCTCCCCATTCACACACGCGAGACGCACAAACATGCAGCGCCCTTCGTCCCACACCTCCTGTTGCCCCTCCAGCGTCGTTGGTGGCGATGAGGACATCCTTGACGCTCCCGCCGTTTCGGCCTTCGGTCGCTCTTTTCGGATCAGGACATCGAACCGCGTCCACTCGCAGATGTCCAAACGCGGGTCGTGCAGTGTCAAGTCGAGAGTGCGGAAGGGAGCGAAGAGTGTGATGTGCATGTCGGAGCGAGCGTAGCGCACCGCGTCTCTGCGAAAGTCGCTGTCGTGTCGACGGTCGCCTTTATCGTTCATTGAGCTTTGCCGCTGTGACGCGGCTTGCTCTTCCCGCGCTGAAGTGTAGCGACCCCGGCGTAGAACCCACATCTCTTTCCTCTCCGCCGCAGCGTCACCAGAGCTACTAGAGCGCTGCTGCCGTCCACCGCCTGTGATGAGATCGTGCACGCTGCGGTACCGCGGCACCGCATCTGGCGCGGCTTGGGGTGAGTCGCCTCCATCGTCTGCGCTCCCGCCGCCAGCTCGGCTATCCATGCAGTCCCCCTTCTTGAGACGCGACATGGTGAAGTAGCTCGATCCGGTGGTGTGCAAGACACGCCAACCACTCGGCGCAAGCGGTGGCACGGCTGCCACACCGTCCTTCATATCCCGTGCCACCTCTGCGCGCAGCTCCTCTTGTACCAGGCCTGCCAGCTCGCTGCATCGCGCGAAGAGCCGGCGCCGTCGATCGAGAGCGGCGCGCTCGCGTGCTGCGGTGGGCTCCGCCTGCGGTAGCGGAGACTCGGGCGATGCCGAGGTAGGGTAACCTTTCGATGGGAAAGGAGACGCATCCCACGCCGCGCACTCGCCCTCCGCAGCTGGCCCTCCGTCATCCTGCTCATCTGCTAGTTGCTCCGCCATGTTTTCAAAGACGCGGCCATCGTTGCCAAGGGTACCGCGGTTGCTGCACTGCCACCCCTCTCCGCGCATTCTAGAGGCAAAGTAGCGAGTTGCAACGGCCAACGTAGGTACGGCTGCCTTCGAGTACATGGCGCATCTCAGCACGCGGCCAGTGGCGCTCCTGGCACCGTCGCGACAGCGATGCTGAGCTACTAGAGGCAGTGGCAGACAGCCTGCGCAGGCCATGCAGAACCGCCCTGTCGCGCGCCGACGGCTGTGCTCCCACACGACTCCCTGCATAGGCCTAAGGTGCTGACGAAGACGCATAGCGGTCGCGTCCGCTCTCGAGCGGCCTTGCACACCTGCTGAGCGTTGCATTCATGTAGCAGCCGCGAGCGAGGGCACGCACAGTAACGGAGGATGCGTGCTGATGGGTCGTGGGAGGGGATCGAAAGAGAAGTCGGCGAGTGCTGCCGGCCGCAGCCGCATGCGTCGCGGGCAATTTCCTCTCTTGCGGCAGCGCTGAGAGATGGACGGTATGGTGTGCGCACGCCGGCGAACGAAAGGGGGAAAATGTGGCTGAGATGAAAGGAGGAAGAGAGAGAGAGCGATCGGTGAATGGAACGGAGGGCCACGGAGGCATATGAACAAGACAGCTGCGCTGACGCGCAGTGGATCTGCATACCCACACCCGCATGGACGGAGTCGAGGAAGATGCGTCGTAACCACACCACCGCAGACTATCTCGAAACGACCCTCGCCATCGCTCGCAAAGAGGGAATGAAATCGACTGAGGGGGTGTGGGGAGGGGTGTGTGGGTGGGTGGGTGCCTTCGATACATGTGGTGCACAGGTGTACACGTACACACCTTCAAAGAGGGTGAGACAGGGGCAGTCGTCCAACCCGGCCGGCCCTGCCTCACTTCACCCCCTCCTGCAGCTTTGGTCCTTCTGAGTGGGCGCCAAGCCGCGAATGGCACGGTTTCGTCTAAGGAGAGAGAGAGGAGGAGGAGGAGGGGTGCGGTGTGCCGATCGCGCGCTCTCTTCACCCTTCTTTCCCTCCCCATTCCACATATCGGTCTATTCCACTGTTTTTTTTGGTTACATCGACGCCACAACTCCGGCATAGGCAGGCAAGCGCAAGCACACCCGACAGCCACGCTGAGAGGTGTGCACGTGTGTGTCCTGCGTAAGGCGCATCAGTGACTCAGTCGTCAGAAGGGTAAGGCATGATGGTGAAGAGATGAAGGGGCAGCTGGAGCAGGAACAGAGGAGCAGGGAAGGGAAAGTGGGCGCCGCATGGGGACTCGAGGCTCACGAACGACGCGTGAGCTATGCGTCCACACCACCACTCCCCACCCCAACCCTATTGCTCTTCGAATGCTTCCTCTGCCTCACGAGTCCCCCTCCGCTTCCCTCCCCTCCTCCCACACAAACTGGCACGCTCTCCCTTCCTCCGCCCCTAGTCGTTCTTCAAGAAGTACACGGTGACCAAACAGTGAAAAGAGTCGTTCTCGAAAGGGACATGCACCATGCCATCCTTCGTGTTATCCCAGAGGCTAATGAACCCGACGGAGAGCGCGGACCCGGTTCGCTGCATGAACACGCATGTGACAATGTACTTGTACGGCTTCCTGTGCTCCGCGAGCTCAGACAGGATCGAGTTCACAATGTCCTCGACCCAGCCATCTACCTTTGCGGGGTTCCACTGCTCTCCCGCGAGTTTGGTTCGCAGCAGGTTGCTTATATCCTCTTGGATGCCCTCACTGCTCAGGGTGCTGTTCTGCTCGAGATTGCCCTCCGGCTCGTAGTCGGCCATGGTGGACGAGAGTGCGGAGCGCAGGGCAAGCTTTGTGGTGAGCGATGATGGTGACAAGGAGCACCGCGGAGATCTGTGCCATGTGACGGAGGTGCTTTGGGCGTCCACGGCGGTAACGGAGAGGCAGAGAGGGCGAAGATACGGTCGTGCACGAGCGTTGCAAGGCTGGGCTGCGCGAGGGTCAACGGGGGTGGGTGGGGTTCCCCTTCCTGCGTCTCCAATCAGGCCGTGCACACAGGCCGGCCACGAGATCAAGAGGGCAGTCGCGTGCCTACCAGCGACGAAAGAAAATCCATTCCCACCGCCTGCCGATGATACCCTCCACACTTTCTGGCGAATTCGTGGGTGCACAAGCCACTTGCGGTCGTCGTCCCCCTTGCCCGCGCATCACGGCAATAGGGCCCCAGTTGGGGAGGGGGGAAGGGGGAAGCTGGTGGAGGAGAGGGGGGGAGGGTGCTGAGAAGAAGAACGGCAGCGAGCGCTCTGACTTCCTCCCTCGAGTGAGGCGCGTTCGCGTTGTGTGAGGCGCAGGTGCTTTTCCATTTTCTTGGTAAGGGGTGTATGCTCCCTGCTCGCGACCTCACTACACAGATTTACACGCAGACAGACAGAAAAAAGGACTCGCAATGAAGCAAATATCCTTTGGTCGACACAGAGAGACGCGCACTGGATAGTCAACTAAACACACACACACACACGACAAAAAAGTGATCGTGGAGAGCAGCGACGACACTGAAAAACGTAACGCGCGTCAACTGAGTCCACTCAACGTAGTTGAAGAGCCACATCGATTGGAGTGTTTTGACCTTCGGCGGACAGACACGCACGCCCCCGCCACTCCTACGCGCACCTCACTCTTTCGAGGCACAGGGACAAGAGAAGGGAAAAAAACACAACAACATGAGTCCAATGAGGTAACGCTATTGACGGAGGTAAATGATATCGTCTCCGTTCGGCCCGTTGCCGATTGAGAGCACTTTACAGTTCGTGAAGTACTCGATGGTGGAAAGGAGTTCGCAGACGCCGCGCGGCAGCGGTGTGTTGCGGCGGCGCTTCGACGACGCGATTGGGCTGTCGCGCCAGCCATCGATCAACTTCACAATTGGATGGCAGTGGTAGAGAGCCGCTTCGCTCGGCACGGGGTCGCCGGCGCGGATGATGTCACCGTTTTTGTATACGTGCCCGTTTACGTCCACCTTCTTTCCCTCAGGATTGTAGTAGACATAGGCGATGGTCACACCAATCTTATCGTACTCGTCCCCGCGGTCCAGGGCGGAGATGGTGAGGTACGGGCCTTGGATGCTGTTCACCTCGTGCTGCAGGACGCAGTCGAAGAAGCCGCACACGCGCGGCTTCTTCGTGACGGCGCCGCATTCGCCGTGGTGCTGCGCCGAGGCGATGGCCATGGCAACGCCGATATTGTAGGTGCCGGTCGCGTCCGAGTACTCTGCGGGAGTCAGGATGCCGTTGTGCTTTGCTTTGTCGTCGCTGCTTGGAAAGCCATCGCGGAAGAGAGTGCGCTGAACCGCTTCGAAGTTGGCGCACGCCGCCGACGGTAAGTCGCGCAGCGTCTTGATGTTCTGCGCGCTGAAGTAGTCCTGGGGGACGAAGCTGCTAGGGCAGGCGCCAATGCCAACGCGGCTAGAGCCCGGCGCCTTGTGCACGTTCAGTACGACGGACTTGACATGTTGAAAGTTCAGCTGCGAGGCGGCCAGCAAACCGGCGGCAGTGGTGTCTGCCGAAGTGGTGCTCTCCCAGAACTTCGCGCGCGCGTTGCTGAGCCAGTACGACTGCGGGCCCTCAAGCAATACCTTCTCGCCGCGCAGCACCGCTGCGCGCAGCTCGTAGATGACGTCACAGCGCGCGGGGAAGTTGGGGTTGTGCCTCACACGGTCACGGTACAGGTCCACAAGGAAATCCACCTTATTCTTCGCTTGCGCGAACGCAATGACGTGGGCCGGCACGCGCTGAACACCATCGCAGTTCTCCTCGTGGCAGAGGCGCACCACGTCGGCGTCTGACAGTTTCTTCACCTTGAGCAGGCCTAGGTACGTGTCCATGTCCTTCTCTAGCCGCTTCCGCAGCGTCTCGTCGGCGTTGAAGATGTGGTCTAGGCGGATGCCGCGCTTCATCACCTTGCTGCCGTGCACCGGCGCGATGCCCTTGAGTGTTGACGCGTTGGCCGCCGAGCCGAGCAGGTCCAAGAGCTTGTGGTACGGTGTCACGATGCAGACGTTGCCGATAAAGAGGCGGTCGCGGTAGCTGATTCCGGCGTCGATCAACTGAATTATCTCCTTCTCCATAAAGCTGACGGGGTCCATGACGCACTCGGGGCCGATGTAGTTCCGCTTGCCGGGTAGCAGCAGGCCAGAGGGTGCAAGGTTGAAGACGAACTTGTGGCCGGCCTTGTCGTAGACTGTGTGGCCGGCGTTCTCGCCACTGTTCACACGGGCAATACACGTGCACAACGGGTGACGAGCAACCGCGTCCACTGTCTTGCCCTTGCCTTCGTCGCCGAAAAAGGCACCAGCCACCATGATCACGTCGTGTGCCTCGACGATACGGTAGAGTGTGTCCTTGAGCGACGCCTCCGAGTACTCCGTCACGCGACGTGGCTCCTGCAGCTCCGGCAACGGTGGCAGAGAGCGCAGCGCCTCGTACACCTGCCACTGCCGCCCGTTTGTGTGCAGGGTGTAGGCAGACGCCGTCATGGCGTCGCGTTGCGACCTGCCGCTGGCTCCATCGGCGGCGTACAATGCCCCGCTCGATGGCTTCTGAAAACTGCACGGCGGTTCGTCGTCGTCCACCATCTCCACCTCGATCTCGACACTCGGCTCCCGTACGCCGGCATGCTGATGCTGCCGCCGCTGCTCCGCCTCTTCATCCGCACCAGGGGCGCCCAGTATCACCGGATCTCGGTGACAGCGCGGGTGCGCCGCCGCCTTTATGGGCTGCTGCGCGGCCGGAATACGGCGGCTGCATTTTGGGTTTGGCAAACTCGGCGTCTCCGATGATTTGCTGTAGAAGCCGCCGTAGCGACGAATCGGCATCGCTGCGAGCTGTGGAGGGGGGAGGGGGCGCGGCGACGGTTGCTGCGTTGAAACTGAGCTTCCAAGGCCTGAGGACAGATCAAATTAGACACACGCACACCTGCGTGCTGCTCCTCCGAGTGCGCTTTCTTCTGGACGTGTGGTGTGCGAAAGGGGGGAGGGGGAGTCCGCGTGCGCTGTGTAAACGCCTCGAGGTGTGTGTATGTGTGTGCGCGTAGAAGGGGGAGAAGGGAGGGGTCGACTTAGATGAGGTGATGATGGGAGTAAATTGGGTCGTTACCTGTGAACTGAGACGGAGCAGTCGTGCGTATGTGTAGGCGTGCATGTGTGTACACATCAGCCATTTTTTTTTAAATGGCATTCGGCGGAGCAGGAGCGAAAGGATGAGCACAGTGTAAAAGAGAGACAGGGGCGCGGGCGGGGTACGCGTTCGCATGGAAGGCGATATCGTGGGGGGGGGGGCAAGGAAGCGGAGAGGGGAAGAGGACAAAGAGAGAGAGTAGGGAGCATGTGTGTGTGTGTGGGGGAGGGAGGGGAGGGGGAGGGGGGCATCATCTCTGCTCTGTTCGTTCTGCGTCGCCGCATACCTGTCGAAGAGAGAAGGACCGCTCTCCTCGGAGCCTGGACACACACACTTACACACACGAGGAGACAGGTGCGCGCGCGCGCTCCTTGTCGCTGTTCGCTACTCAGCGTTCCGAAGAAGAGAGAGTACACTCAACGAACCAAAAGCGTTTCCGAGTCGGCGTGCCCACTCCGCCCACTGACCTGTGTGGCAGGCCCCGATCGCGTGGTGGTGCAACACGGCCCCCTGCCACAGATCCAGGGAGGAGAAGGTCCCTAAAGACTTATCCTGAGGAGTCCCCCCTTCCGTCAGGATCGGAGGGGGAGGTCAGTCGTTTGAAGAGCTAGCGAAGCAAGTCGGCGTGTGCATGTGTGTGTGTGTGTGTGCAAGCCAGCAGGGGAAGGTGACGAGGGCGCGTGGCTCGTGCAGCCGTCACTGTGCATGCTGCTATGCTGCCACACAGAGAGGATTGAATAGAGCACAACCACGGCAGGAGAGGAAACACATGCGCGCACAGCGATATGCCGATTCGCGTGAGGCACTCAAACGCACGATCCGCGCGCTCACTCTCCCACGAGCGAGCAGGAGAGCGAGAGAGATGTCCTCGCTGCCATCCACGCGCGCACACGGTATAAGCGCTCACCAATCTGTGCTCACGACTCTGAAGAGGTGCGGCTCGGTGGCTGGGTCGCGCCCACCGGCTGTGGTGGAGCTCGGTTCGCCTCTTGCTCATGGCAGCCAGGGGGGTGGGTGGGTCCGCAGTACACCACTGCCATCGCCTCATACCCCTCGCCTATTTTTTTTAACAGGCGGAAGCGGGCTGAAGCGCAGTCCGCCTAGCAATGGCGGTTACCTATTGCCTTTCGCTGTCTCTGAAAGTGCGACCAATGACCGGGGGTGCGCATGCGAAAGAGGAGGGAGGGATGAGGGGGGTGGGGCAAGGCGCCGCTGCCTGAGAAATTGAGAGATGTCGTCACTCGTACGAGTAGCGGCTAAGCGGGTGCAGGGAAGGCACCAGCCCGCGAACGAAAGAGTTGGGATCCTGGAAGCGTTCGGTCGCCTTGGGCACACGTATAACGCGCTCGCGCCACTGCGGTTCCACGACATGATCGAGCTCGGCACGATAATGCGTGTTATCTGCCACCATCATGGAGGCCTTTCCACGCGCCAACAGGGCCGCTCGCATACATCGACTGCGGTAGACCTTCTGAATATCCGGCTCAACGTCGAGCCACTTGTACGAAGGGTTGATGCGCGAGGTGCGGATGGTCATGACACCCTTTGTTGTCGCATAAAGAGTGAAGCTGTTGGGGTCCATGCGGACATTCCGTCCTGGCCTATACTCGGGTTGCCGTGAGTACCGGTCCTGGCCGAAGCGACGGCGCTGCTCCTTCAGCTTCTCCACCGGCGTAACGGGGGTGCCGGGGATAACATGAAAGATCTTAGCCTTTCTTCGTGGCGACCCGGCCTGATTCTTCGCATTCCCAGCTGTCACCTTGCTGGCGCACCAGCTGTGGGTAATGCGGAGCATTCGGTGACAACAACAGCGGCAACTAGAGGTGAAAAGAGGAAGAAAATGTCCAGTTAAATAGAGGTATATGCCACAGGTGAATGGGCGATGCAAAGGAAGAGGGAGGGAGAGGGAGACAGCGTCACTGCCGAGAGGGCTGACGGAGGCGTGTGCGAGCTCGAGAGAAATATGTCCCCTCCCCTTGTGGTCTCTCAAGCCCCTTTGTTTTTTTTCGCTGTTGTTGTTTGCCCGTTGCCTTTTCCACCTGCGAATGGCCAGCGTGTCACCGCACCCCGCCACCAACGATGCACGACGCACGCGTGCGCACACATGCGCGCCGGAAAGGTCAGCACAACGCCGCACATAGAGAGAGAGACGGCAAGGGGTGGGGAAAAAACAACAACAAAAAAAGGTAAAGTGAGAGCATTGGGGAGGGGGTTGAGTGGGCGTGAGAGAAGAACAGGGTACCTTCGGCATGTGCGCTATGCCGCTACACACCACGACACATCGCCGCCGTTGCTGGTCGAGTTCGCGGAGAGGAATGGGGCGCGAGACGCTGTGGGACTTTTCTCATACGTGCTCTTCCCTCTTGCCTTTCCCTTGGTCGACGAAGTGCATTGAGCGCCGCCCCCATCGCGCATCGAATTGGCCTCTGCGGCTTCTTTCTTTTGTTCAACGGTCAAGGGGACGCATCTAGAAACGAAAGAGCGAGACCCACCCGCACACGTGATACGCTTGCGCACACCGTCAGCAGCGTTCGCTTCAGCTTCATTAGCATCCTCTGTTTGCGGAATGTGCGGTGGGGTGGGTGCATGCATGCGTTTATACTTAGTTACGTGTGGGCGCTTCCTTCCCTCTCCCTTTGACGGTCGCCCTCTGTTCTTCTTTGACTGTCTTGTGCATCGCTCCTCTCAGTGGGGGAAGGGGGGAAGCCGAGGGTCGTCGAGAGGGAGAGAGCGGAGTACTCCGCTCTCTCCCTCTCGAACTCTCTTTCTCCCCTCCACTTCTGATATATACATATATATATATATGTATGCCCTCTCAATGCGTACTTGTGTGCAGGTGCACGCGGTGTAGCGGTGCGCCCCATGAGGCTTGTAAGTGTGTGTGTCGGGGGTAAGAGCCTTCACTAGGCCTCTCTGCTGGATAGGCTACCGAGAGGCACAGGAAGGCGCGAGGACACACCAGGCGCGCTGCACGAGGGGGCGAGCGAGAGACGCTGTGGCTGTGAGGGAGGCGGAAGAGGGAGGAGGAGAGGAGAGAGCACGCCAACAAGGAAAAGGAAAGCAAAAAAAACAAAAGAGAACAAGCCGCGCAGGTGTCGAGCACGCGCACAAACTCAGCCGGTCACAAACGCAGACAGTCACAGACAGACGAGAAGGACATGGTCGGCTCTTATCTGCTGTTTCTTTCGCTTCATCTTCGGGGGTAGGGGAGGAGGAGGCGAGCGCTTTGCCGAAGAGAAGCGGCAACGAAATAAAAAAGGGGGAGGGGCTAAGGGGGAAGGGAGAGAGAGAGAGACGGGGGGAGGATGAGAGAGAGAAGATTGGTCAACGACACTCACACACACACACACACATAGGCTAAAGGCAGGGTAGAAGAGACAGGCAAGAGAGCCAGTTAAAGCCAAAAGAAAAGGCAAGAACTAACGGGAAGAGAGGATCGAGATCGACGGTTGGGGTAGGCCGCGACTGATGAAAAAAGGGGGTGGGGGGTGGGGCAGAAGAAGGGGCAGGAAGGGTTGATGATCTGCGAAAGGGCGCAGAAGAGAAAAAAAGGCGAAAACAGAAAAGTTAATCTGAGGGCGAATTGTGGGAGGAGAGGGGCCGAGACCGCGTGCCTCATGTGGATAGTCACACAAGCAGACAGACGCACACATGGGTACATGCGTGTGTGCGTACATATACATATTAGATAGATAGATAAAGTTGTACTGAGATCGGACAGAGGGGGGGCAGAGGGAGGGGGAGGGGAGTGGCGCACGAAGGAGGGAAGATAAGGCAAAAGTGTCTGCTGTTGTTTCCCCTCACCTCCGCTCCCTCGCGCGTTAAGCTCTCCCCCACCCCTCCCGCTCCCTCTCCCTCTCTGCTGCTCGCCCCACTCACTGTCTCCATGTGTATGACTACTGCGCGCCTGACAAGGGCATCTACTCACTCTCCCTGCTCAAACGTCACCCTCAAAGAAGCCCCCCCGGCTCCCGCGCTACTGCTTGTTAAGGCGCGCGTGTCGCTGTGCATGGGCCATACGTAAAGGTACGGGTGAGGGGGGTAAGGGCTATGAAATGCGTACGAGCGTGCCGCCCGCCCCTTACCACGTCATTGCCGAAAAAGAGACGTACGGTGGGCGTCTGTGTTTGTGTGTGTATGCGTGCGTATGTAGCGGAGGGGGTGGAGGACAGCACGCAACGCAGCCGTTCATATCGAAAGCACGTGCCCAATTCAAGGACGCAGTAGACAGTGGTATATGCCACAGAAACTCACGGGAACCAGAGGCACACCTATTGGAGGGACTAGAGGAAACAAACGGGCCGGGAAAGAGGGGGATGGAGTGGCCGACAGAAAGAGGAAGACACTCATGGAGGGGGCGTACACACATACAGGCATGAAGAGAGGGTGGGGGATCGTCAAAGATCCGTGAAGCACACAAATCGTCGCTTGCACATGCACACAGGCGAGTGGTGCGCTCGAAAAAAAAGCACCAGGCAAGACCTCAGCACTGCAGAGAATAAAACAAAAAACAACAAATACAAACGCAGACACTTACGCAGACGCGCAGGCGCCTGCGCGCACGCGCCTGCGCGGTGCAGTCTGACTGTTTGTCTTCTGCTGCCGTTCCACTTTTTCGAGTCGACTTCATTCCTGTTTTCTTCGCCCGTAACTTAGACTGAGGACCAGCGCGCAGAAGAATGCGCTCGAGTACACTCGTTCGACCCTAATCTGTGCGCGCGTGAGACAACGAAAAAGATGGAAGCGCCGCTTGTCGCTGGTGCCTTCTTCCCAAGTTTCTTTTCGCACACACCGCCAGTCGCGCATCCTCTTCTCCGCGAACGGCCTTATTACAGGTTTCCCTGGAACGATTCCGCACCGCCACCGCCACCTTACTCCCTCCCCCACCGTTTTCGTGTTGCGCGCCATCGTGTATGGGGAAAAGCGGAGGAGGACTCTTTCCATGGCGCGCCCGACAGGACGATGAAGGCTTTCGTCTTCCCTCTCCTCCTTCCGTCGCTCTTCGCTCACCGCCTCGGGGCGTCCACGATGCCCCGCGAAGAGGTCGGGCACTACGGACACAGCTCTCCATCTACTGCCCCCTTGAGCGGGCGCCGATACGCACAGCCGCACACACAAAGAGGAGAACGTATGCGTGTAAGAGGAGAGGGGGGTGGGTGGGCGAAAGAGAGAAGGGCGTACGAGAGGCTGACAAAAAGAGAAGGGGAGAGGGGGACTCAGACGTGAAGGACACGGAGGGCGACGGAGACACCACAAAGCGAAAGGGAAGAAGGGGAGAGAGAGGCGCCGACACAGAAACGAAAAAAGGGGTAGCCATCCTGAGATCTTCACCGCTTCTCCCCCCTCCCTCAACTCCTCTCTCAAACACACGTTGTCAACGGGGTGCGAGAGAGGATGAAGAGCGGGGTGGGGTGGGGGTGAGCGGAAGGAAGAGGAGGACACCCGCACTTAAACGCACGGAAAGAGAGCGAGAGGGGAGACTCAGAAACAGAGGCAACGTCACAAACACACACACACACACGCGCGAGCGCCACTGTCATGTGAGCACCTCATGCTTGGCAGGTAAGAGGCAAGTCCGTGGGCGCGGTGGTTGCTGCGTGACGACGGAAACAATTGAAGAGGGAGGGCGCAAGAGGTGCGGAGAGAATTAAGATGTTTACGCGCAAATAACTGAAGAGGGCATCCACCAAATCATTTACGCAGCGAAAAAAACACACAAAGAAAGGAGGAAGAGCAACGAAGCGGTGAAAAGAGCTTGTGATAGCGAACGCCGTGCACAGAGAGAGCGCGAGAGGGGGAGAGCCAAGGAGAGGCACATGTGCATGCCGACGCGCAGAAAAAAAAGGGAGTCGGCGGAGTGGGAGGACGCTCCACAACTTCCGCAGTCCTTGAGACCGGAAGAAAAGAATTTGGGAAGGCGTGGCAGCGCTTCGAGGAGGAGGGCGGAGCAAACAAGCAAGAAGACGAAGACATGCATAGAAAAAGTGTGGAGTGGACACACGCACGCGTATATGAACGGAAAGAGAAACAGAAAAAAAAAGGTAGCATGGGTGAATGTGGGTGTGGGTGGGTGTCGGTATGCCTTTGCAGCGTTCGTCCTAGAGTCCTTTTACCCCCCCCCACACCGTTGCCTTCTCCCTCCCCCTCTCTCCCGCCTGAAGACACAGAGAAATGATGAGCATGTGAAGGGGGCACATACTCCCGCAAGCGGAAGGGGGAGAGGGGAGGGGAACAGCACCACCACACACATACGAAAGAAACAAAAGAGGGAGAGCGGCGTGCATGTGTGTGCTAGGGATGGGTGAGCTTATCATGACGCGTGTGCCCATCTGATTCGATCAACAGCGCTGTTGTGTACTTCGCAGTAGGCGCTGTGTGTGTGTGTGTGTGACTTCGTGTATATCCACTGTGTGCGTTCACGTCTCCTGCTTGATTTCGCGGTGCCTTCTCCGTTCGTTCCCGCTTAAACACACACACACACACGCACATACACGCCCGTGAAAGGCAACCACCAAAGGTAAAACACACACACAAAAAAAACGGGGAGAGAGGGAGAGGAGAGAGGGGAGGGGGAGAAGAGGGAGCGTGCACAAGCAGTACGAACAAACAAAAAAAGAGACAAGGAGGCCCACAAGAAGCCGTGAGAGCTCACAGACAGCAAAGGAAGGCGGGCGAGAGGCAAGGGGGGCCCATGCAGTGAAGAGATCGACCTACTACTGGTTCATCCCTTCGTCGCTGTCGGTCTCTCTCTCTCATGCGCACACAGACAGGCCCCCGCTCTTCTCTCTTCTCTCTTTTTCCTTCGACACCGAGCCTGCTGCTGCTGCTCCGGTCATCTCGAGCTTTTTCGTTAGTAGCTTGTTGCTTAGGGAAGGAAGGGCACAATGGCCAGCGCCAGCATGGCGGACAGGGACGCACCAGCCAGGAGTGCGACACCCATCAGCTGGCCCGCCATAACACGCTGGCCCTCCGTACGCAGATTCGGGTCAATCGGGCCCAGCACCATCGCCATGGCGCCACAGAAGCCGTTCGTGAGACCCAGCAGCCCGAAGAAGACAAACGGGGCCGCGTGGCCAGGGATGTAGCGGAAGATGCACAGGAAGGTCAGCGGAATGAAGATGAAGCGGCACCCAACGCAGATGAAGAGCACCTTGCGCGAGGGCCACAGGAACTTCACGGAGGAGAGCCAGCGACCAGCAGCATCACCGCAGTTGTACAGCAGAATGGCGATGGTCGCAAACCACTTGTCCGCGCGGTCAACCGGTATGATGAGGGATGGCAGAATGAGAAGGGACACAAAGAAGTTGCAGAAGCAGGTAAGCATCAGCGGCCAGATGAGCTTCGTCACGGGCCAGGCGCGCGTGCGCTGCAGCTGCTGCGCCGTGGTAAGATTGCGGTCGTCGACGTTGCTGTCGCTGGTGGTGTCGGCGACCTCGCGACCCACCGCCTTCACCTCCTCGCAATCGCTCACATCGTCTGAGCCGTTCGCGCCCTCGGCCTTTCGGCGGGCGTTGCTCTCCTCATCGTCGGCCAAATCGCCAAAGACTTCCTCACCCTCCACCGTTGTGCTGTTAATCAAGGGCTGAGGCTGCTTGGTGCTGCTCGAGGTGGCGATTGGCTCCATCAAGGCTATGTCTCCAGCCTCCTCGGCGCTCGGGCCCTTCGCATTTTTCTTGGCGCGCTTGATGGCGCGGAATTCACCGACGTGCTCCTGCGCGAAGGAGTTGAAGCGCAGCGAGAGTGCCATGGCGAGTGCAACTGCCATGAAGCAGAGGGCGAGACTGAAGTAGATGTACGCCTGGCGCAGCACCGATTCGTATGTGTCCTGCATGGACGCCTTGATGATGCACTGCAGCACTGAAGCGATCACACCAGAGAAGCCGCAGCCGAACATAATGGCCGACATGAACTTCGACGGCATCGTCCCGACCAATGCGTAGCACGTGGCCTCCAGGTAGGACTTGCCCACGCCGGCCGCAACGGTCACGATAAAGAAGGCAACGATGGCGCCAACCTGCGACACCCCCCCGGCCGGGATAATGAGAACCACGAACACCTCCACCATCATGAGGGTCAGTGCCATGAAGAAGCGGAAGGTGAGGGAGAGCTTGCGCGCCCACGGGGTCAGCACGGTGGGGCCGATCACTGCCTGCGTCACCACCGACGCCACGTTGTAGAACGTCAGGATATTTTTCCAGAAGAGGGGGCTGTTCGGCTGCGCATTCGGGTCTCGGGTGGCGTACTTGTAGTAGTCCAGCATGTACGCCGGCGCGGAGGCGAGGGCGTTCAGGGGCATGAGCATCGAGATGCCGAGGAGCACGCACGTGGCGTACACGTACGCCTCTGCTGCGGAAGAAAAATTGCACACCATTTTCCTTTTTGCTCGCTCTATTTGGCCTCGAAAGATGTCTTTCGGCTGCCGAAAGGGAGGGGGAGAGAAAGAGAGAGAGAACGTTGATGAGACGACCTTCGTGGGGAGCGAGCGTGAAGCGGAGGGGCGTGATGGATGGGGGTCGACTTCTGCTCTCTCTGATGGGTGCCGTGCGTGTGTGTGTGAGGGTGTGTTTGGGTGTTGTGGTGGGAGGCTCTGAAGAAGAGGATGGGGAGGAGCACGCCAAACGGATGGGTAGGGGCTTGGGCGGGTACCGCAGAGATGACGTGTGGTGTGCGGTGTGATGGCAGAGAAGAGGTGGCCACAAACCCAGTTCGTGTGCCGATTCGCGCAAACAGACGCGCAGGTGCGCGTGGGCAGTAGGAGGGGAAAGAGAGAGTGATGGGGGACGATAAACTCAGCGGTGGGAGAGATCAGCGAAAAAAGGGAGAGGGAAGAGGAGGGAGACGCCCCTCCCTGAGGGAGTCACAAGCGCCCCTCCCCCTCTTTCGCTTCAGAGAGGCTCGGGGTAATAGGGCGCGCTTAGGCCTGGGGCCGACGAGTCGAAGCGAAAGACCCGCCCCTTGCGCTTCTCCTACAGTCCTCCTCCCCCTTTCGCCGCTTCACCTCGTTACACCCAACACAACCCTTCCAGTCACACTCAGGCACAGCATGCCATGCATGAAACTTGGTGCGCAGGACCTGCGGCGCGTCGTTCCGAGGAGGGAGAGGGAGGGAGTTCACTAGGAGACGCTGAGGACCAGAGCTCTGCACGCAGACCTTCCACGTCATCAGCCGCCGCTCACGGCGCGTAGGGGGTGGGGTGGGGGAAGGTTGCCTTTCCCGTTCCGTTCTGCTTGTCCGAGTGAAGTGACGAATGGAAGCGAAGTGACAGGAAAAACCATAACGGAAATGAAATAATAGTTAAAAAAAAGAGCTGACACTAACGTAAAGCTCGACGACGCACGAGGGCGGCATGCGACCTGTGCCAGAGCGTGCGCGTTGAACGGCGATGCCGCACAAGCGCCGCTTCCTCTCTCATCGCTGCGACGCGCACACGGAGACACACACACGCGCAGGCACCAGCGACGCCCTTCTCACTTGCGGGCCTTGCGAGCCCCGCGAGCCGGCGCGTTCTTGCGCGCCTCAGCCGCGATCAGGCGCTCCTCGCGCTCCTGAATCACGTTCATGCGCAGGCCCTGCTGCTTCGGCACCGTCACCTGCAGGTTGCTCAGGTCCTTGCCGATCACAAAGACGTTCGCGGTCCGGGTGGCGAACTCGGCGCCAGACGCGTCCTTCAGGTGCGCGATGTTAAACGCGCCGGGGTGGCGCTCCACGCTCACGATCTCGCCGATGCGGCCGCGGTTGGCGCCACCGGTCACGATCACGGCCTTGCCCTGGCGGTTCTTGATCAGGTCCACGCACTTCTTCTCCTGGATGTTGTACACGATGGTGTCACCAATGGAGGTGTGCGGGTCCGGGTAGCGGATGCGGTGGCCGTCGTGCGTCACGGCGACCGGTATGCGACCGGTCGCCGTGTACAGGTTCACCACCTTCATCAGCTTGATCTTCGCCTCGGCCTCGGACACGCTCACGAACGCGAAGCGGCCCTTGACGTCGTACAGCAGGCGGAAGCGGTCGCCCGTCTTCGGGATCTCGACAACGTCCATGAAGCCGGCAGGGTACTTGCCGTCGCGGCGCGGCTGCTTGTCCACGTGCACCAGGCCCTGGCGCAGGATCATCTCACCCTCGCGCGCGTTCAGCGCGTACTTCAGGCGGTTGCGGATGATCACCAGCAGCGGCAGGCACTCGCGCAGCTTGTGCGGACCCGGGCGCGGACGCGGCGCGAACACGCCGGTCAGCTTGCTCAGCATCCAGTCCTTGGGCGCATACAAGCGCTTGAGGTGTTTCTTGGCCATCTTTGCGAGAGGGTCGAGCTCTACTAATGTTCTGGCAGAGGTAGAGTGAGGGCGTGTGGATGGAGAGGGGCACGAAGGTGACGGGTTAGTCGTGAGGGGTAAGGGAAGGGAAGGGGAGCGATGCGTTCCGTTGCGAAGGTCGCAGAGGAAAAGGGGAGCAGCAGCGCCGGCACCCAACAGGCAAGCACGCGCGTGGGTGTGGATGAGGAGGCGTGCAGAAGAGGCGAAAGGGCGCATCAGCAGAAGAGAGCGGAGGGTGCGAGAAGAGTGGGAAGAGAGGAGGAGAGGGCGTGAGCCGAGCGTCGGCGCACGTGGGAGGCAGGACAGGGACTCCGTGCATGCGGACAAGAGAGTGACCATGACGATGGAGTCAGGAAGGGGGAACGAAGACCCCCCTCTGCACACACATATACACACATACACACACAGGGGGAGAGAGAGGCGTGGGTGAGAGGACCTCATCGCGGAGGGTAACGGTGAAGGAATGCAGCGAGTCCATGCGCATACGCACTCCTCTGCCGCCTTCCATCGTCACCCTCCGCGATGAAGTCTTCTTCACGCAGGCACTTCCACTCGCCCGCCTATACCGATTCCGTGAAGAAGAAACGACCCGCACCTCTCCCCCCTCCGCCAGCGTGGATCGCTATCCTCCCCCTCCCCCTTTACGCTATCATTCGCATGTCTGTGTGTGTGTGGTCTGAAGAGGGGAGCCCGAGGGAGTGCGGGGGGAGGGCACTGGTGCTGCTGCCGCATCGCCCCCCCTCCCCCTCGCCATTTGAGATGTTTCTGTGGACAGTGAAATGATCAAAGAAAGAAAGAAGTTGAAGAGGAGCGCGCGCACACACACACAGACAGACAGACAGACAGACCCCTCCACTCCACCCCGACTATCCACCCGTGACGAGCCGACAGCCTGTGCGTGTCTCTCTCCCTCTCTCTGTCTGTGTGTGCGTGCGTTGCTCTCTTTTTTCTGTTTTCCGTGTCGAGCTTGACGTTAGCGCGGACGGCGAGAGACGCAAGAAAGACAAAAAAAGGGCCGCTACGCGCGGTCCGTCACGGGAGAGAGACAGCGGCAGCGCACGTACAGGCGGGCATGCGTTAAGGCTGTACGGAAGGGCGAAAGCAGCGAGGGGTAGCAGACGACGACAAGAGGCGAACAACCAGGCTGCACACAGGAGGAGGAAAGGGTACGAGCGGACGCACCGCTTCGACATGCGGCGCAGGGAATAAGATGGAGAGAGCGTGCAGGGAGACGGGGAGAAGGGAGCACAGAGGAAAAGCATTGGGGAGCAACAGAGAGGTGGCAGGCGGCTACGTGCACACTGGAGAACACACGACGCATGAATACACACACATACACACACACATATATATATGTATAAACGAGTATCTCCGCTGATGCGTCGATGCGCGCAAGTGCAGCTGTCACCTCCGTGTGGAGCGGCGCCGCTCACCTCGTCTTTATCCACACCCTCTTGCGCTTCCCCCTGCCTCTTCCTTACTCGGGGTACTGGCCTCTGCGCCATTCCCCTTTCAGCGCACTCCACTCCGTTCCCCTCCCCCGCTTTCATCCGACTAACAGCGACATACGCACGTACACGATTGTCCTCATGTGGCTCATGCGAATCACATCTCCTGCACCTCTACACGCTAGCTCCTCCGCACGCCATCACGAGCTCCCTCCCTCCCTCCCCGCCAACCGCCAACTGTACACATCGGTGCCCCCTCTCACCTCTCCTCCGCCCTCGCCTTGCCACCGGGACGATCCGTGTGACACCCTCTATTACTCCCTTCGACGCAGAGTCCGCCGCACGCACACACGCACGCCTCGTCCCTCTTTGCGCTTCAGCTTTTTGTTCCGCCCCGCCGCTCGCCCGTTCGCGCTCGATGACGGACTGGAGTGACGCCCACGGAAAGGACACACCCTGCAGGCCTCCCCGAGAGTGCGGCCGCGCACACGGAGACACACACACGCGCAGGCACCAGCGACGCCCTTCTCACTTGCGGGCCTTGCGAGCCCCGCGAGCCGGCGCGTTCTTGCGCGCCTCAGCCGCGATCAGGCGCTCCTCGCGCTCCTGAATCACGTTCATGCGCAGGCCCTGCTGCTTCGGCACCGTCACCTGCAGGTTGCTCAGGTCCTTGCCGATCACAAAGACGTTCGCGGTCCGGGTGGCGAACTCGGCGCCAGACGCGTCCTTCAGGTGCGCGATGTTAAACGCGCCGGGGTGGCGCTCCACGCTCACGATCTCGCCGATGCGGCCGCGGTTGGCGCCACCGGTCACGATCACGGCCTTGCCCTGGCGGTTCTTGATCAGGTCCACGCACTTCTTCTCCTGGATGTTGTACACGATGGTGTCACCAATGGAGGTGTGCGGGTCCGGGTAGCGGATGCGGTGGCCGTCGTGCGTCACGGCGACCGGTATGCGACCGGTCGCCGTGTACAGGTTCACCACCTTCATCAGCTTGATCTTCGCCTCGGCCTCGGACACGCTCACGAACGCGAAGCGGCCCTTGACGTCGTACAGCAGGCGGAAGCGGTCGCCCGTCTTCGGGATCTCGACAACGTCCATGAAGCCGGCAGGGTACTTGCCGTCGCGGCGCGGCTGCTTGTCCACGTGCACCAGGCCCTGGCGCAGGATCATCTCACCCTCGCGCGCGTTCAGCGCGTACTTCAGGCGGTTGCGGATGATCACCAGCAGCGGCAGGCACTCGCGCAGCTTGTGCGGACCCGGGCGCGGACGCGGCGCGAACACGCCGGTCAGCTTGCTCAGCATCCAGTCCTTGGGCGCATACAAGCGCTTGAGGTGCTTCTTGGCCATCTTTGCGAGAGAAGTGTTTCTAGGGAGGAGTGCTCAGGCGAGAAGTCGGGGAGGGGAGAGGAGGGGGAGGGTCGCGTTCCTCTTCTGTTGCGTTTAGGTCAAGCAAAACCGCACCGTGCGTTGGCGGGTGCGAAGGTCCGCAGTCAAGGGACGGTGAGATGAGGATGGTGAAAGGGGGAAAACGTTTGGAGGGAGGAGGTGGATGTCGTGATGGCAGAGCAGATGATGTGCGTGGTGACAGCGATGGGAAGTCATGGCGGAGGAGGAGCGAAAACAAAAAAGAAGGGGTGGTGGTTGTGGGAGGAAGGGGGGGTAAAGAAGTTGTGGCCCGCATAGCAATGCAGGGCGTGGTGGGCGGGCTGTCCCTTCCAAACTTTACCGCTTTGTCGTCACGGCAGGGCATGTTTTCTTTCTCGGCGTGCCGGTGTGCCCCACATGTCGTGCGACTGTTCGTGACTTTCGCGCGGCCATGCGCACTCGACATGTCTTCGCTCCCGCGGCCATTGCGCAGCGATGGCGCTGCGGCTATCTGCAAAGGTCCTCTCCGTAGCGGTGGTCAGGCGACTGGCCTACGAGGCACAATATGTTGAAGGGACAGAAACGGAGAGACAGGCGCCCATAGCAACAACAATGGCATTCACACAAGGACACCCGTAAATGGCAGGGGCGCCGATCCACGCAAGATCACGTTCGCGGTTGTATGCACACATGCACGTCCGCGTGAGAGAAAGTGGCGGAGCGAAGTACAAAGGCGTGCATACATGTAAAAAAGATCTCTGTGCGTGCGTATGTGCATGTGTGCACGCTGCACTTTTAACGGTTAGCAGGTGTCTGCTGCCGTGCACAGGCGTCTTTCCCTACTCCCTGTCGCATCTTTGCACACACACACAGGCGCCATCGACCATCCTTAGCGGGTAGAGGAAGGGGCTACCCTGCGACTCACATGCCACCCACCACCGCCGCTTACCTTTATCTACCCGCGGCTGTCCAACGGCCCTTTCACGCTTGTTTTCAAGAACGCGTACACCAGCACCTATGCATGAAGCTGAGGGCACGCTCTGGGCAGCCCCAAAGTGAAGAGGGTGGGCGGGTTGACAGAGGGCGCATCCGGGTCACAGGTGCACCTCGTGGGGGCTGCTGAGCCTTGCAGGCAGTGCAGTGGCCGCAGATCGATCGTCACAACCGGGGATGTCACGGTGTTGCAGGCTGAGACGAGTCCGTCGAAAGCGAGGCGGTAGCCACTTGTCTGCGTGTAGCCGTCGTACACGTCGGGTCGACCCTTTACGACGTTCCACAGAAGCCCGGCTGTCTCCATCTCGCGCAGGAAGCCAAAGGGGACGATACCGCACATGTATGCCCCTGCCGCTGCCAGCCCTGGAGGCGACCACGATGGGGGCAGAACGAACTGCGTCACCCCATCTGGCCAGCAGGAAAACAGTACGTTGTACTTGTTAATGGCCATAAGATGAAACACGCGCGCGTGGCGCAGCAGGCAGGAGATGACACCGATTTCGTGATCCATGCGGCCACCAAGTGCGCCGAAGACGGCGACGTTGGGCAGCACACGCGTTACCAAGTGGTACATAGGCGGCTCGGTGGGGGATGGCGCAGGCGCCGTTACGGACTCAACTAGCCGCCGGCAACGGTCAGCCTCCTGGTGATCATCTCCTGCTTGCGTGTCGGCAGTGACGGTGGCCTCCGGGAGGCGGGCCATGCACTCGGCTGCAAGGAGGCTGGCCTCCGCAGACTGCTCCGCGAGAGGGACTTCCTTGTTGAAGCCCTGGAGGGAGTCGAACCTGCCCAGCGCATCCGGCGCCCCAACCTCCAGAGCCCACAGACGCTGAAGAAGTGCAACGCACTTCTCAAAGTCCGTCGTCATTTGGCACGAGACCGGCAGCACGACAAGCGGGTCGACTGGCGTTGCTGACACCGCCGACGCCTCAGGGCGCCCGCGCGCATCACGCCGGCGCCGAATCCTCTCCAGTAACCTCACCGGAATGGAGGAGACGCTGTCGTGGAAAAGAGGGTACCCGTTGCCGCCATCGCCGCATGTGTCACCCCCATGACGGTGCAACAGCTCTCCGTCAGCTGCAGCTGCAGGCACCCTTTCCGCGTAACCAGCGCCAGCGGCGCACATGAGCTGCGAGGCGGAGAGGCTGTCCATGTCCCCAATGAGTGCGTCGCACAGGCGACCTGCTATGAAGGTGCTCCACTCCTCGGTGTTGCTGCCACTGCAACTGGCCACGATCTCAGAATATTGCTCTGCGCAGTACCTTTTCAACGCAGCGTACGCGCCATCGGCGCAAATAAAGTATGGGCTCCCCTCGCTCACACAGCCGTAGACGGGGGCCATCCCTTCCCCTTCGCCCTTCTCTGTGGACTCCGGTGCGAGGCGGCCGCGATGGCGCTCAAAGAAGTGAATGTAAGAAGCGAAGTCGTCGTGCGTGTTCCCTGGGCTGTTCAGCAGAATGACCCCGAAGACCTTCGTGTCCGGAGCGGGCGCGCCTGCGGCCACAGCATCCGTTCTCCCCAGCGCCAGTAGCGCGTTACACGAGCAGAGCTTGCGCGTGTGGACACTCGTTGGGGCGGCAGGGCGCTTGCAGCTGTCGACTTGCGACATGGCGCTCAAGCGGGAGGAGCAGCCGGGGGTGAGGGGGGAGCTATAGCAAAAGGATTCGAGCGGGCGAGTTGGTCAGCGATTAAGCGAGCAGAAGATTGAGAGAATGAGGAGTCGGAGGGTGGGGGTGGGAAAAGCGGAGAGCTGAATGGGGAAAGAGGGGAAACGTGTGAGGCGATGGCGTCGTGCGACGAAAAAAAACTTTCACAGATTACACAGAGAGAGAGAGGAGAGACGCTAACGGGTGTGCGAATGTGTTGGTGTGTGTGCACCTTCTCACGTATGCGCGCTGCCGAGACGACGTGAGAGGAGGTAGGAATGCCGGCCAATGCGCTCAAGAGAAAAAAATATTTCACACACATACAGAAGGGTAGCAGATACCGATAAGAGAGCGAAGAAACGTAAACGGAAAGCACACTCACCGCTGCGGTGGCGGCTGTACGTAGGTGCGTGCGTGCTGTGGTGTGGAAGCAGATGAATGAGAAGGCGCGGTGGTAAAGGAAGCGGCCCACCTCACTGATCCCAAAATGCGTGGGCGTGGGCGTGTTGGGGTAGGAGTGTGTGTGTGGGGGGGGAGGGCTTTATGTATATGAGTGTCTCCCGGTCTCGCTGGAGTGGGGAGTGGGGAATAGGGAGGAGGTGACAGACAGACAGAGAAGGTGGGCGGGGCAGGTGGGTGGAGTGGGTGGGGGGAGAAGAAGAGATCGGCTTCTGCATTCCGCTTGTGCAGAGTGGCGGTTGATTTTTGGATTACCTTTACGACAGTGCGGCGTACACTCGCCACTAATCCCATGACTGACCCCCACCGGGGTTGGGGGTCATACATCGTCGTGGGGCTGGGTGGTGGTTGGCGGTGGTCTTTGTGGGTGGAATGAGGAGTGGGGGTGAGAAGGCGAAGGGGCCGAGTCGAACTGTCCGATAGGACCGTAAAGCCGGCCAACATTCTCCTCGAGACCCAGAGGCGAGGGCCGCCAACGCGATCGCACCCATACACACACACATACATATATATATATATATGGACCGTAGGTTTCGAGACGAGGTCACCTGTCACAGAAAAAAAATAGCGGAGTTCCTTCGACACCAAGCTCCATCCCTCTCTCGCATGCGTATACACGCACACACACACACACAAAATGGGGGCAGAACACTTCTGCTGCGATGTGTGTGTGTGCGTGTGCGTGTGTGTATGAGAGAGAGCGCAATGCAAACGCAACGGGCGAGTGTGCACATGTGCGTGTGCCTGACCTGCCCTCCCCCTTCTCCACCGCCACATTGGACACGCACAAACACATTGAGGGGTTGAAAAAAAATATGCACCGATACGAAGCGAAGCACTTCTCCCTCTCAGGATATATTTATATATACACACAGATGTATATGTATATATGTACCCGCTAACGATGACACCAAGCACACTCGTCTTGTCTGTCGCTCGCTTCGCTCTCTTCCAGTTCTGGGCGAGAGAGAGAGACACTGATAGGCAGAGGGCGGGCGGAAGGATCTGTCAGGCACCGAACTCGTGGCGGTGGCTGTGGTGGACACTCGCGCACTCATGTCCAGCGGGAGGAGGAGCAGCGGCACGCGAAAAAAAGTCAACGTGTACCGGCGCGCACGCAAGCGTTGCCCCTCGTCCCCTTCATTTTTTCTTTCGCCGCCAACCCCCCATGTCCGTCTTTCTACGGTTGGGGCTGTCGCTTTTCCCGCTTCATCGAAGCGATAAGGGCGCGAGAGATGGGGCGAGGAAGGGGAGGGGGTGGCGAGTGGAGGCGGATGGCGCCGACGGCGGACAGAAAAGTACGTCCGCTGGGTAAAGGCGCACACAAGCGCCAGTAGACACATGTGAAGAAGACAAACGACTCAGCTGCAGAGGGGAAGGAGGGGGTGGGAAGGTGTCGAGGGGGAGGGGGGCGTACGACTGCCGAGGAGTAGCCCGAAGAGACACAAGCATACACGCCACCCAAAGAATACCTTTACGGAGCCCCGCGCAAACGTCCATGACGACGATGGTGAAGAGGAAGAGGAGGAGAAAGGCGTGCGGAGCAGCCACACCGAAGCCACATAACTCATGAAGAGGACATGAGGAGAGAGCGAGCTGCTCAAGGGCAAAGGAAGGGCGAAGACACGAGATATGTCAAGACGGCATCACCATCCGCATCCGCGTCACGCCCCCTCCACCCACCCACACACACACACATACATTCATATATATATATATACATATGTATGCAGCTGCTCTCTTCCTCGCATTCGTTGTTTACAGGCGCACACGTACGCAGTGTCTTCGCACTGCCGAACTTCACCCATTCCCGCAGCGTTAAGGGCATGTGCGTGCGTGTGTGTGTGTATGTGTGTGTGTGTGGGTGGGGGGTCCCGGCGCACGCCTTTAGCTGTCCAAGACATACCATATGCACACGGAGCTTCAGGTGTGCGACTGAGGTGGCGAGCACGTTTTTTTCTTTGCCTTTCCTCTGTCTAGCTTTCCCCGCATGCTGACCGCCCACCAGCCTCGCTGCGAGCGGTCAGCATGCGTCGCGCTTCCGGCTGCGCAGGGTCCACCTGCGCCGACTCTGCATGGACGTGATGTCTGGCAATGACCTGCACACCTCACGATTTTCGACCGCGTTCCCAGGCGCACGCTGTAGGAGGGCGTGATTGACTTTAGCGCTATGCCTGTAGGAGGCGCGGCCCTACCTGAACCTGAAGCTGCTAGAACGACTGCTGAACTCAGTGCCGCAGTGGCTAAGCCCGTCGTTGTCCACCTGGTCCTCAATCAGCCGCTTCCCTGGGGTGCGGACGTAAAAAAGGTAGTAGACGAGTAGTGCCACGAACACAGAAAAGAGGAGGAGGCATTCCATCACGAGGAGCACCCACGAGTTGTTCTCCACCCACGAGCGATCGCTTGGGGGCACCGACTTTATGTTCAGCTTGGGAAACGGCAACGGTGTGGAGATGACGTCTTTTTTCTCCAGATCCGCCATTTTCTCCCTTTTTTCGTTTCGCGTGTGTGTGCCACCGAACAGATGTTGCAGCGTTCTGCCCTCTGTCTGACTGATCGGTTGCAGGGGTGTGGAGAAGTTAGGCAATCGTGTCCACTTCCTCACCTGACGTAAGGGCGCTGCAAGTGATCGGGAGGGGGTGGGGAAGAGGTAAAGCGAGGGGACCGAAGAGACGCACAGAAAACAGGAACTCGGTGAGGCGCCCGCTTTTCGTGGGGAAGTGAATATTGAACGAGTGTTTGAGTGCGTGTGTATGTGTGTGTATCGTTCGCGTGGCTGTTGGTGTGGTATGTGAGGACAGTGCAAACATGAGAGAGCACACCACAGACCAGATATCAAGCGGGTGGAGACTGGCAGAGGAAAAAGCTGCGGGGAGGACACGGCGAGAGAAGGGAGCCGCAAAGATGGTGGTGCACCGCCAAACGCATGCGACCAAAGGCGCCCCCCATCCCTATCTCCGAAATTACACCTCTTTTCTCGGGGAAACGGGGATCGGACCTGCGAGGCGGTGAAGAGGCACTGCGGTAAGGAAGGGAAAGTACAATGCGCGGCAGTGACAGCGGGGCCGCAGAAGCTGCCGGCTCAGTCACACATAGGGAAGAGAGAGAGGCGGGCAGCACAAAACTGACGTGCCATCGCCCCTACCTTCCTCTTTTCTCTGTTCCTGCAGCCCTTTGCTGTGGCGCACATCGAAGACACACGGGCGCGTCGCTTGGCTCCGCTTCGCTTAGGATGGTACAAAACTTCGTTGATGTTAATGGCCGCCTAAAGGACGGCGCACATGCAAGAGAGGTGCACCCCCACACACAAGAGCGTAGAGGGAACGCGCGCCGGCGCAGAACCAAGCCGCACACGCGCCAATAGGAAGCATGAGAACCGAGGAGAGCGCGCGCTGCAGCCGCGCTACATGGCATCTTGTGCCGTACGCTTGCGCAGCTGGGCATCACCACAGCTACAGAAGAGAATTGAGAATGCATTGTGTGTGTGTGTGAAAGAGGGAGCTTGCGGCAGTGAGTGCTCACATAGGGCCGCTACGTGCACGGAGCCGCGCTCAAGTACGGCGAATCCTGCCACTACCTGAGATGATCCCTCCGTGGACGCCCACACACCGCGTAAAAGGAGCGGCGCGGCGGCCGACAAGAAACGCAAGGAACGCGCACACGCACACTCGCACACACGCGTGTGTGCGTCCGCGTACGCAAATATATATGCACATGCAAATACCAACCCAAGGAAGAGGCTGATTAGAAAGCGGGGAGGGAGGGAAAATTGGGGGGGGGCACATATCACCGGAGATGAGCGAGGTCTGCCGATGTGTGGATGCCAAGACACATTTGGGAGGTTCCACGTTCCCAAGCCAGGATGATGGCGGAATAAAGGAGGGACGACGGTGCACTAACACACACACACACACACACTGATATGCAATACATACAACGCGACTTTCGAGTCACTCCACATACAAGGGAGGAGGAGAGAGAGAGAGTGGGGGAGGGGGGAAACGGTGAGAAGTGCACATACGCCATCGCGACGAAGTCGAGGCCCGGCGGTGGGAAGGAGGAGGGGAGCTGCGTCGATGCCTCACCAGCAGGCAAGATATATATATATATGCACACAGAGAGGGATGGAAGCAACAAGACAGACAGGTGCCCGCGCACACATGCATGCGAGCACCCGATGCACTTCCAAGGTGCTCGGCATCTCAGTAGCTGCGGTTACTGAATCCGTCCTGCCCATATTCGGCGTCGCAGCTATAGCAGGAATAGTAGTAGTCACCCTCCTCTTCCGCATAGGCTTCGCGCAGCGGCGCCGATCGTGAAGCATGCGCCCTGCGCGCGTGTGCGTTGCCCTCGTCCGCGCTGCCTCCACTCCTTCCCATCTCTTTCTGGTGCCGCTCGAGGATGACGCAGTAGACGACGAGGGCGACCAGCCCCACGCAGACGACGGACAAGACGATGGTAAGCGCCACGGCCCACTTGTACGCCTGGGGCCAGCCCCCGTTCGTCGGCGGCAGACGGCCACCCAGGTCGAACTCGAGCCCGCGGATTGCCTCCGCCGCCGCGCTCGGTAACGCACTCTTGATGATGCTTTGGAGGGCCTGTTGAATCATCTCATCCCAGGTGAGCAGCTTCGCGGCTTGGCTTACGGCGTGCCCCACCCCGCCATCAGCGAGTGGCACCTCCGGGAGCCCGTGAATGGTGCGCATGTCTATTGCGTGGGGAAGGGGCAGCTGCCGTTCATGCTGCTGTTGCTCGACTGGCATTCGTACCGCTGTTTCTGCGCTCATCGTCAGTGGGAGGGGGGGGGAGCCCCCCAAAGAGACTCTGGCCAGTGCGGCGACTCGCGACGGTTCGTTTCTTCTTCCCCGGTCTTTTGAGTCGAGGGATGCGCGCCGGCTTTGTGTGTGTGTGTGTGTGTATGTGTAAGTATGTGTACGTACACACTTACACATACACACACTTATGTGCGGAGGCGACAAGCCACACGAAAGCGGCCGAATCGCACGCGTGCCCACAGCTTGGTGCTGTCGCGGCGGAGTGTCAAATGCCTCTTTCCCTTCTCCTCCCCCAGACGCACACATGCGGAAGAGAGGCGAGTGTGCGTCGAGGCACGTGAGGCGCCGCCGAAGCGAAAGAAGGTGTGAGAAAGAGAGAGAGCACGATGCCGAAGCAATGGGAACAGCGCGGCGGGAGGGGGGCGAGAGAGGAGCAGAGGTTACGTCAAGAAGAATGTGGGGCAGGGGGCATATTCAAGAGAGCATCGTATGCCGTAAGACGGCGAAAATGGGAAACAACAAAGACAATGACGCGTCTCACCTGCACCCATCCACGAAAGCCTTCACGAAAACTGCACATGTTCATCGCCTCCATCATGAAGATGAAGCGGAAGGAACGAAGAAGCCGATGCGCAAAGCCACCACCACAGCACCTCCTTTGTGCGCCATGAGCGTATTTAGGCACCTCACCTCTCTCTCTCGTGTGTGTGTGTGTGGCCTTTCACTACTCCCAAATGTTTAGCCTCGTCACGGCCTCCTTCCCCTTCTCGCGTTCAGCTTGGCGACCATCGCACTTTGGCGGGTCCTCTCTCTTTTTTATATTTCTTCTCCCAGGCCGACACACGCGTACAAGCAGATGCGCTCGGCGCGTCTCAATGGACACGTTGGTCCGGCGATGTTGGTAGTGAGGAGGGGGAAGGAGTACGAACGAGAATGCGGAGGGCACGCACGCACACACACACACGAGAGAGAGAGAGGTGAGGTGAGCATCACAGGTGCACGACCGCCCGATGTGGCCGACGACGAGAAGAACGGAACTTCGCCCCGCGTTGACATCGGCAAGTCAAAGCAGCCCGCCTCCAGGCGGCGGAGGAAGCTGGAAAGGGGATGCTGCAGCGGCCACGATACCTGGCAACAGGCGGAGAAGACAGGAAAGGGGATGGGATGGAGAAAGGGGTTCCATGTAGAGGGCGAGATCGAGGCTGGCCGATGGGGAGAAGAAACCACAGCCACAGAGTCCGCGTCGACGAGCAGCTGAGGGACGACGCCAACAGCTGCTGCTTCATCGATGGCGCATCGAGGCAACTGCCGCTCTTGATGGGAAAGAGAAACCCACAAAAAGAAGCAATGGGGAGGGGAAAGAGGGAGGGAGGGAGGGGGGAGAAGAGGATGAGCACATCGGCTTGGAGGCCTTTCGCGTGTTCGCGAGAGAGAGCGCCTGTGGTCGTGGTGGTGATGGCTGCCAAAGCAACCATGGACAAGGGGTAAAGACCCCCTTCGCAGAAACGAGAAGAACAGAGAGAGAGCGCACCCATTCTTTCCCGTGCCGGCGTGTCCACTCCACCCAATGGCCTCTGGTGGCAGGCCCCAATCGCGTGGTGATGCAACGCAACCGTGCAGAGACGCGGCGCAGCAACACGGCCCCACTCCGTCCACCTGAGCACGGGCCCCTGCCTCGTACGCTGCCCACCCTGCGTCATCGCCAGCAGCACTGCGACATGGGGCAGGGGACAGCCGGAGAGAAGAAGAGAAAAAGGGACGGGGCTGCACGGCCTCCTGCCACGGAATGAAGGCACTCGGCCCCCTCCTCCTTCTCCCTCCCGCCGCTTCTCACCAAGGTGGGCAGCGCTAATATGGCGCGCTCAAGGGCGGAGGCCTCTGGAAAAAGAGAAGGGGGTGGGGAGGAGACGGCGCCCAAGTGACACATCGAAGGAGGAAGACGTATCACCACTGCGACAAGCAAAGAAGAGGGAAGGGCAGCTGTGCTGTGCGAATAGTTTTCCAACGTCGCCTTCGAACAGAGGCGTCCGCACATACACGCCCGAGTGACAACGGTAAAAAATAAAAATGGCATGAGTAAGAGAAGGCATCTTCACGCACGTTCTCCAATATGCCGCGCGCGAGGGAGACGGAGGGGAGTGGTGCTGTAGGCAGGGGTGGGTGGTGAGGAGCGAGAAAGAGTACCCACCAGCGACCACGAAGAAAAGAGAATCGAATAGCGAACCGTCTTTTTTTTCTTCGACGACCTTTTCACATACGATTGGGTGAATCCACGCACGTCCATCTGCGTGGGCGGGCAAGCGAAAAAAAAAGGAAAAGAGGAGGAGGAGGGAGACACGCACAACCACCGCCTCGCCAAGTGAATGATTGCTTATTGCACTCAGTTGCGAGAAGTGCAACCTGCAACAACAACAGCAACGATGACAACAAAAGTGTTCCCATCGCCGAGAAGTCGTGTGGCAGTGTTGATGGCTGTGGCGCCGCAGCAGCAGTCAGTGCTGTACATGTCAAGGAGGCCGTTCTCTTCTCTCTCCCGGTCTCCCGTCTGGGCGCCTCGCCCAGCCGGGAACGAGGCGCTGGTGAGTCCCCGCGCTCCTGCGTGGTGCGGCAACGTCTGACTATTCGGCACGCCACCGTTCTCGCCCTCCCCCCTACCCAAGCCCCTCCGTAAACATGAGGCTTCCGAGCATCACGAGAGCTCAACGCACCCGGCGCCGCACACCTACACGCGCGCGGGCGGATGCGTACCGGAAGATGGAGGTGCCGTTCGCTCTGCGCGTTCGTCAGCGTGCGAGAGAGCGACAGAAGCGGCGGGTACTTTCCCCCTCCTCACCCTTGAGGATTCAATCGAACGTCAACGTCCGTGCTCCATTCGCGTGCGTGATGGGAGGGGGAGGGGCGGATCGAGCGTACGGCACGCCGACCTTCTTCGCCGTGCAGTTTTCTGCCTCGCCCCTCGCTAGTACTTGTCGTCGTCGCTGATGTCGCGCATGAAGAGTGACTCAGAGCACTTACTGGAGCGGCAGAAGGACGAGGATCTGCTGCGTTGCCCGGACGCGGACGCGCTCCTTCGGCTATAAATGGAGCTCATCAAGCGAATCATGCCGTCCACGCGCTTTGAGCGCGCCTCCCGCTCATGGCGGTGTTGGAGGCGGTGGTACCATCGAAAGCTCTGAAGGATGCATCCAGCCACACCGAAGACGACGATGAGAAAAATGATGAGCCATAGATACCAGAAATCCCTCGACCAATTTTTCAGAGTCGGTACAGTGAAGAGAATACGGCCCTGCCCCGCTGCCGGTTCCACACACAGCGTGCCTTGCTCGCTCAGCACATAATGACTTCGGCCGAGGTTCGGGTCACAGCCTTCCAGCGTGACCTCGTTGCCCTTAGGGCCAGGCATGGTGACGAGCGAGGGCCGAGCGGGGGGGAGGGGGAGGAGGAGGTGCGCTAGTATTGTGTGATGTTGCTGTGATGATGGTCCAGGCAAACCTGCATCCACGAACACCGGGGGAGTGCTGTCAGCCGTCGGCACACGTATACGTATCCATATGTCGCATTAACAAACGTGCCGCCTTTCGAAACACATGCGGGAGCGGCTGAGAACGGAGCGGTGCTGGACGGTCAAGCGGCGCGTCGAGTCGTACAAAGGAAGCGTTGGGTATGTGGATGGCCGCTATCAGCACAGATATGAGAGACGGCGTGCCAGTAGGCGTTGCGAGCTGCGTGTAGATGGCACCAACGCGCTCGTGAGCGGGAGGGAGTAGAGGGAGGTGAGGGTGAAGCGCACAGCATCGTTTTCTCAGAGAAAAGGAATAGAGAGAGAGGGAGATGGGGCTAAGAAGGTGGCGAGACTCGGTGACGCGCGCGATTTTACGTGTTGGAGAGGGAGTGGGGCTCACCAGCGGCGGCAACAGAGAGAGAGAGACAGAGAATGTGCAACACTCACGCAAAGCCTGTTGAGGCGGCCCAGGGCACCAGAGCCGCCGCGATGACGGGAGATAGCCCTTCCCCTGGTGCAAGCGGCAGCATCAGCGCGATCCATTGCTACAACTGCTCATCGACCATGGCAACAGCGGTTCCCCATACGACTTCGAAGACGAAACAGCACGACGTCACTGGAGGGGAGGAAAGGACTCGGCGATCGGGTGAAGGCTTGCGAACATAGATCCGCCGCTGTCCAAAGAAAGGCAAAAGGGGCGATGACGGTGAAAAGCATGAGGGGCCGGGCACGAGCGAGAGCGTGCGGTGGCCCCGTGAGACGTGCGGAGGAGGAGGCACTAGCACACCCAAATAAAGAATTGAAGTAGCAGCAGCAGCGCGAGTCACAGGACATGAGTGCTCTCCCCTCTCACCCGATAAGTTACAAACAGATTGGAATGAGCCCCACCACCACCACCACCCTTCACGCACGCGCACACACACACGCACATATGCGCGCAGAGGAGAGGAGGCGGGCATCTGCTTCACTCACCCTTTCTTCGATCTGGCGCATATGCGGGGGATACTGCAGTGTATGTGTGCTTCTGTGTCGGAGAGGACGCGTGCTCACACACGGAGAAGTGCATGCTTGCGAGCGCAGGCAACGCAAGCATCACCGCGCCGTGAGGGCATCAAAGAAGGACGTGCACCCCCACCCCCAAGCGGATCGATAACAGCGCGGGCGCAGACACACGCCGCATGCACTACCCCACACCTCTGCATGCGAGGCATCAACGTACAGGGAGAGGGGAGGAGGAGGGAGGGAAGAGAGCGACGATGATGCGTGCGCTTGTAAGCTCGCTGTGCTGAGCCTCTAAAAGCATGAGTCTACCGTGCATCTATGTGATAGAGAGAGAGCAGTGGCGTCCTGCCTCCTCCCTCTATCCACCCAACACAAGCGGCGAGATAGAGATGGGGCGCAGAGCCGCGAGGGAAGAGGAAGAAAGAGGGTGGCCGAGTGAGGCAGTCAAACTGGCCTCCAACGCTGCGGCTCGCGGTACCGACAGGGCAAGAGAAAACAAGAAGCCACACAGAGTCGGGTGACACCGGTAACGGCAGGTGTCGCTCCCTGGTCAAGATGACCGCATCCGCCACCAACCGATGCCGCCACAGCGCCACGTCCATCGCTGCCGATAGACGGGGAAGAGGTGAAAGTGCGTACGCAGGGCCACCGGCGAGGCGACCTGATTGATATTGCTGGTGGTGTTGCGACTGGTGGCGTCCACCACGCCGGCCGACATGCATCGGGAACGCAGCTCCACCAGCGATGCGGCGAACAGTTGTTCCAGCTCCTCTGTCGGCACGGCGAGGGACCGTAGAGCCGCTTCCAAGTCGTCCGATGGAGCGCCCAACAGTTGTGTCGTGCGGCGCCGTCGTCGTGATGGGAGCCTCTTCGGCGTCGTTGCTCCCGCTGTTGTCGGGCGCCTGGCCGCTAAGGCTGCAGTGACCGCCTGCATGGCCCTTGTGTTGGGGTGGTTTGGTACGATCAGGTGCACGTGCTCATGGGTATGCACGTTCCATACTGAAAAGAAGAATGCGTCAGGGATGAAGAGCGACGGCCGCGGTGGCGCCGAGGACCGCGTTGGAGCCGAGATCGCGCATCTGCGCCTCTGCCGATGATGGGCCCTCCCCGACACAGAAGAGCAGGGGCCAGACAGGTAAGTTGTAGCGGCGGTGATGGGCGCTGGCTCCGTCGTTACGCCGCACCTCTGCTGGTTGTCCCGCCCCAGCTCATTCACCTGCCTGTAGTAAAGTGGCCCTACATTGATAGCCAACTCGAATTCACAGCTTCGATTCGCAGCGTCACCGCTGCAATAACGCCACCACTCTCGACAGGATCGAAGGGTCCTTTTCATGAGTCCCCGCACCCTATCTCCGCGGAGTCGCATGTGCGAGTCGACCCCGCTTCCCATGCTGGAAGCGGCGAGCAGGCGAGACATGATCGCACCCTCGCGCCTTAAGGCTTCGCGTGAGCCACCGCTTCTGCTTCTTGTGTCATCGCGCGCAGAGGCACAGCGTGCCGGCAGCGCCGATTTTCGCAAGCGGCCGCGGCGTTGTGCGGCACCGGTGCCCGAAGGCGGAGTGGCTGGGCTCACCCGCGTGTGGCTGGCTGCTTCGAGAGAGGGCGCGGCTGCTGCACACAGAGCGGCAGCGGCGTTCGCATCTTGTACACACAACTCATGGCGCCCGTCGGTGTGCGGTACAGCGGTGAGCGGTGGCTGCCGCACATATGCCCTCGCCGCCTCCTCCAGCCAGCGCCATATACCCCGGTTGATTTGGTGGTGCTGCAGTTGCACATTCGACAGCAGCGCCGCCTCGATGGCTGCCTGCGCGCTCGCGGCGACGGACGCGTGCGGGGCGAGATGACCGCGATCGTGCCCGCGTGCCTTCAGCTCCGCCGGCACCCGTCGCACGGCCGTGTCCAGCGAGCGGTCCGTGAAGAAGGTGAGACAGCGGCGCTGCCGCCGTGCGCGGTCGACCGTTTCGCGGGTGAGGTGAAATCCGCACCAGACTGGAAGACGGGCGACGGGGTCGTACAGCAGCGTGAAGCCTTGGCGCGGCAAGCACAGCAACGGCGACGCCGCCGCCGGGGCCGTAAGACGCGGACTCTCGCCGCACCGGCACGCTGCGGGAACAAAGACGTCTACTGCATGCTGTGGAAGCGGGCGCCAGCAGTGCAGGGGTGCTCGTGTGAGGCGCGCGATAGGGATGAGCGCGGAGAAGATAGACGTAATGGAGCACTTGGACGCTTCAGCGACGCCGGAGCGCTTTGGGAGAGGGTGCGAGCCTCTGTTCATCATACGCGTACCCCACCGAATTTCCTTCTCCGTGCTGCGCGTGGTGTTTCTTTGTTGTGGGTGGCGCACGGACGAGTAGAGCTTCAGCAGCGTGGGCTGCGAGATGCGCTTCGGAAGCCAGCGGTAGCCCGTGCAGGCAACCAACCACTCGGCGGCGTGCCCGCAGTCGAGCCGCCGCGCCTCCTTCAAGGGTGGGTGCGTTGACTGGGGCGGTGACATGGAAGCGCGCCAGAGCCTCCGCCACCACCACGGCTGCGGCCCTGCGGCAACTGCGGGTGAAGGCAGCAGCATTAACGGATTGCGGTGCTTCGCCTCGCGCTGATAGTACAGGCGAGTTGCGCGGCGATTCAGCCAAGGGCTCAGCCACGCACCGACCATCGCACCGGCGATGATACCCGAAACGGCTGCAATGGCGCACGCCAGCCACGGCTTAAGCGGCGACGACGGCGCAGGTGTAGGCAGCGATGGTGCTGCCGTCGACTGTCCGCAAGCAGCATACAGCGGAGCCGTTTCGTAGTACGCCCGCTCATGCAACAGGCGCTGTGCTGCGTGCGTGTACCACGACGGCCGTAAACAAGTCGCTGAAGGCAGCGAGGCGTCTGGAGCTGCGCAACCACGCGAGGAGCTGCTGGTCAACAGCAGCGCTTCGGCATTCTTGACTGGTATGCCCTCCATCTTGGCAGATGGGTGGGTGGGTGGGGAGTGCGGGCGTGATAACGTCTTCTCCACACGGCGAGCCCTTTAACTCGACCGGACGCATGCACACACACACACACACAGACGTACCACAGAGAGGGGAGGGAGGGGGAGGAGGGCAGACCAGCCAAGGGAGAAGGAAATGGAGGGCGCTGGGAGGAACAGCAACTCGGAAGCGACAGAGAACGCGCCTCCACGGTCATCCAGCGGCAGCGGCCCGTTCCCCCCGTACTCTTGCGCACACACGTGTACAAGTCAAGGTGCTCACGCAGCTCATGAGCGGGCGAGGGGAGGACGGCTCCGAGAGACGTCCATGAGGGAGACGACGCCGCAATGATGCTCTCTCGATGCATATTCTGTGTGGTGCGACGGGTACCGTCGACGTCTCGAGTGCATCGCAGGAGGGCTGCTCTGCGCATGCGCCCGTTCTTTCCCATGTCGGCGTGTCCACTCCACCCAATGGCCTCTGGTGGCAGGCTCCAATCGCGTGGTGATGCAACGCAACCGTGCAGAGACGCGGCGCAGCAACACGGCCCCACTCCGTCCACCTGAGCACGGGCCCCTGCCTCGTACGCTGCCCACCCTGCGTCATCGCCAGCAGCACTGCGACATGGGGCAGGGGACAGCCGGAGAGAAGAAGAGAAAAAGGGACGGGGCTGCACGGCCTCCTGCCACGGAATGAAGGCACTCGGCCCCCTCCTCCTTCTCCCTCCCGCCGCTTCTCGCCATGATTAGGGCCAACGGGGATATCCGGCCGAATTGTTCAGCCTGGTGAAGAGAAGTAAATGAATTTCGCGGCGGGGGCAGCAGGAAAAGCTCAGCGAAGTTGAAGCCACCTCAGCTGCGCCTCTCCATTTAGCCTCATCCTTCCCCCTCCCCTTGTCGGACCCCTTTGAATGCATCCGCGGCAGTGAGGAAAAAAGAGGGGGCGAACCTGCCCCGCGCCGCTGCCGTCACGGCAGCACGAACAACGGCTGGCGTGAGTCGCCCCCGCCCCCCACCTCCACCCGACCTACGCGGAACGGCTCCGCAAAGAGTCGGCGAGCAAAGAGATGCGCGTAGCGGAGGTTCGACAAGGAAAACGAAAGCAGAGCAGCTGATGCACACATGTGCGAGTAAAACGCATCAGCGTCGCAACCTGACCACTTGTGCGGACGCCGACTGGAGGAGGGGAGGGGGGACGAAGAGAGAGAAGCGCGCAGCGTGCGCATGCGTCTCGTTTTTGCTTGGAGGGAGCCACAGCACTGACAGAGCCTTCACCTCGGCGCCTCCTCCACTCTCATGCAGAAAGACCTGCTCGCTGACGAGCATATCATGTGAGCCCATTAGCACGCAGCGAAGGCACACGCACACACCCACATATATGCACGCATCCACAAACGTGCTTGCGCCGCCCGAGCACCCTATCGACGGCGCCGGGTGACATATTCGCCTACGGTGCGGCTCAAATCAGTGTTACAGAGCTCCCAAGATGGGGCGACTTCGTCGGTGTTCCTCTTTCAGCTCTGCACGTCCACGTGCTCGAGGAGATCAGCATGCAGCTGGGGCGAGGGCCCCCTCCGTCCTCCGCTAGTCACTGGTAGCGGTTCGTTGCCGATCTAACGGGAGCTTGTCGCCGCGCTATCCTGCGTGCCGGATGTGAAGGCGGCAGCGTTATCTACACACGCAGTGGAAAGGCGCTGCCCACTACTACCCAGAGCATCGCCGGCGCAACGATGAAGAGGACGAGCCAGCTCTTGCGTCCCCAGTCCGAGTAAGGCTGCGGTATCTAGTACACGCCACTTTGCCTTCCCCACCGTAGCACACGTCGACTGCCCCAAGTCCCCGGCCGGTATACCACTGCCCACACGCGTTTGAAAGCCACAGAGTGAGGCGCTCGCGCTGCTCACCATCCACCGCCCCCCTTTCTCTGTGCTGTTCTTTTTTTTTCGGCTCGCTACATATGGTCGGTGAGGCTCGCTCGTGCCCCGCATCTGTTACGCTCTTCTTCGAGTGCATCGGCTCTGCGTGTATGGGTGCGAGTGTGGGTGGGTGAGCGCAAGGGGATTTTATTCGTGGCAGGTCCCGAAGAACGTACGGACATGCGGCGCGAAGAGATGAGGGCACAAAGGAAGAAGGTGGTGGTGGGTGATGGCAGGCAACGCCAAGGTGGCGAGTGCGGCGAGGGACTATGATGGCATAGAGACAGGGGCATGGCGAAGCAACGCTTCCCCGCTCCACTTTCTCTTCTCTTTTCGCTGTCTCCGTGCCTACGCACGCGCCCTGCGCAGAAGCACGTGCAACCTACCCACACAGAGAGAAAGAGCAACAGGTGCTTCTGCGCCTGTCTGTGTGTGTGTGTGCGTGTGTCTTTGCTTTGCCCTTGTCACTGCTTCACGCTCGTTGCTCCTCTGCTGTTACGCGACACCATTTTGCGGTCGCCCCTTCAAATATTTATCGCACTCCCGACAATGTGACAAGCAACAACAGTGAGAAAAATGGAAAAATGATTGTGTGCCTCGGTGTGCGTGTGGGCATCTGTGTGTGCTGCTGCGTGGAGAGAGACGCGCACGCGATAGATCACGTGTACCTTGCGTCTGAATCGGATCGTCCATAGGCGTCTCCTTGAGGCTCCATTTTCTGCGCCGCTACCTTAAAAAAAAGGGAGGAGGGGAGGAGGGGGCAAACGGAAAGAGAGGCCTCAGAGAGCGCACAAAGAGACAGACACACGTACATACACAGACAGAAAACGAAGTAGCACTGAAATAGGGACGCCAGACCCACGCGCAAGTCGACTCGAGTGTAGAGCTCGCCGAGAAGTAGACACGAGAAGGGGAAGGAGGAGGGAGGCCTATTGCGCAACGCTCGCTGTCTTTGCCTCCAGCGCCTGCTGCTTACCCCGCTCGATCGAAGCAGCGAGCTCATCCATGCCGGCGCCCGACTGTGCCGACACTGCTGCGTACGGCAAGTCCTCGTAGAATTCATGCAAAAATAGGGACATGGACTGCGCCAGCGTTGCCGCGTAGCTGTTCCCTTCGCGGGCGAGCACCGCACCTTCGGAGCTAAGCGCGATTGCCCCGATACGCGTGCCCTCACCCCGCCCGTCGGCATCCTCCTCATCGTCAAGGCCTTGGGAAACGGTGCGTCTGCTCTGGTCGCCGCGGCGAGGGTTCGCCACGGCCTCGTCGAGTGCGTCGTTGTCTCGCATCCACGCGATCACCGCGTCCGCGGACACCACGTCCGTTTTGTTGAACACGACGACGAGAGGTATCTGCTGCTTGAGCATGATGCCGCTCGAGTACAACATTGTCGACACGAAGGTTTGGGGGCTGCTCACACAGCGCACCGTGTCCGCGACGAACAAGAGCACGGTGGGAAGGACAGCACCAAAGGACTCCGCGATGAGCTGCCCGGAGGCGGACCATGTGAACACCTCAATCTGACCAGGCGTGTCGACGACGATCCAGTCCAGCGTCGTTTTCCTCTTTTCTACCAGCGACACAACCTGATGAATCTTTGTGGCGAAGAGGTTCAGCGACGTCATGATGGCGCCGTTCGGGCCCAGTCGATACTTCCGCATGACCTCCGCGTACTGCACACTGTCGCGGATGTCGATGTTTACGTTGTACGGCGTATGTGTCACAGCCGGGTCAAGATTGACGAAGTACGAGCGGATGCCGTTTGCGTGGGCGTAGTGCTGCATGCGATGCACGAGTGTCGTCTTACCTGTGCCCGCCATGCCCACAACAAGGATCACCACCGGCGTGGTCGCCGTGGCGGAGGCGGCAATGGCCGGCGAGGCTGATGCCGAGACCGACGACGCTGTATCGGCCATGAGGCAGGAAAATGCGGACGAGCCGAAAGAGATAAAGGACACACAGAGAGAAGCGCGCGTGCGATGGTGTCTTGCCGACGTTCACCGTCCGTGCCAAGACACGTGCAATAGCAGAGGGTGGAAGGCCAAAGTAAAAGTGAAGCAGCACAGAAGGTGCCACGCACTCCCCGCCAAGTATCTCTCGAAGGCTTATTGATTCCCACCTCGTGTGTCCTTTCTCGCTGCTGCGGTTGTCGTTGCGTGTACGTATGTGTATGTGTGGCTGTGGATGTGCACGCCTCTGGGGCGAGAGAGAGGCGCCTGGGTGTAAAGGAAGTGAAGGGGAGAGGGGGGATGAGGATGATGGCGTCGGTGGCGGCGGAATGCTGCACCAGTCGAGGGACACGCGTTTCCTTCGCTGCAGGCAAGACACACACACACAGGGAGAGAGAGAGAAGCCCTTCGCCCAGGGAGGGAAGAAGGGCAGGAGCGAAGGACACGAAGAGGGCGGTGAGGTCCGATATGTTAAAAATGCGCGCTCATGTGCGCCTGACGTACCCAAAATAGCAACAACAAGAATGCCGGAGATGACGAAAGCGCTTTGCTTGCGCGTGCGTCGAAGGTGTGTGTGTGTGTGTGTGCTAGTCGAGGGAGGGGGGGCACGGCCACGCGTGTACTCACATCCGTTGGAGTGCGCACACGTGGCGGTGCTTCCCATCCGCCAACTTCTCAGGGTCGTCTAACGGATGAGCTGTTTCTTTATATATTTTTTGCTTCAGCGCCCCAAACCCGGCCGCCCTCCCTGCCGCTCGAAAGGTCTAGCACACGCATCAGAGCGCCACAGACAGATCTGTGCAGACGATTATTCGCTTGTGACTGTTGCTGCTGTTGCGTTGATGCATGGCTCATCGGCTCGCTTCTAAGGCCAGCCGCCGTTGCTGTTCCATTTAGTGTGCGGGGGGGGCGAGAGGCATTGTAAAGGGAAATGTATGCAAAGAGATGTGGGCAGCAAAGTGTGGCGACGGAGCGAGGGAGAAAGGCGGCGAGCGTCAAGCAGAAGGGACAGGGGAAGGCGGCGTGGACCTGTGCGTGGACTCCGAGAATGTATTAAAGCCTCAAGAGTGGAAACAAGAGAAGCGTGGGAGGGTGAGAAGAAGACGCCAGGGGAGGGGTCGGCCTCGCTGAGCGCAATGACGCTCGCTCTCTCTCTCCCCACCTCACTGAACCTCTCTCCCACACTCCCCCTTTTTTCGACGGCATTAGGGGAAGAGACAAAACAGCGAGAGCACGCGGACGACGGGAACTTCACGGCGCGTGTAGACGTACACACGCAGATACACATCACAGGTACAGACAGACATACACGCACGGGTACCTGTGTGAGAACAGGGAGAGACATGATGAAGGGGAAAGGTGAAGGCACCGACGAGGAGTGGGATTGCCCATTGCGGCAACTGCAGCACCTCTGTTCCTGGGCGCCCTGTGTGCGCTTTTGCTTGCCTATCAGGGCGTTTTGAGAGGATGGAGGAGTGAAGCGGTGGCCAGCATGCCTACAACGTGCAGCCCACCCCTCACTAACCGCCCTCATAGACACCAGAGCACGCCGTCCGCCATCTCTGTCCTCTGCACTTCTCGATTTGGTGCGCACCGGCCCCCTAACTGTACACACTTCGCGCTACAACATCCTTCGAGGATATCGCCTAGACGGTACGCCAGCAATCTCGGGAGACACCACCGTCGCTCACGTGGCCTGCGCCATGAGCGCGCAAAGGTGGCCCATTGCTACTGCGTACTCGCGCTCGCTCAAGCACGACGACCGGAGCAGCGTTGCACGCCACTGCGCGAGGCGGCTCGTGACACACAAGAGGTCTCCCTTCATAGGCAGCTGAACGTGGAGGAGCAGAGCCGATACGGTGGCCGCTAGCCTCGCTGCCGTAGCGAACAAGACTAGCATGGCCCTCTCACTTTCGCCGTTGCGTCGAGGACGTGGTGAAAGATCGATGTAGTCGTCGGCGCCGCTGGCTCGTGCGCCGCTGCCCTCCTTGCTTTCCTCAGCATCTCGAGCGTCGTCCAGTGGTTGCCAAAACATGGGCAGCTCGTTGCATAGACGGCATACAGCGTAGAGAAGCTGATAGTGTAACTGGTGCACTGGTGACCGTGACTGCAAAGAATCCAGTGCGCTGAGGCCCACGCGTGAAGCAAGCGACGGTCCAGGAGGACGACCGCGCGGCGATGCGCACGACGATGACGAGTGCGGCGGCTGTTGGTGACCCTCGCCGACAGCAATGGCGGTTGTGGCAGTAGGGGGGCTTCCAGGCGGGGCTGACGAGCCTTCGTGCTCGCGCCCCGTCGCCGTTGGCGCATCGCTCTTCGAAGTCGCGCCAGTCGCCGCGGTCGGGCTCCGAACGTCACCATGCGTCACCGTCAGAAGCTGCTGAAGAACTGGGGGCGGGCTCACGTAGAGAGACGTGAGAAGGCAAAGCAGCTCGTGGCAGGTGCGCTGCTGCGTAGCCATTGCCAAAACAGCGGCGTCCGCCTGCGCGTCGTGGTTAGAACAAAATTGTGTCGAGCTTTGGGGCCGACGAACCATGTCAGTGCAGCGCAGCAGCTGACTGACAGCACGCACAAAGACGTCGACTAGCGTATCTAGCAGCGTGTGCATGCCCTCTGCCACAACAGCTGCAAGGGCGCCTTGCAAGACGAGGACTGGCGCTTGCGGCTGCTGCTGAGACGGCCTTTGCTGCGCACCATCGCTGACTTCAGCCCGCCGCCTAACCCTCTCCTTCCGATCCGTCGCTGATGGCGTCACTGGAAACGCACCGAGTGTGCTGGACGCGGCGGTGGCGGCACAGCTCACAAGATCGGTCCAAGCTGGGTGGCCAAGCCACCATTCCATATAGCCGAGCGTCGTTGCTTCCCGCGGCCACTGGGAGAGCACCTCACACCACTGTCGCATGAGGCGGCGCAGCTGTTCGACAAGTCTGCCCGGCGCGTCTGCAGCAGTCTCTATGGCAACAGAAGACGGGGAAGGTGCGCAAGGGGTTGGATCTCCCCCGCGCGGGGGTGCGCGATGGTCATCGGTCCTCACGTTATGGTCAGCGCCTGACGCGCGTGGGGCGCTTGGCCCATCCGACAGCACCTCCGCCACCTCCGCTTCAAGTCGTTCTAGCCCGTCGAAGATAAGCAGCAGAGCGGCCCGCAGTGTGCACGGCTGCACTGGCGCGGAGGTCGCCGTCGCCGCAGCGGAAGCCACGAGCGGAACAGAAAGAGATGAGTCGAGGCTCTGACCGGTAGTACCGGCAGAGCAGCCATCCGCCACCGCAGCGTCCGCGTCGCGTACGAGGCTCACAGCGATGGCGCGAGAGAGGGCGTGCGACAGCCACGGCCGCACCCATGCAGGCATCTGAGCGGGCTGCGCTGCCGCAGTTCTCAGAGGCGGGTCACTGATACCACTGGCCAGCGCTGCTGTCTCCGATGGCGCACTTGCAAAGGCGGTGAGGAGCGTGTTGAACGGCGACGGCGCCACCGGTGGCCGGGTGGCGCTAATACCGTTCGCTGGTGCCATTGTGGAAACGAGTGCGAGCGCCGGTGATTGTGGCGACGCAGGAACCATCGATGACGAGGATGACACAGACGGCGATGCCAGCCACCGCGCGGACGCGGCAGCGCCTCCACAGCCATTGTGGCCGCTCGCGTGGCAAAGGCGATGGCCAAGTCGCACGTTCGCAGAGCTCCACGTGTGCTCTTGTCGGCGGTGCCGCTTTGGCCCGGGGACCAAGCGGACATCGCCGACACCCACTGACGGCTTTTCTTCACTCCCCAGTTCATATGCCTGGCCGGAGGTGCGGTACCCCCGGGCCACCTGTACCGTCAACAACGACGATGGGGCCGGCACTCCGGTACGCCCCATCTCATCCGAGTGACTCTCCGGCGCCAAGGTGAACACTGTCTCAGCCTCGTCGCCAACGTCACCGCTTGCGTGGAGCTCCGCCGCGCGACGAGCGCGCTCCTCTAGCGCCTCCATAGCTCCTGGAGAGCAACTCGCTTCCGCTTGCAGTCGCGCGTGCGTGCGCGCTGAACTCTCTGCGGAAAGGCGAGAGGTGGTCTGGCCTGTGAAGGTGTTGCTGTGGCCATGGTGGCTGCGCACAGCCGACAGCACTACCGAAGAGGTGACGATGTTCTGCGCGTAGAAGACTGAAGGAACGTGATAAAGGCGCTGCACAGGTACGGCAGTAGATAAGAGCGCACCAGAAAAAGGGCTCCCAGGGAAAACCGGTTGCTGGCGTTGATGGGGAAGCTGATCGTAGCCGCCGCTGGTGTCCTCCCTCTTGGCGAAGTGAGGCGAGGATGGTGATGGCGTGGAGGGGGCCGGGTGCACCTGCTGAGTGGTCCCTATCACTGGAGGCTGGTAGGCCTTCGCCGCGGTTGTTACCAACGCCTTTACACGAGCGCACCCGTGAGGGTTCAGATCCGTGTTCCGGCCCTCCCTGTCACACTCTGCATGTTGCGCTGCTGTTGAGCAGGTATCTACCGCCTCCGCGCCTGTCGCCCCCACCGCAGCGCCGGCTCGCATGCTGAGGCCACCAGCGCGAGGATGACTGTCGCATGCGATGGGCATGCCCGCGACAACAGATCCACTGCTCACCGAAGTCGAAGGTGGCGCTTGCCGGTCAGCGTCGCCCCCAACACTAGCAGGTGCCACCGTGCCACAGTCGGAGAGGGAAACGTGCTTGCGTGCTCTCGCAGGGGTGGTCACGAAGGCGCCCGTCGCAGGAACCGCGTTAGCCAACTCGACTCCGGCAGCCCCGAAGGGCATCGAAAGAGAGCTCGAGGAGGCCGCATGGCGGGCAACGGCAACGCCGGTGTAGCTGCCCGTTTGCACAGCACTGCAGTCCATGAGTGCCGTTGAGGGAGAAGACGAGAAATCACACCTGAAAATGACGAAGAGGTTCCCTCATGCGCGTCGATAGGTATCGCCAACGAAAGATCTCTATGGGGACGTCACGCTGTAAGCGCGAGTTAATGACGGGGAGTGGAGGGGGGGAGTGGGTGCGCGAGCCGCCCTCCACTCCCGCACCGATGCCCAACCCAGTCCGAAAATCTGTGGAGGGTATTATGGCGCGTGCAACGCTGCCACCTCCACACGGCCTCTCGCTCTCTTTTCCTTCGCTCCGACGAGAACGTTCGAGCGGTCGGGTGCGCGCCACGTAGAAGGGAACGGAGGCAATCACAAGTAATCGTATGAAGCACAAAGGAGGCGCGCGGGAAGGGGGGCAACGGAGATGGGAGAGAGGTGAGAGAGCTCGAACAGGGGCCGAAATAGGGAAACAGCAGACGCAGCGTAGTGCAGGAGGACCGCCACTCAGCATACACGCAGGTGCATGGCAGGATGGAGGAGGTATGTGGCCGATGCTCCGCGGCAGTCTGCCCCCCCCGGGAAAAGAAGTCATCAGCAGAGAGGCGCGCTCACTCATGCACGCGTTAGGGCTGCTGTTCACGTAAATCTGTTTGGTACTTCCGCTTGTACGCTTTCAGAGTGAGGAGAGAGAGAACGCGGAGAAGCACTACTGTTCGCGACACCTGCCAAGAACAGCTGCGCCACCGCTCCTACCCTCTCTTCTTCACACGCACGCACGTACACATGCTCACGGAGCACGGGAGGGGCCAGGAGACATCGCCATGACTCATGACCGACGCTGCGCGTGCGCAGAGACAAGCAAGCAGGCGAAGCAGAGCAGTATGATGGTGGAGGACGGGTGGAAAAAGGGAGGAGGACGAAAGAAGAAGACATGAAGACAGCAGTGAAGAGGGAGTGCGCCCTATGGCACTGATGAAGAGGGTGAAACAGAGAGGGGGAAGGGGGGAGGAGAGAAGGGATGCCACGCACGCACCCAAGACACACCTGCTTGTGTGTGTGCTCCTTGCGGCATCCCCTTCATATTCAGCTGCCGCCGCAACGCAATAGGAATACAGTACGAGAAGCAGCAATGGCAACCGTCGCGAGTGGACTCATCGCTTCCCACTCCCCCTTACCCTTCCCCTCCTCACCCTTGCCACGGCCCTCATCTCCCCGCCTCGCCCAGCCTTGGCCTCCTCTCCACCCGCTCACCAGCCTTGTGGAAACATCGCCTTGAAGCGACGCACAAAAAACCTCTGCCGCGGCCCACCAACGTCCGAGCCGTACTGCCCGCGTGCGCGCCACACGTCCCGCGAGTGGGTCAGCGGCTTCTGGCCGATTTTCAAGTGGTAGTCGGGGTGGACGTTGTAGTACGTCGACTTGAACGCCGTCACCTCCTCCGTCTTACAACGAATGTCGCCGACCTCGTTGAAGTGACGCATCTCCGCCGCCCTCTTGCGGTCGCGCTCTTGGGAAAAATACATCATCTCCTTCGTTACCTCATCACGCGAGTGAAACCAGTGCATGTTCTCCGCGTACTTCGTGATCGATTTCGCCCGCTCCCATCCCAGAACGAGTCGGTAGTCGATGTCCCTCTCGCTCAGCTGCTCGTGGCTCGGGTCTCGAAAGGTGCTTCGCACCTCCTCGGTGACGACCTCACGGCGCGAGCGCATCGGGAAGCGGTACGCCCCTTTCAACAAGCAACGATAAAGGCGAAGTTTCTCCTGACGCCGGTACGAGGTCGACGCTGCAGTCGCCTCAGCTGCAGCGCGATGCGCGACGAGGGACGCGTGCAGCATACCTTCAGGGTCTATTCGAGAGCACCAAGGGGTCGGGCGCCGGCTCAGACTTTAGGAGGGAAAGGGGGAGGGGGCCCATACGCATCCGCGACGATGCCGAGTATCTCTGCATCAGCGATGTCCCGACGCAGTCGCCACTGACGGCAAATACGCGTGTCGCGGCCAGAGAAAAAGAGCAAGAAGACAGAGAGAAAAAATACGGAGCCCGGAGCGCTCTATCCGCAAAGGAAAGAGAGCCGTTGGAGACCGCCATGATATATATATATAAATGTGTGTTTGTGTGTGTGTGTGTGTGGGTCATCCACGCAGGCGTGCATTCGCAGACGATGAGAGGAGGAAGGGGCAAGGGCACAAGTGCAACCGCCATTATTATCACTGGTTGGTCTCTTTCTCTCACACACATGCATGATTCCTTTGGTGGCGCTATGTCATCATTCCAAAGCAGGCGCAGCAGTTGGGCGACAGAAAAAGGGTGTGTGTGTATGTGGGTGCCTGTTGTGGTTTGCGGTGCCTTCACACACTGCGGTCTTCGAAGGGGCGCAGGCGCCTTGGCCAGCCGTCATCCATGTTCCCCTAAGTAGAGCCGGGGGCTTTCCGCGAGCGAGCGAGAAAAGGCACGAGCAAGGAGCAGGAGCGTTCAACAGAGGAGAGCTGTAGACAATCACCGCACGCCCTTGCCTGTCTGGGCCGTCTCCCTCCCCACCCCTTCATACGAAACCCCCCTCTCGTGCCTCGACGCCCCGCGGCATCGTGTTGGCGTTTCCTCCTTTGTGTGTGTGTGTGTGTGCGCCGTCTTCTGCATCACGAAGAGGAGCCGGGGAAGCACAGGAAAGAAAGAGCAAAGACACGAATCGGGTGCAGGAGAAAGGATGACCAACGCGGCGTGCAGCTGCACTGCTGTACCCCTCCTCCTCTCCCCTCCCTTTACAGACAACACATACGTGCCTTTCCGCTAAAAAACTAAAGAGCAAGAAGAAAGGGACAGCGCCAAGCTGGCCAAGAGCAACATGGGATACCACCCACACACAACGAGAGAGAGAGGGGGAGAGAGGGAAGAAGGGGGAGAGGGGGGCAAACGACAAAGCGGCACCACGGCAGAGACCGACAGATGCACGGATACACGATGATGAGCACGAAGATGAACGCCTTTCGGAGAGAGGGAGAGGGTGAGCAGAAACGAAGGCGATTTAGCATACATAAAATGCGTCGTTCTTGCTGTTGCTGCTGCTCCTTCACTGACGTGTATTACGGAGGGAGGGGGTGGGGAGGAGGAGAGAGGGAAGGGAGGGGGAAGGTGCGGTTTCTTCCCTCATTTTCTACGAAGCGGGCATGAGTCAGCTCTCTCATCACCATCCCCAGCTCCCTCGCGGTGCGTGCGTTCGTCTGCGCTAGTTGAAAACACACGTGCGATGACTCGAGGTTGACGGCCGCGTCGGCGAAGCAGACGAGGGAGAGAGAAAAGGCACCAAAAGAAGAGAAAAGGGGCGACATGAGGTTCGTCGGAGGCCGCGACATGTGGGGAAGGGGGATGGGGGCAACGGATGTGACCCACATGCGCACTCTGCCGAAAACAGCACGGACATATATGCGCACAACGTTCAGTTTAGTACCGAAAGATTCGCCCATCGGCAGGAGCTCTGTCCAGCAAACGGTGACTTCGCGAGGAAAAAAAAGAAATGGGGAGCTGTTCCGGAGAAAGAAAGGAGGAGGAGGGGGAGCGCTAAGCCCCGTTTTTTTTTTTTGCTCATGTAAGGGGCAGGAAAACAGATAGGCACATACCTGCGCACTGCAAGAGGGTAACGGCAAACGAAAAAAAAAGGATGCGGCGACGGGGAAAGGGCGGGGGCCAGAGGTAAAGGAGGGAGAGACGGAGGTGACAGGGAGAAGGGGGTCGTCATGTGCGCAGCCGCGGGCACCTACAGAGGTACGAGACGCACGCACCCTCGTCCACGACGGCACTTGCCGCTTCTTCCCTTCCTCTGAGCTCCTCCTGGAGCAAGCGCGTTAGCAGTGTACAATCACAGAACAGGAAAGAATACGTCCACCTCCCTGCCACCTCCACCGCGAATGCGTCAGATGGCAGCAAAGGTTATTCACAGGGAAAAGTGGCAGGGTGGTGGTGCTGGTGAGTGCCGGCACGATCGAGAGAAAGAGAGAGAGACGCAGGCGGGTGCTGCATCCTGCATGCGTACCCCCCCTTCCCCATTTCGCCTTCTCTTTTGCCTGCCTGCCTTCTTCCCTTCCTGCTGACGGACCTGACGGACCCTACTCGCGCACGCCCTCACACCTCACCCGCCGGCCCCGCAGCGACCACTCGGCACGAAAAAGAGGAGGCGAAAGAACGGAAGCGATTCGGTGATGAGGCGGCGGGAGCAAAACGCCCGCAGAGAACGCACAGCATCGTGAGGGGGACGGCCCGCAAATTGGTGCGAAGGAGGAGCGCACGCGTGCAATGGAAGCAAAGCACATTACCTCGCCCACTGAGGGGGGTGGAGGGGTAGAGGAGAAAAGCAGAAGTGAGAACGAAATAGACGTCATTGAGGGATGCGTGGGGGAGAGGAAGAGAGGTGATCAACGCACACGCACATATACATAAGTACACAGCGAGAAGTGGTGCGCGAGGCTTGGGGGAGGGGGTGAGAATTGCGTGCCACACAGAAATAATACAAAGAAACGGGCGGCTGTTCTCGGATCCTCTAAAGGAGTGACGCACGTACATACATTTCACGGTGTATTGCTGATGCGTTGGTGCTCTGTCACCCTGCAATTACACCCAATTGTTTGAGAATGGGATACTGTTGCCATGCTGAGAGTCGCCCCGTTGCATGTAGGCCCCGTTGGGGCTCGAGAGCGGGTTGGGATACTGACTGTGTGGCGGCGGGTTCGCCGCACTGTTGTTGGCACGGTACAGACTGCCTTGCTTTTCCGCTGGGAGCTGCTGCGCAAAGGAGCGTGTCGACACAAAGGACTTGGTGTGTGCGATCTGATTCGTCTCCTCCTGTGCCCACTCTGGCGCATCCTCCGGGGGCTCGTCCATGTTTTCATTGTCCTGGCAGCACGCCGTCACAACAAAGGCGACGAAGCACAGTACCAGGAGGAAGCCGAGGAAGATGCTCCACCAATTCTTCTGCAAGTCGCTCGAGGTATCAACACCCTCGTAAAGGATGCGGCTGGGAGCTTGTGTCTGGCACGCAGCCCAGAAGTTCGCCCGGCTCGCCCTCTGCGCCCCTGCGTCCCACTTGCTGCGATTGTAAAAGCGGCTGAATGAAAAGCCGGCGTAGTCGTACCCGCCCGAGGCCCTGTTGTCAGACCAACTGGATGTGTCACCGATTCCGACCGCGAGAAGGTCCTGACCGAACATCGAGCTCGGTCGAAGCTGCGATTTCACGGGTGCCGTTCCGTTGAACCACGACGGGAAGCCACCATAGGGGCCGTACACCTTCACGGATGCCGACGCCGGCTTCTCGAAGTAATTGCCAGCGTAAAATGTGACACCTGCGCCCTCTCTGTACAGCGGCAGCTGTGCGTCATCGTCCGCCTCCAACCAGCGGCCGTGGTTCCAGCGCCAGTAGCAGCCGAAGGATTGGCCGCCAAAGGAGCCCGAGGATTGCTCAGTGAGGGGAGGGGGGCAATTGAAAACGGGATTCGCGTCAGTGCTGGCCGACAGGAACGCGTACCACTCGGTGCCAGCACCGGCGCTGCGCACCGCCTGAATGACAGCGGCGTGCGCTGCGGCTGTCGGTTCGCCAGCAAGGCTGGCGCCAGCCTCCTGGCAGAGGAGGCGGCTTTGGCTCTTGCTGCCGCTTCTCTCGGGCCTCGCAAAGGTGTTGATCAGCGGGACAAACACAAAGCCTTCCGCGTACTCGGCGCCGTCACTGAGGAGGACGACAAGTAGCGCCACAACGGATAGAGCGACGAGGCGACGGCGGCGACTACCACCGCCGTGGTTGGAGACCACCGGCCTGCCGCCTTGCTCCGCCATGATAAGTGTTGTGTGTGATTTCCTTGCCGCAGCTCGGTGCTTCAGTGCGCGTGCGAGGGAAGCGGAGCGAGAGCGAGAGCGAGAGGGAGAGGGAGAGAGGGAAAGCGTGGGGAAGATGTGCCGGGACACGGTGGAAACGCTGAAAGGGCAGAAGAGACCCTACATGACGGCGCATGCGCCCATTCTTTTAGGGAAGGAGGAGGGGGGCGCCTTCGCATATTTTCCGACGCCTGCACGCAAGTCTGGACGGAAAGAAGAGCGCGATGGCGTTATTTTTTCTTTCAAAGCTGTCGTTCACTTGGTTTTCGTTGAGAGGGCCCCGAAAAGAGCCCACTCAAGCTCCGGCCCAAGTGAAACAGGAGCTCGAGACAACGGCGCCGAGAGGTATGCAGCGGTGCTCTCGGGGAAGGGGGAGGTGGGGGGGGACGGGAGAAGAGTTGGGAGTAGCAGCAGCAGCAGGCACGTGCAAACAGACACAGAGGCACGAACACTTTCACATGTGTACGTGTCCGTCTCTGGCGACACTTCCTTCGTCAAGGCTCTCTTTCGTCCAGAAACGGGGGTGAAGTCCTGCTGCGCAGCTTCTCTGGTGCCTGCATGTCTCTCTTCACCTTTACGTGTACGGCGCCACCATGGTTCCGCTGCTTCAGTGCTTCCCTTACGCGCTTATGTGTGTATGCGCGTGTCTGTCGAAGAGGGTAACGGTCTCGCCCTTTCCACAGAGAGAGACGAGGTCACGCAGCATAGGGAACCCAACAGTAAAAAAAAAGGGCCCGCATACATACGATACGCACATGCACATACGGAGGGGAAAAAAAAGATGCAAAGGAAAGGCGGGGGGAAAGGCAAACGCCCCCGCCTGAGAGGGTGCCAACATCGGAGACGGTCGCGACGATGGCGTGAAAAATGGCACCGGCTCAAGGGGGAGGGAAGGGGAGGGGAAGCCGATAGTGGTGAGCGAGAAGAGCCCACGCACACACACACACACGCACATACACATCCAGATGTGTAAATATATATATATGTATGCATACTTCCTTCTGCTGACGGTGAACCCCAACCACGTCTTCTCTTCTGCAGTCATCCACCGCTGCCTTACAAAGGTCCGCAATGGCACATCGTGCACAGGAGCGGATGCGCGTGGCTGCCACAGATGTGTGCCGCCCCACAGCTGTGTCGGTGCTTCGCTCCCGCCTCATCCCTTGGCGCTGTGGTACATTTCCTTGACCATTTCTCTGAGCCCCCTTTTCTTCACCTAGACACCGACCTCCCCACCACCACCCAACACGACCGCGCGGCCCTCCTCTCCTCTGGCATGCGGCGTATGTGACTAGAAGGAGGCGTACCCACCCACACACGTACACATAAGACTGCACAAACCTCCCCTGACGTGCGGCGCGCAGGCAGAGACGCTGCCGTGAAGCTGAAGAAGGGTGCAGACGGGCCTCTCGTAGACGCGCAAGAGGGAAAGAGAGGTGGGACGGTTCGCGAGAGATGCACGCACGTGCACAGCACATCAGCACCTGTTGTCCGGCAGGGAGCGCAAGCCAGTAGCACAGAGAGAGAGAGAGTTCGAGAGGGAGCGAAAGTAAAGAAAATACGCACGGGAGAAAGGGAGGGGTGGTGGAAGAGAAGGGGGCGATGCACAAATAGCAATGAATGTATATATATACACATATATATACATAAGCCAAGTATACAGAGAGAGTGGAGGAGGATTGGGCAACGCAGACCGATACACTTCTCCTCCCCCTACTCTGTGTTTTTTTTCAGCGTTGTGCGTGTGTGTGTGTGTGTCTTCTTCCATGGTCTACCTCTTGTTGGTTTCTACCTCCCGCTCTCCACCCGCTTGCAGCGCTGCAGTGAAGCATCACACATACGCATCGTCGCATGCGTATTAGACTACATGCACACGCATACACCGTCTGCGCGCGCCCCCTGTGTGTATATGCTCGGAGCAGCTGCGGAGACAGAATGCATCACTCGCGGATGTTCACAAGAAAGAGATGACAACATCACCGCCACACATACACACACACATACACACACGCATAGGCACATGCACGCAGAGCGAGCAAGATGAAAAAAAAAAGACGACAGCGGCGCTGCAAAGTCTGACGAGTACGCGAGAGGTAAAGTGAGGGTCAGCGGATGGGAAGGGGAAGGGGAAATAACGTCCCACACACGGAAGAGGGAGGAAAAAGAATAAACCGCAGTCGTCGTTATGGGTCACATCGCAGCCGCACGAGGACGCAATGATGATGGGCCTCTTCATCGTGGCGTATATCTTGGTATGCGCGCGGTCTCACCCGCTTACAGGTCCACGTTCGTCTCATTGATCTCGCCAGCCTGCGGCATCTCGATATCACTGAAGGCCTGCGACGCAGTGTGATTACGGCTGCGACGGGTAATGCGACGCTTCGATGTAATCAGGCTGGGCTCCGTCGACTCGCTTTCGAAGCCTCCCAGCCCCACCAGATTCGATTGCCGTTGTTCGCGGGGGGGGAAGGCACCTTCGCCGATGTCATCAAGGTTGCTCTCGCCGGGCGTACCCTGCGAGCCGCCGAAGACGCTGCCCATTGCATGGAACCGGCGCTCTCCGTTGCTGAAGATTCCAGTAACCCCCACGGACATGTCTTCCTCCTCCTCTTTCTGCTCCTGTGGATTAAAGCCGCGACCGTAGCGCAGCTGGCGACGGTGCTCCTCCTGTTGGGGTGGCAGCACCAGCGGCGCGTTGCTGATAATGTACCCCTTGCCAACCCGCTCTCGGATGACCATCTGAAAGAGCGGCTGCTCCTCCTTCGGCCTCACCGAGGTAATGCAGCAGTAGGAGAAGATGGCCAGGAGAATGGCGCAGATGATGAGTGCGAAGATGAGGAAAAGGACCCACCAGTGCGACTGGGACCACGTCAGGTCCTTGAAGCCGTTCACGAACGTCGGCTGCGGCATGCGGGTCGTGGAGGGAGGCCGTTCCGGGTAGAGCTGATATTCACACACAATCATGAATTCGTTCTTTGGGTATGGGTCGTTGTCGTTCGGCACGAGCGGCGCGTCCATGTGGAGGAGTCCACTGCGGTCGGCTTCTAGGCTGGCAATCACACCGTAGTACCCACGCGGGTACGCCTCACCAGCTGGGCTGAGTTTCGAGTTCCAGACCAGCTGCTCGAACTGATTGAGAATCTGGGAGGCGGGCGTCTCGGTTCTGTAGAGGTTGGCCCAGTATGCCGTACCAGGCTCGCCGTCATACGAGTACATGTCGTAGAAGCCGTAGCGCCAGCGGTAGTAGCAGCTCGCACTGCTCTGCCCTTGATCATCCTGGGGGGTGCGATCTTTACACGTCGTGCCCTCCATGGACGGCGCCGCGCTGGCGCCGGTGTAGATGCTGCTAGTTTTGCCGCCGCCGTTGGCATCCATCATGCGCGCGATCTCCATGCTCAGCCCAGCGTTCGCGCCGCTGGCGGGGACTCCGCCAGCGTCGAAGCACATCTTCTCCGTGCTGTCGTACGTGACTGCTATGCCGGAGGTGGACAGAGATGCGGAGCTGTAGGCTGTGTAGCCCTTTATTTGCAGCGCCAGCAGACCAGGTAGGCCGATCGCCATGGCGGCCTCTGTGGTCCCGCTCAGGGTGAGAAGCAGCAGCAGCGCCGCCGAATGAAAGGGAGCAAAGGACTTCATGACTGCCTGCTGGAGGGCGTCCAGGAACCCCTCCTCTTCGCTCTTGTTGCTGCAGCTCCACTGTGAGAGAGGAAACACTTCAGGAGAGCGGGCGGATGCAATGGGAGGGAGGGAGGAATCTGCAGACACACACACACACACACACCAACCGGGACGCAAATGTTCCTCGTATTCGTGTCAGGGGAAGAGCGAGGGAGAAGGGGGGAGGAAATGGCATGCAGTGATTCGCAAGCACACACTCAGTACTTTGCACAAATGAGACACACGCAGACGGATAGACGTGTGTAGAGGCCCATCGAAGGGGAAGAGGGGGGAGGGGGAGGGGAGGTCGGCGTCACAACGCAACAGGTGAAACGCGACAGTGAGGGATGCGTGGTGAGTGGACGAGAGGACAGTTGCGCTGACGCAGAGGAGAGAGCCAATGCAAAGAAATGAAGGTGCGCGTGCGTGTGCGGAGGATGGGCAGAGTCAGTACGTGGGCGAGCAAGCGGTGGCGCGGAAGGAGCGAGGACGCGGCAGGTGAAATATAAACAGAATAAAGGCAGGTGATGCTGGGATTGGGGTGGGTGGTGCGGTGAAGATCAGAGAAGAGTGGCATGGAAGGGATGCACACAGAGAGACGGAGAGAGAGAGACATACAGGCGCAGAGGCACCAAGACGTACGTTGGTGAGGGTTCGTCCGCGTGAGGAAACCGGGCTGCAACGTCTTGCGCCCTCTCCTTCCACTCGCCGAGTGCTGCCACCACGGCAAAGCAGCACGCCTCGTGGCCGCTGCTTCGTCCGCCGCAGTCTCCCCCATATTTGCCTCTCTTTTCATCATTGATAGAAGGCTTTCCCCCTAAACCGAAGGCGTTTTTTTTCGCCGTGGAAGCGTCGATAGAGAGAAAGAGAGAGAGAGATGCGAACTGCAGGCAAGCGCATATGCACGGGCTGTCCGTATGGAGGTCTTCTGTGCTGGTCCCTTTTTCGTTTGCGTCTGCCACGAAAGGAGGAGACGGGGCCGTTTCGTTGCCCTCATTTCTTTCCCTTCTTGGCAATCGTGCCGAGTTGCCTGACTCGCTATGCCCCCCTCCTCCCCGATCGTAGGAGACGATAGGAGAGAGCGCTGTCCACGACGTCTGCTCACCTTCACTGCATGCCGGCAGACAGCGTAGGGAGGGGAGGGGGAGGGGCGTATAGTTCTCTACTTCTTGCAGGCGCGACAGAGACACGCCCCACCCGCCCGCCCTCCCTCTCCGCTGGGCACTGTGCCCGCGGCCACGTGTCAAGAAGAGGGGGGTACATGCGCGTCTCTGTCGCGACACGCAGCAGGGAATAAGGAGGGTACAGGGGAAGAGGGCGATAGACCCGGTAATCTTAACCCTTTCTCCCTGCGGAAGTCTTCTCAGTTTTATGCCCCCCCTCTCCCTCTGTCCTCTAACTCACTCCTCACAACTTCCGCACCGCCTTCTACACACTCTCTCAGAACGCTTTCCTCCGCTTCGGTTGTTGTCGCTCCCCCGCTGATCGAGGCGCACGAAAATGAGCGGCGCTAAACGGGAAGGCGGAGGAGGGGCCGTGGTGTGAGCGGCGGGGCAGGAGGTGAGGTGAAGGGAAGGTTTGCCTACGCTCCCGGAGCGACGCGGCGGCAGGAGCCGCTTTTGTCCCTTTCGTATGCATAAAGAGAACAAGCAGACGAGAAGACGCCTGCGCAGTCGTCACTAGCGGTGGCCTGCCTCAGAGAGGCGCCAACTCCCTCATAAGCGCCCCCCTCCTCTCCTGGCCATCGGTGCGCCCGGCCCCATCCGATCAGAAACTTTCGCTAGAGGCCCACCATGCTCAAGGTGCTACAGATGGCCTCTGCCCAACAGTAGAAGTCGTACCGCGCGTTGGCGTCGTTGCGCACGAGCGGCCAGCGGGAGCTGCTACCGCTGCGGTTGGTGCTGCTTGCGCACGAGGTGGCCAGGAACACGATGCCGGCAAACACCACGTCACCCGCCAGCATCATCCCGGTTTTCGCAACGGGCGAGTGAATGAGCTTCGTCGGACGACGACGTCGACGCCGCTGCGACAGCGCAGGAGTTCCGGGATCGGCAGCAGCCCCGTTGGTTGGCGTCGGCGCCTTCGCCGTTGAGCTCGCAGGCGATGACGCGGTGCACCAGTGGCGCATCAATACGGTAGAGGTGCGCCTCGTAAGCCACCACAGCCCCGCAGCGATGCGTGACGACACGCGTGGCAGCAATGACACCATGAAGTAACCACGAGGTGAGAGGGACGCCCAGACGCTGTCCGCCAAGGCGTGTCGTGACGATGATGACGGTGCCGCGGGTCCTTCGCGCCACTCGGCGTGCAACGGCTGCGTGCAGCCAGTGAGGCGCTGCCAGAGCGTTTGAATGGCCCCAAAACGAGGAAAGAGTCGCGACCATACACCAGCTGCGGAGACGCTGAAGCTGTAAAGGCCGTAAATGGAGTTGACAGCCGGCGACGGGGGGGCTGCGGTGATGAAAAGCGGCTCCGTGGCGAACGCATCGAGGAGCAGCATCGGCGCGGCGCCCTTTGCGACGGCAGCCGCGGGCGGCGCTCCGAAGGGAACGATTTGGTCGAGTGCCCGGCAGCCGGCGTAGAAGACGGTGAGGGATGCGACAGACACGAGGAGGCTCGTTGTAGCTGCTCGCAGCACGACCACACCGTATTCGTACACAACGCCCAAACTGCAGGTCCGCACGAATTGCCTATTTGGTGCACGCTGCGCTGCCAGCACTCGATGCGCAATCGAGGACACCACCCATGAGTGGCGGCGACCCATACGGAGGGCAAAGATCGAGGCAGGCTGGTGCGACGCCGATCGCGATGACCCTGTCCACAGTGCTAGCGTGCCGTCGCCGGCGTTTCCCCCCGCCTCCTGTTCATCCTTCGCACCACTGTTGTAGGTGATGGAAACGCGGCCCGCCTCCGCCGGGTAGATTTGCGCGCCGTCCGCCTCCGCCCCGTTAAAGAGCTCCGCTAGCTGCACTGTGTCCTTCGCCAGGTTTACCAGCTCTGCCCGGTGCCGGTGGGCTACGACGCGGGCCACCTGGTACACAACCGGAGTGGCCGCCAGTGCCACACCCACCACGGCCGCGTGCCAGCGCAGAAGATGCTTCACATCTCGCAGAAAGAGATGCGCCGCCTGCTGTGCTTGACCGCCACTGTCGCATAAGCTCCCCGTGGCGACAGCCACGCTCATGCCTGTCATTGAAATGCGGAGTACTAGAAAGGGTGATTGAGACGCGCGTGACCAGGCATTTCCGCGCGGGCGAGTGTGTGCAGCCACGCAACACAGCAACCTGGGGCAACAGGCAGACGAAAACAGGGGAAGAGAGAGCGGAGAAAGCACGTCCACGCAGTGACGAATGAGAGGGAAGAATTGTAAGAAGCGGTGTGTGTGTGTGTGGAGGAGGGGGGAAGGATATGTATGTGTGCGCTAATGCGCCCCCGCTAGCTAAGGGGGTGAGGGGGGGAAGGGGCGTATATATATATATATGTGCGTTTCTGTGATGTGGGCGTGGGCGCTCGCCCCGGCGGGACGACGGAAGACGAAAACAAGAGAGAAGCAAAAGTTCTCCAGGTCGATGGAGCGCGACCCGCAGCGCAGGAAGAAAAAGAAAAATGCGCGTCCCATTTCGGATCAAAGAGGGGAAGCGATGAGACAATGGACAGTAGTTGAAAGGGAAGAGCAGGCGCACACCAAGCGCCGCAGGTGCAGAACGGAAACAGATGCTGGGAGAGGTCGGCAGACGACCGAGCAGATGGTGGCCTGGCCGAGGAGAAGGAGAACGCAACTTGCGGACGAGGCGGTGGGGTGTGAGGAATGCGAGTTCGTGCTGAAGCACGGGCCCATCACACTCACGTTGGCAACGCTGACCAGCAAACATGAGCGCATACTTCTTTTTTTTGTTCTCTCGCGTCATCGATACGTTCCTCTCCAAGATGGGGAGGGGGGTGAAAAGACGTGTGTGTGTGTGTATCGGGGGATAGGAACGGAGGAAGGGAGGGGATTGGTGTGAAGGAGGTCTTCGTTGCCGCCGCCACCACTGCTGCTGCTGCTGCACGCACAGGCGAAAGTGTGTGTGTGTGCAGCAGCCCCACCACCTCCATCCCTGCCCCCCACCTCACCTCGTCCTGCGATGAACGCGATAGCAAAGGGGTAAACGAAAAAAATGCTGGATAGAGACGCGCCTTTGTCGTGAACGGATAAGGCGTCGGGGGTGACGTTTTCGCGTGGTGCGCATAATGCTCTCCACAGCCACGGACAGAGGGCCGCTGAAGCGGTGACTGCCTTGTCAGTGGCAGCACCGCGGCTGATAGGGACGAGCAGGGCTACGCATCGCTGATGGTGGTGGCGTGCTCGGCAGCGGCGTCAATGAGAGACGCGGCATTCGGTAGAGCAGGCGGCGGCGGCGGCGAAGCTAGTGCATCTGTGGAGAGTCGAGTGGCCATGCGACTGGGCTTTGCAGGCGCAGACGAGGAGGACGACAAAGAGGACGTCGAGTGTCGTGGCGTGAGAGCGCTCTCGATGTCCACTGGACGTACCATCTCTACTCCAGTGTGCGTATGGGGCGCCACGAACTGGTTGCCAACACCCGTCCACGTTGGAGCACTTGCATCGGTCGCTGTAGTGGCCAAGACGGTGCTTGGCGCGGGTACTGTTTGCACCTTTTCAGCAGCGCCAGAACTGGAGGAAGGTGCTGCTGAAGCTCTCGCGGCCGTCGCATCAGCAGAAGCAGCGGCAGCATCGGCGGTGGCGATGACCGAAGACTGGAATGCATGACTCGCATCAGCGGTGCTGTCACCGGCATAGGAGCACAATGCTTCGCTGTCTCCAGCCTCAGCCAAGAATTGACCTTGGGGTGTGCGGGCGGTTACTGGCCGCGACGATACAGCGCGCAGTAGTGAGCCCGCGCCCAAGTCGGAAAAATCGGCCCCCCTCTCGTTGGCCGAGGCAGACGGCAGTGACGAAGCCGCCGTTGCATTGAGGACACCGTCCGCCGGCGCACTGCAGGGCGGACACGAGGCCCAGGCCGCGTTTCCATTTGCGCCGCCGCTCCCTTTCGCGCCCACCTCGGAGTAAAACGACTCCTCAGCAGCTGCCGACAGAGCCGTGACGCGAGTGACTGCGGTGCCCTCACAGGCGCGCCTGTCGCCACGGAATGCATCCTCTGCTGCATCCCCTGCCGCCTCCGCTGCGCCGGTCATCACCAACGCCGCTTGAGCAACCTCCGGCAGCAGTGCTGCCGCCACGGCTGCGAGTTCGTCCTGCGATGCAGCCGTGTGCACCGGCGGAAGTGGTGGTGGCGGTGTCGCCAACGCACGTGCAGCCGCGCTGTTCTGCTCCGCCTCAGGTGTAGGTATTTCCAGCGGCGCTCCAGTCCCCGCCAAGGGAGCGGGGGATGTGGAGGATAGGTACTCGGGATTCAAAGCTGGCGTCTGCTGCTGCCTGCCGCGCCGCGCCTCTATCAGCTCACGAAGCTGCACATTCTCGGCCGCCCGCTGTGCCTCGTTGGAGCGGATCTGCAGCACCGCTGCCTGCGCTTCCGATCGTATGGCTTCCGTAATGATAGCCAGAACATCATCTACGGCAGCGACAGCGGTGGCGTCATCGCCGTCGGAGCCCAACTCCTCACATGGCTTCTCAACACTCCCTCCCTTGTCGGCTGTCAGCGATGGTGGGCCTTTGGATCGCGGGTGCGACTGGAGAGAGGAAAGCTGCAGCAACTTCCCCTCCACTTGACTGTACACGGCGTTCAGCATTCGCTTGACACGCTTGCACTGCTGCTGCACCGTCTCCTCCGGCACGCGAACGTCAGCGTTGGCTTGAAGGTGCTGCAGTTTCTCGTTCAGCTCCGATAGTACGTCAATCTCGGCGCGCAGCTGGCGTCGGTCGCGCTCGTGGCGGAACTTCGCATCCTGCAGCGCCACTTGCAACGCAGTCACTTCCTGCTCTTTGGCCATCAACTTCGCTTGCCACTCCGCCACCACCGATCCGCCGGCGCCGCCAGTGCAGCTACCCTCCACCTCCAGCAGTGTTGCCTGTCGGCCCTCTCGATAGCCTGCCGCGTGACCATCCAACCTGCCCGCGGCGTACCGCTCCTCACTTACACGCTCCAGCTCGTCTCGATGCCGCGCATCGCGCTCTACGAGCCGAAGACGCGTTTGCTCGGCCTCGTCCTTCCGCTGCCGAGTCCACAAGTCCTGCTGCAGATGCAGGTCTCTCTCCAACGCCTGAGCGCGGTCGGAGGAGCGGCTCATTGCCTCGAGCGCGCGTTGGTAGTTCTCGTTCGCTTCCTCGTACTTGTGGCGGTAGCGCTCGATGCTGGCGAGAAGCGCCTCCCGGTCTTTGAGGGCATCCTCGATGGCCACCTCCTCCTGGGGCGCCAGCCCGACCACCCTTCGCATGACGCGCTCCAGCTCTGTGTTGTTGCGTTGCAGCTTTGCTTCAATGTCGAGGCGGTCGATCTTTTCGTACAAGGAGCCGAGCTGCACCTGCACGCTAGCCAGTGCGCGCTCTACGCTTTCCCAGCTTTGCTGCGATGCTGCCTGGTGTGACGCTGAGGCGCTCGGCGACTGCTGCTGCTGTTGCTGTTGCAGTAAGTGGAGGAGGAGCTGCTGCAGCAGCGCGTTCGTGGACAAAGCGTCAGCAGCGGGGGGCACTTTTGACGGCTCCGCAGCAGGCGATGGCGCAGGGTCAGCAGTTGCAGGAGCAGGTGCAGGAGGGAGCGGACGCGTCGGTGCCAGGTCACCAGCGGCAGTCTCAGTTGATGGCGCCGGCGTGCCTATTGGGGATGAGGCAACCTGCAGGCATGTCATGTAGATTACCGCTGGGGTATCCAGAGCGCGTTGGGGGGCTCTGCTGCTTGGACGATCCGACAGACGGGGAGCGATTTGCGACCTCGGCAGATGCGTGCCTGTGTTTTCTGGAGTCAAGAAGACAAGCCGCGATTCACCTTCTCGCATGCCAACCAGCGCATCGGCAGCAGCAGCCCAGAGCGACCCATCTGTGGCCGACACAGCCTGGGGTGCCGACGGCGGCACCGCCTCGATGCACCTGCCGGGAACACAGTAGAGGGTCTGCCTGCTGATGCGACGCAACTCCCAAGTTTGCCAGCACATGAGCGCCGGCACGTCTGCGCGGACCACACCTGGCGCGCCACCCACGAGCTCGGCAACAGCCTTTTCGGTTTTGGAGGGCGGCGGAGTGGGCAGCGTCCGTACAGATGGGATAGGCACGGGCGTGGTGCCCACACGCTTTGCCAGTGCCGCGCTGTACTGTGCGATCGTGTAGGCAGAGACGAGGAATCGGCTCGCCTTGTCGCGATCCGGAAACATGCAAGTCCACCAGCACCCGCTGCTGCCCCCGCCCCCTGCAGACCTCTGTGAGGAGTTGCCTCCGCGGATACCAACGCGGCCGTCATCAAAGAAGGTGAGATATTGTGGCTGAGCAGCATCTTGCCGAAGCTGGAGTGATGCGCCAGCGAAAACAGCATCCGTGGCGTCGAGAGCAATGCGACAGAGTACCTGGCGGTTGATGCTGATCAGCATCAACACGGGACAGCCGGCCGCCGCATTCGATCCAGCACCGGCCCCTTGCTTTTCGTGCTGAAGGTGTCGGCGTACGGCGACTGACGGTGGCGAGGAAGCAGAGGAGGCAGTCTCGGAAGGAGACGCAGGGGGGACGCAAAGCGCCAGCATACACGTGCCGCTGCATAGGGAGCCGCGGTACGCCTGGACGACCGCGTGCTCAGCTGTGATAAGCCCCGCCGCCGCTTCACCACTGGCGGCTGCAACCCCAGCGGCGGCGCCGCTTGCCATGCACCTGCCGCCACTACTATCGTAATCGAACCGTGGTGCGAAGAAAGTGGCGGCTTCTGCTGATGCATCGCCAGCCTCGAATGCAACGCCATTCGAAGCATTCACGGCAACGGTGGTCGGCGTAGTCGAGGGGGGCAGCTGTGAGCTGGCCGCTCCTGGCATCTTCAACCGCGCAGGGTCAGCGCCAAAGAGCTGTGACAGGTTTCGGCGAGTGGCTGTCACTATGCTGGGCTCGGGAAGCTGCATGACTTCGGTGCTGTTCCTGTCTCTCTTCACGCTCGAGGAGTACAGCTGAGAAGCCGCACTCGCAGCAGGCGAATCCTCCGCCAGACGCGAGCCTGATGCCCCGGATACGGCTCGGTCGCCGGCCCTCGCCGCTGCGAGGCTGAATACCCCCGCATCGTCGTCATTGCTGTTGTCGTCGCTGTCGGACGTGAAAAGAGCACACCGTTGCATTGTGCTGCTGCCGCCACCTCCTACCCTCCGGCGGATACACAGGCACACACGAAAAAAAAGTGTTGCACTCGATGGTCTGTGTGAGCGTGCCCGGCAAAAAAACTGTGTTGGAGGATAGGGGAGGAGAGCAGAGGGAAGAGAAGTGTGATCTTCACTTGCTGTTTGTAAGAGTCGGATGAGCACCGGGGACTGATGCGGAGGGAGGCGGGCCCTTGCAAAGAGGAAAGGCAGGAGCCACTTTCCGTCAGGAAGAGTACCTCACAACGGGGGGCTTCTGCTGGAAGAGGAAGCGCTGCGGTGCACACGGGGTCGCTCTCACGAACAGCCAAGGACAGGAGTTGCCGCAGTGATGATGAAAGGCGGGGGATTGGGCGGTTGAAGCGTCGGAAGAAGACAAGAGCGCCGTTGCTCTCGAGAACGAGAAAAAAGGGAGGAGATGGAGTAGAGGACCAAATGCACTGCTGCTTGCCGCCGCGAAACAGCACTTCCCTTGGGGAGATCTACAGAGGTTAAAAAGAGGGGGAGAACACACACACACACACTCCGCCCCCCCCCGCTCCCCGAAAATGAAAAAAAAACGGGGTACCTCCCCCCTCTCTCCCTCCAACCCCGAAATAAAGGCGCAGGCGCACATAACGTGTACATCAGACAGAAGAGGAGCGGCGACGAATGAAGCCAAAAATAATACCACACACACGCACACACACACACAAACACGATCGCTTTTGTACATCACTGACGCCACCCCATTCCATCAGCACCAATCACACAGCAGCACCTGTACACACACGCAGTGATGTACGGAGGCGCCACCCACAGCGTCGCCATGGCCCCCGACAGAAGAGAGAAGAATGGAAAGGATGGGACCCTTCAACGCCGCGGGCGGACCCGTCACAAATCGCAGAAGATGTCATCGTGCGGGTTGTGGCGAGTGAGCCACTCCGCCAGGTAATCCACCGGGTCCGCTGGTCGCGTTGCACAGACCTCTAACAGCCCCTTGTGCAAGAGAGGCAGCACGCGCTCCTGCAGGTAGGTCGCCATGGGCCGCTTACGCGCCTCCAACTCCGCCACGTCAGCCTGCCTCAGCGCCACCTCTCTCTCCTCAGCCACTGAACGGGCCTCAGCTTCCTGTGCGCACTCCAGGGATTCGGCAGCCGCCTGGGCAGCCACTTGCTGAGCATGGACTTCGTCCTCCTCAGCCTGCAAGCAGCGCTGCCGCACAGCCTCGCGCTGGATCTCTTCCAGGCTTTTGCCAAAGTTGTGAGGACGCCCCACAATGACTTGCTCGAGCAGCTGCTCCGTGCTCGTGAGCTGCGGCGGTGCGTACGCGGACATGGGAGGTACCGGTGGCACAAGGGGCTCGATGCCCTCGATTGGCACCAGGTGCACCTCGGCGCGGTGCTCTGCTCCCGTCACGCTCCCGGTGCTCAGCGGCGGGGCGGTCGTTGCAGCCGCGCACTCCCAGTAGCTGAGCACAGAATAGGGCGTGTCGACGTACTCTCGCTTGTATGTTTGGAGGTCGCGGTGGAAGGCCTCAACGTCGACGGCGCGGGTGGCGTCGTCGTTGCCACGGGCGGTCACGACGCCCTCCTCCGACGCCGCCCCCATCGCCCTCAGGCGGCTCAGCAGGTAGGTGTCGGAGGCTTGGAGTACAATCACGTGGTTTGGCAGGCGACTATCGCTAGCCGATTCCCTCCGAGGGGCCGCCTCCGCAGCGGCAGCTTCTTTGTCGTCGTTGCCCTCCTCCGCAGCCCCAACAACAGCGGGCAGCGCGGCGCCGCTCTCGCTGGCGTATCGCGGGCGGAGCGCCTCTTCCTCCGTCAGCGGCGGCTGGAGCTGCTCATCCGTGCCGCCGCCAAACACGAGCCGCGCCAGCTCCAACGTCGCTGGCACCCCATCCAGCACGAATCCCTGCACCCGACAATCCGGCTGGGCGAGGCGCCAGCGCAGCATGAGAGCGAGGGCGCGGGGTTGGAACGGCGCATTCTTCAGAACAGCTTTCAGCTGCTGTAGCTCCTCCTCCTCCTCCCGCGTCTTCTGCGCATCTTTCTTTTTCTTTGCGTTGGCACCGCTACCGCCTGCGGCGGCGGCTTTCTTCTTTGGATTTGCCTCTGGCGTCGGCGGCCGCGGGTGCAGCCGGAGCAGCAACACGCGCTCCATCTCGGCAATCTTACCAGCCCACACGTGCGTCTGAGGCTGCTCAGCCCACCACGCAGACACGAACGCATCGAGCTCCTCTTCCTCCGCCTGGGTAAGGGCCAGCAAGGTTGAAGAAACCTCGTCGTCATTGTGGGCCGCCGCCGTCGCCGCAAGGGTACCAGGACCTGCAGCCGCCGCTGCATCCCCCGGCCCACTGCAGTTGCTGGTGTCATGTACAGTGGTGCCGTGCCAGTAGTTACGACGACTCGTCGGGTCTGCGGCGTTCACCTCATCCCGCGCGCTGTCACCCGGCGCCGCCACTCCTTCGTGAGCATCTGCTGAGGCGGCATAGTCACGTTCGGCCTGGGCATCCCAATCTCGCTGCTGCCGCGCTAGCAGGCGACGCCGCTTTAGTGCGAGGCGGCGTGCGCGTTCAGCCTCTCGCACCGCAGCCTTCGTCGCCTCCACGCGTGAGCGGAGATCCTTTAAGGCGGTGGTGTAGTCAAGCACGACCGAGTCCAGCGACACGCATGGAAGGCGATAGTAGCGCGCCACGCGCTTGGCAAGGTATGTCTTTCCCACCAGCGGCGGCCCAACGATAGCAATGCGGTGCGGTTCGACGTGCCGGGCGGCAGTGAACTCGTCTGCGACAGCACGAAGATGACGACGGATGCCGCCCTCTGCAACCCATGTGTTCGGCAGTCGCAACTGCGGTTGGGCGGTTGCCTCTACGTCACTCGACTCGGCCTCCTCGGTGCGCTCCATGAGAATCCGCATCGTCTCTGGCTCGACGCGCAGATCTATCGTGAAGCGCTCCACGTCACGGTACAGCGGGTACGATGCTGGCGCGACCTGACGCATTGAGCATCGCCCACCAAACATGCGGTTCACAGCGGAGACGATGCCCCGCCAGGAGTTCTGGTTGCTCCCGTCGGTGGCGAAGAGATAGCGCCGCTCAGGGAACGGCAGAGCGTCGGCTGAGCAGTGGAGCAGCTTGCGCACAAAGCAGGCAAGATCCTGCACGTGCACGAGCGGCACGCGCTGCTGACCACTGCCGAAGATCGGTAGCGTTGCTGAGGTCGTCGCGAGGTCGCCCTGCTTTCTCTCGGGCTCCGCGGACCAGGCGAGGCGGAAGAGAGGTTCGAGCACGTCTTCCTCGCCTCCGTAGGGAAGGCCGCCGCAGACGACGAAGGTGTCCAGCGGGAGGCCCTTGGCGTGATGCGCCCCTGCAACGGCCTTTTCGGCATCGCGCCAGCTTAGGTACTGCAAATGCGGTACACGACGGTTGTACTGATCTTCTGTTAGCACCTCTGTCCTGGAGTTGGAGGCAACCGCATCACCGGCCTCCTCCCCATCCCCGTCCTCTTCGTCGCCGCAGCCGTTGTCCTCGCCCTTGGCTGCGGTCACATCGCCGCGCATCGCGTCCACGACGGCGTGCCGTGATTGGTCCTGCGCCGTAGTGAAAATGCTCTCCAGGAAGCGCGGCGGAGGAGGGGGGTACGCAGCCTCGACATCGTCCTCTTCATTCGCGTCGGGCTCGTCGTTCTCATCGTCACCAGCAGTAGCAACCTCGTCCTCCTCCAATGATGGCGTCGCGTACCACGTCATGAGGCTGGAAAGGAGAACCAGGCGCTTTGGTCGCGCGAAGGAGGGCTGCATCTGCAGGAATTGCACCACCTCTAACACTGTTTGGGCTTGGCGCAGCTCCAGCACGATCCAGTCGCAAGTGAGCAGGGCGGCACGTACAGCCGCTGTGTCGAGGCGTGAGAAAAAGATACAGGGAGGAGACGACTTGGGCGAATTTTCGCCGCCACCGGCGCTATCCGCCGCAACGAGTGCTCCTCCACCGCCCGCCTCACCTGCAAGCGGGTGGCTCCCTGCAGGTGCACGCAACGCGGACTCCTCCGGTGGCAAAGGCGTGTGGGTGCGGGCACCACCGCCGTGGATCATGGCCGCCTCCTTCTCGAAGGTGCGGTCGCCTTCCACGTCACCCGAAGCGACCAACCGCGCGCCGCTAGCGTCGCCATCAGCGGCGAGCGCCTTCGCCGCACGCTGCTGCCGCTGTTGCTCGGCAGCCGACGCGGCGGCGCTAAGCTGCTCTGCAGAGGCAGCATCCCACGTGCAGCCGAAGATGTTGTAGTGCGATGGATGTTGCTGAAACTGGCGCAGCAGACGCGCCCCAACAAAGGAGTCGACGTAGGACAAGAAGACAGAGACGGGCGGCATTGGCATCACCTTTTTTTTTCGTGACCAATATGCCTGCGTGCGGGTATGTAGAAGAGTGAAGCGAAAGGTTAACGTGAGTGCACCCGCTATTGCATCTGCGCTGTCCTCACTGTGGCGCCTCCGCTCTCTTGGCTGTGATGATGTCCCGCCATGGAGGTAAAGGGAGAGTGGAGGGACGACGGCGGCGGCGGCCCCAGTGATGGATCATGAGCGCCAGCAGAGAGCGAGTGCCATTCCGTCACCGTCCAGTGACACAACGCGCAGAAAGTGCGCGCGAGGAGGAGGAGGAGGGGGAGAGAGACACAATCAAGTGGAGCATAGAGCATGCGCATGGCTAACCTGAAGAGAACGGAGGGAGGGAGGGAGGGGGGAGCGGTGGCGACGAGGAAGTCAGAGAGGAGGCGTGTGCGGGTTTGCCACGTGCGTTGGCGCGTTCGAAAGAGGTGAGAGGGTGCGGTGATGCCTTCGCCGCTTTGCCGCCGCCCACCTCTGCCATCGTCTCTGCGGTTGATGCGAAAGCCTCGCGCGCGTGCTCGCACCCACGTGCAGGCATTCACGTAAACACGCATACAGGCGCGAGTTCGGGGAAACTCCGCCAAGGTGTGCCGCATCCTCCCCCTCGTTCCAGCCCATTTATCAGCTTCGAAAAGTCAGTCCTCGCGGCCATCTGGAGACGACCCTGAATGTCCTCTCTAGGTTAGTGAAGTGCGAGGCCTCGTATAGATTTGGAGGGAGGGGGCAGGACCTCCTTCGTGTCGCTGCCATCATCTCCTATGCTCTGCACTGTTGATGTAGCTCTGAGTGCTCCTCGCTTTCGACGTGTATTAAGACTTTACGAGCCACCCCTCTTATCTGCCATCCGTCACCCCACCACCACCGAAAATGAGAGTCGCAGCTTCGCATCCCCTGCTCGTCCAGCGGTCATGCGAATACGGGGGGGTGCTTGGGGGCCGGCATGGGGCGCCCGTCAACGCCCCACGCGCGCAGCAACCCCCCCACGGGCAGCCGCCCATACAGCAGCAAGCCACAAGGTGGAAGTGTGTGTGTGTGGGGGGGGGAGGGGGGGCATCTGCAAAAAAAGGGTGAAGATAGAAACCAACCGACAGATCAGAGAGGCCCTCTATCTCGGCATACAAAAGTGCGCAAAAAAAAAAGAAGTGGAGGGAAGAAGGGAGGAAGCAGCGCTACTACATGACGACGCATTCCTCTTCCCTTACCCCCCCTCCCCCTTCCTCTCCCCACCGCGTTCTGCACCGGAGGCCGAGCCGCCTTCGCCACAATCGCCAATCAGAGCGAAGAAGAAGAAACGAAAAAAGGAGCGGAAACACACACACACACACAGACAGACAGACAGACAGACACAGACACTCATAAAGTATTGCCCAAGTTCCTTTCGAACTGAGTCGGGCATCGGCGCATGCACACAGGCCGACGCGCGCACGACTCCTTCTCGAAGAGCGCGTTGGCATGAAGGAAACAGAAAGAGGGGAAGAGAAGAAGAGGGGAGGGGGTGCAGGTGCCAGACTTCTGTGCCGTCCTTTTTGCCGCTCGTAGCGCAAAGCGTCGCGCCCCTGTGCTCCCTGGCTTACTCGTCGGCCAGAAGCTGGGAGATCAGCTTGTGCACCAGGCGCTCCTTGTTGCGGCTCTTGCGGTCCAGCTGCTCACGAGGTACGGCTTCTAGTGCCTCCAGCACGGTCGACAGCTCGCGCTTCACAATCTCGTAGACAGCGCCTTGCTGTGCGTCCTTCTGTGCCTGCATTCGGATCGTACGCAGCCAGTCATCCCACTCCACGTAGAAATCGGAGAGCAGCTGAAGACGCAATGGTACCGAGCCGCTCTGCAGTGGCATCTCAAAGGTTAGCTGCAGGCAGAGACTGAGGAAGAGCGGCAGCGTCAGCGTCCTAGGCGAGGTGAGCACCGCCTGCTGCTCTCGGCACAGGTCGTTGTCCAAGAACGCCAGCAGAATGCTGATGTCGTTGGATGCGAGAATGGTGGTAAGGGCACCCCTCCAGTCCTCCTCCTTCGCCTGCGCCACTGCACGCGCCAAGATAGCTTCCGGGCTCGGTGGCGCCGCCGCTTCCACGGCAGCCTTGCTAGAGAACTGGCACTGTGAGAGCGCCACTTTCACCTCCGCCACTTCCTCCTTCATGGAGCGCAGCGACGAGCTCAGCTTCTGGCGGAAGGCCTCGGCCTGGGCGAGGCACGTCGCGGTCTGCGCCGATGAGGCCTCCACGGTCGTGCGGTTCAGATCGTGGAACCGCTTCGTTGCAGCGCCGATGCGCGCGATACTTGCGTTGACAACGCGACGGAACTCTTGCACCGATTGCAGCGTGTTGAAGTCCGCCGTGACTGACGCGGGAATCTCCAGCTTGCCCGCCTCATTCGCCGCCCGCTCCACGGCGAGGCGAAGCTGCTTGCCAAGGAGTGCCTTGAGCGCCGCCGAGGCCGCGGCTGCGCTGCCACCCTGTACCTCTTGGACGAAGTTGCGGATACTCAGCACCAGCTCGCGCTCTCCCGCCGTTAGCATGCCATACTCACCATCCGTCCCAGCGGCGTCCGCAGCCGCAGCGGGCTTTGCGTTTGCCGGCGACACGGCGGCGGAGGCATTCTTTTCGAGGCGCGCGCGGTTTCGGATAGCAAAGTTTCGACCGCTGCTCTGCGCCTCGGTGCGGTAGCGCGAGTCCTGCAAAAGCCGCATCGTGTCTGAGGCGTTTTTCTGCATTCCTACGAGGTCCGCATCGATCGCCCTTACCTGCTCACAGAACTTCTGCGCTTGCGAACGCACAAGTGAGGCGACAGCCGCCTCTGACATGCTGCTTGTCTTGGTTTCGCCAGTGAGCGAGGACGAGACGGCGGTGATCGGCGTCATCGCTGCGCCGGTGGCGCTTGCACCAGGCGACGCACCCGTCGCGTCACGGCCGACACCGGTGCCACTGGCTGCTAAGGACGGGAACCAGTTGGCGACTGAGTCGCCCCTCACCGCAGACAAGTTCGACGCACCGGCGAGACGGCTGGAGTTGGGCATCGACTGCACAAAACCGGTTTCCGTACGAACTGTGATGAAGAGCTCGTAGCTGACCGACTTGCTCTGCGCACTCTCCGTGACTTTGCCGACAGATGTCGTCGAGCACAACGCCGCCCCTGCCATGCGCCAGGATGTCATTCGGTACGCCTTGAAAAGGGTATGGTGGGTCTCGATTACGACCGCGTACGGCCTTGTACGAGAGCAGAGCGTGATGTACTCCTCGTCAGCAGTGACACTGATGTCGTACTCCTCCTTCGGCTCATCTTTGTAAGAGAGGTTCAGCTGCTGCTTGAGCGCGAACTTCTGTGTGTCGCTCTGGTAGGCCCAGAAGCGAATCTCGCGGTTTCCCTGCGCCGCGGTCACAATGAGCAGCTCCTTGCCTGACTCTTCGGAGAAGGCATGGTGTTGGAAGAAGCAGGCAAAAGTTGGCACGGTGTCCTCATGCGGCTCCCAGACACGGCCCAGCGCACTCTTGCGGGTGCGAGTAGAGATGAGATCGAGGTGTGTCGACTTGGCCGGCACGAGCAGCAGCTGGGCTGCCTGATGGTAGTCGATAACGGGGTACTTGACTGTGGTCTTAGGGGCGAGGGGGATCTTGCCTTTGACGATGCCCGTCGACTCCTCCACCTCCATCACGTTCTGCTGGCCGAGCACGTAGAGTCGCTGCGACTCGCCGGCGGTCGAGGCGTAGCCCTCCTCATCGAGCGTCGACTCTACCAGCGAGACAGATATGTCGCCGTTCGCCTGCGTGGTTGGGCAAATGATGGCCAAGTCCTTCCCGCCCACTGCGTAGAACAGGGTCGGGTGGCCGGTAATCTTCTCCGTCGATACGAGGTTTGCGACTGCGGCGGCCTTGATGGTCATGTCATTGTGCTTGCCATGGCGGTTCAGCACACGCAGCATGTTCGTTTGCTTGACGTTCATGCAGAGCAGACGTCGATGACTCGCCAGCACCGGCTTGGTGCCGATGGTGAAGTTGGCAGACGACGTTTTACTGAGGATGACATCGGACTTGCACGGCAAGATGTCCGCATCGCTCGTAACATGGTTTACGCAGTCCATGGTTAGCGGTATCTCCGCGAGTCTGCAGAGAGGGTGGTGGTGGTGGACGGACGGACAAGAGAGAGAGACGGCGGTAGAAAAGCGAATCGAGACAGAGAAGCGGAGATACAAGCACACGTGTCACAGAGCTTGAGTGGAGAGGGGGCGTGTGTGTGTGTGTGTGTCTGTCTGTCTGCTTATATATATATTTGGTGAAGTGCGCTGGAAAAGTCCTTGTGATGGCCGTAGTAGTGGTGGTGGTGGTGCGAGTGGGAGTGTCCCAATAGCGGCCGCTGTTGGACAACTACAGAAGGGGCACGGCAAACGAAAAGGAAGAATCCGCCGAGAAACGGGGAGGTGTAGAGATCCCAATCGCAGGAGCACACACACATACACGCAATGAAGGGGCGTCGTCCAACCAAAACACCCAAACGCACCGATACAACGAAGCGAAAGTCTGTGCACCAGAGAAACGACGGACCTGCGATCAATACGCCCGTCCACCACAACACGAGAAAATGGGAAACCACCCACAACGGTACAGCACACCAGAGAGAGGGCTCGCAGGAAGATGACTGGCGGCAGGAGAGGAAGAGAGAGAGGAGGAGGAGGAGGAGGGGGGAGGGAGCAGTGAAGCAATAGTGAAAGGGAGAGGGAGGAGTGGTCGATGTGCGAGAGAAAAGCATGATGGTCGCTGTGTGCCTGCCGCTGGCTCCAGTGAGAACAAAACGCGCGAAAAAAATAGGAGTCCTGTGAGCGATCGAGGGATCAGAGGTCGAGAGAGAGAGAGGGCACAGCTTTCATCGCGCGAAGGCGGCAACGAGGTAAAGAGAGACGTAGTAGCATACAAAGCCACACAATCGTCCGGATCCACATATGTTTTCCCGTTGTCAGCCTATGCATTCTTTCGCAAAAATATGAACTAAAAGCTCCTCTCTGTCCCCCAGGCGAGTCACATCGCTGACTGCGTGATGCTAAGCAGCGGCAGACACACAGTACAGGAACGTCTTGACTCAGTCATCCGAGCGCGGCCTTTGCCTCGGAGTCTATCCGCTCGCTCGGCCGCTAGCTCCTCGCAGCCGCTACCATCATGTTCATCATCACGTGGCGCACGCATGGGTATGACTCAGGCTGCCCATCAAGTGAGCAGTGAGTGCGGGCTGGGACACCTTGGAGATGCGCTGGCACTTTTTTTACCGTATAAATGGTACAGATGCGCTCCCTGACGCAAGTCGCTTCGACGCCGCACCACACAGAATCTGGCCGCTGGCATCTGTAACGATGAACTGCTTTGGCATTCCAGTGTCCTAGATGCTCGACTCTGTCCCCCGCCCAAAGCTGCTCGGCAAGTGACCGTAAGATAGGAAGCCGGCCAGCTTCCTGACAGACTAAGAGACCCGACCCCCCCCCCCTCCCCTCTTGAGATGTGCCACGCACTGAGAGACGGCATCCACTCGCCGTTGTCACCAGGGACGCTGTCTAGAGGATGAGCATGGAAATGACCTCTTCGCCTGCTGCCTTCAACCGCTGCCACACAGCACCATCACAGCCTTTGCTGTTGTTGCTGTTTCCTATGGAGGCTGCAAAAGGCCCCCTAGTGAGGTGTCGGCCTCAGTCTCCGCGGCACCGACCGCATTTCAACTCGCGCGTGTGTGTATGTGGAGGGAGAGAGAGAGGAGGGAGGAGGGAGGAGGAGGAGGCGTCTGCTTGTATGTGCGGGAGTGCGTTGAGACACCTTTGCCGTCTTCCGGTGTGTGTTTCTCTTTCTGTTCATTGGAGAGTCCTCACAGTCATTCTTATCGGGTTAATCGCTGCGTACACGCCGTGAGGGACACAGATGGCGCTAAGAGGGGGACAAAAAAAACTGATAAGCAAACCAGCAATCGAACGCCAGAGCGCAGGCGAACACACGACTGCCCATCACTCCACGCTGCTGCCCCCCTTTGAGCACAACGAAACGGGCAAAAGAGAAATAGACGTGTATGCACTGATGACACACACGCGCTCATCTCTTTTCCGTCTTCTTTCCCTTCCGTCCCCGTCTCCACTTCTTTTTTTTTAAGGTATTCTCTGCTTCGGTGGACAAGTGGGAAGGATGTGGCTGAATGCGTCATGAATGGGCGCATTGCCGCCGCATCGCCTTGACGAAGAAGGAAAAGTGGTGTGGCGTAGCGATTCGGCTGAAAAAGGGATGAGCTGACGAGCACGCGCAGAGATGCAGAGAGGAGGGGGGGAGAGAAAGAGTAATGTCTGCTTCCCTTCACTTTTTCTGCTCCTCTCGCTATTCCTCTTCCCTCTCTTCGCACCGCTAGTCGTTCATCAAGTTACCACCCTTGATGTGCCAGAGTCTGCCGCCCGCCTTGAACTCCGCCACCTCAGCTACGACACGCTGTACCACAGCCTCCAACGGGCCAGACGCACCACCGGCACGGCCCCGCAGTGCGGCAGATTCGGGCGGAGACGTCAAGCCGCGCGCCTGCACAACTTCTTCCAGCCGTTTCATGAGTGCCGCCATCTCAAACTGGCGCAGCTCCAGCACCACATGGAGAATGGCCGGCCGGTAGTAATCCACGAGCGGCTCCCCGACAGACTTGAGGATCCACGTGGCATCTGTGAATTTGTCGAGACACTGCTGCAACGCCATGCTTAGCATCGCCTTAGTGGCGTTCGGGTACCGAGCTTCCTGTGCCTTGATCACAAGGTCTTTGACCCGCTGCTTATTGATAACGCCATGCTCTGCGAACAGCTCGCGAATGTAGTGTCGAATCGGCGCAATATCAGCCTCCTTGAAGCCTACCTCGGCACCTGAGACGGGGGAGGTGAAAGGCGAAGCGGATGCATTCACACCGCTTCCAGGGTGGCCACTCGCCATGGAACCTAGTGGAGAGGCGGTGGGCTGCGCCGCGTTTGCACCGCCATACGGGAATGTTGCGCCTGCCGTCATGCCCATCGCAGGCGGTGTACCGCGCGGGCGTAGGCACAGCTGCGGCACAGGTCGATCCGAGTTGATGTAAGGAATGTGCGCCATCATCTGCGCGCAACGTCGGCGCCACGCCTCTTGCTGACTGGCTTCCTCGGCGGCGAAAGCAACTTTGAAATCGCGCTCTTGTGCCTCGCGTGCGGCGCGATCTGCAGGGACGTACTTGAGCCGCCAGCGACGCTTGGATGGATCGGACTCTTCGGCGTTCAGCACTGCCACTGTTTCTAGAATATCCTTGATCGACCGCCGCGCGGCAGATGTTGTGACCAAGGCATTCAAATCGGCCCGCGCAATGCTGCCATCCTCGCTCTGGTAGAAAAGCGCCAAAATCACCTCCCGCAGCGCCGCGACGGATCCGCGGAACTGATCACAGTACCGGCTAACCCATACACCGTGCAGCCACACACCACACGACTTCAACGCCTCCACCAGCTGCGCCTCTGGCACAGTCGCCATCGTCTTTACCATCTCGCTCGACGTGTATGGTACCGCCACGCCTTGAAGTATTGGTAACGTGAGGACGTGGCAGCGCTGAAGCAGCTGACTCGTCTGCTCGGCGACAGACTTTCGGTTGGCGAACCGGTGGATTATCATCGATGGGTGCGCCTCGGCGCCACCGGAAATGCCTCCCGATTGCAGAATTTCCGGAGGAAAGAGGCTATTTTCCACATTGACTGGCTCCAACGCAGCGCTTGGGCCGCCAATGATTCTTTCAAGAGTGGAGGAGCGCAGCCGGGAACGCATTGCCGAGCTCTCGACAGAGTCGGCACGAAAGAACTGTATCTCTTGCGCAGTCTCAGCCTCCTCGTTCAAGACGCGGCTGCGCTGGCGTCGCAACTCACGTTGAATGCGATCTGCGGCGGCAAACCCAGGCATAATGGCAGAGTTTGCTTGGCTGCAAAATGCTTCAGCGACACGGGCGGCACAGATGGATGTTTCTGGAACACTCAACGAAGGGGTAAACTGCTGAATCGTCGAAACAGGAGTGAGATGGATCCCCTCGTGCGTAATGTAGCCCAGTACATAATTCGACTGCGGCGAAAAGGGCTGCGACTGCAGTGTGTAGTTGAATGTGTGGTGCCGCTGAAGCTCCATCTGACTCAACGAATCTGTGACAGATTCCGGCAAGGGCCGAAAGGAGGGTGAGCCAAATGTGTCCAACGAACATTTCATTGTTAGGCGCGAGCCTGGCTGGAGCACCGACAGGCCCTTCCTATGTGCCTGTGCGGCCTCACTTTCGTCACCTAAGGAGCAACTAGTGCTAAACAGCTTCACTTCGGTCGCTTCGTATGGCCGCTGCCTACGGCGCAGCGGGTACTGAAAAATATGAGCCTGGTTAACAAGCGCTGGCGAAGCGTACACATTGAACGAAGCCACAACCTCGTCATCCGCAATGTCAGCAGGGCAAGCACCGAGCTTCATTGCCACTATAGCGTTCTCTCTCGGTATGCCGTCCGAAAAACAAACAAGATGCTTGAGACTCCACCCGGTGACACTTAAAAGAAAAGCATCCTTTTAATTATTATCAGTTTCTTTTCTTGTGATCCTCTACCCAAATATTAGTGAGTGAGAGTAAGTAAAGAAAGCAAGCAGTAAAAATGTAAAGGCTACTTTATGAGAGTGACAACTGCTAATGAGGTGCTATCAGCTACAAAATCAGCTCAAATGGAGATGTTTCTCCTAATCTTATCAACCCCTGACAAATCGCTCATTTTTGAGGAAAGACACGCTGATAAGAGAGAGGGAGAGAGAGGTCCCTTTACTCTTCAGCGGAGAAAAATATTGTCTCAGCCTTCGGAGCACGTCTTTTGGCTGCTTGCCATGCATTTTTCCTTCGTCTCTTTTTTTCTTTCTCGAAGCAAGTGGCACAACAATCACTCTCCTATAGTACAAAAGGCTGAGTTACGATAACGCGTCCTTTTTTTTTCGTGCAGCAACCATCTCCCCCCCAAAACACCAACAAAGCAGTCACCTCAGCTTGCTTTGAGCAAATCGCGTGCTTCACATCATTCACATCGAGACAAAAGCTCAACTCTACCTCACGTTGTGTCTTCACCCTTTTCGAGCCAACATAAGATGGCAAAGGTCGAACTAGTCGCAGCAAGAGCACCTGTTGTTGCATGCAGACATGGAAGAAGAAGCCATGATACGTTTTTCGAATCAGCATATGCAGAATAGGACAGAAACGCTATTCAATGCTAATGGAGTGCATATATATATATATATATATATATATATTCGCCCAAACAGTCGATAGGGGTAGAAAAACAAAAGACACACCAGGAGCATCGCAGAAGAAAACCTTATAAGCATGCGATCGGATCACATTTGGTTTCCTCAGAGCTAACGCGGTGCAGGCACACCGACACCGAACGTGCGTCTTTGTATTTTTTCTGCTTTGTATAGAAGACAAAATCCTTCACTCAGTCATTCTTGGCTTGTGCGTAAATCGCTTTCACAAAGTAAGAGGCAGCAAAGTAACTCACTGTCCCGCCGATCAACGCTAAAAACAGCATAAGGGCGAAGCAATACGAGTAGTATACCACAAACATGTACGTCCCGTGCATCGAGGTCCGGAAAAGATAAAAAAACACTGCGTAAGCAAAAACATATCCTGCGCAAGATGCTCCAAAGCCCATGGACATCCACTTCCAGTAATGATTTTCAGTGGACAAAAGTACAAACGTCGCCACAATCGATACACACGCGGTTACGACGATGTAAAGGAATGTTGTAATGGCTAAAAATCCGTACAGGTGAAAAAGCTTGAATGACCAGATAGAGGGGAAGACAAAGGTAAATTCTATGAACACCGATATGAAAGGAAGCACGCCACTGGCCAACAGCAGGTAGCGAGGTGCTAGGAACTTCCGAGGTGGTCGCGGAATCAGCCTTGGAATTTGATTGACATGCGGAATATTTCTTCTTCGCTCCGTTCGCCGAAATACATAACGGCTGCATAGCACGCCAGTGAGGCACAGCGGATATGCCACGAAGATCCACAAGAGCAGGACAATCATGACACCGTTGAGATAAGGAAGTTGCGATGACCCATAAATTAGCGCGACCGTCGAAGAGGGAACGAACGCGGTCGCGTAAATCACTGGAACCAGAAGGAAAGTAGCATGAAAAGCACGAATCCACTTGGACGCCATGTGCGGCGCCAGAAACCCACACCCCATGAATTGATATCCGGACACGTAGCCAGCAATGCCACTGGTAAAGACGTAGCCAAGGACAGTATAAGTGACCAAGTTGTGGTTCATGGAGATGCGATAATTGGTCATTATGGACAGAAAAATGGCTAATGCTGCCAATAACAGAAGCTGCGTGCCGCACCCAAGGATGGCACAGAAGGTGCTAGTGTGCTGTGGCACCCTGAATACATCCGCGTACAGGCACCTCCACCCTGATTCGTCAATGATGTCATGTCCTTCGAAACGTACCTGCACCTCCCTTTCTGTTTTTGCGTGTTCAGAGCGGAGCGTTCGCGAAAAAATGAGCGTGATGACTGAGACCAGGAAAAGGACAATCAAAGCCGAATTGACAAGGGAGGCGAATCGCGTTCGTGAGCTGACATAGCGAGTGTCAAACACAGTCCAAAATCGATTGGCGTACTCCACGGTTGATGGTCTAAAAGCTACTGAGTATGTAAGGGTGTACGTAGTATCACTTTCGAGCCTTGCCGGCAAGCCCGACTCAAGCGTGACGTTCACAATTTGATTTCTGTTCACACCAATGTGAAATGTGCGATGGAGGAAAATGAAAAATTCCTTGCCATCGGTTTCTTCGCCGATCGAACCCCATACTGGGAGGCCATCAATAGCTAGTTCGTAACGATAGTTTTCGCGGATCATATTGGTCAAGAGCGCTGCTTGATGCACGTTCACCTTGTACTTACACAAGACGGCGCCTTCTATGTTATGGTTGAATCGAATGTCTGTGGGTAAAGTCGAGGCGTGATCACCCGCAAGAAGCTCGCCGAGAGTGAGTGAGCGCTCATTTTCTCGCAATTGACAGCCAGGTATTTCTAAGTGGCGGTATGTCTCGTATGGGTTGGCACGTGGTCCCATTTTGTCAGCAAAGACTTTGATTTCGTCGCCATCTTCGTATGTATGCTTCGAATCGCCGGCAGCTGTTACGGAAAGTGCGCACGCAAGCGCTGCGACAGTTAGCAAAAGGTATAGGTTCATTTCTAAGAAAAAATGAGCTGGGTGCAACAACAAAGAAAAAGATTTCGCTGTGATGCTTGCGCGGTAACAGCAGGCAATTGCATAGTCAAGGGAGAGAGAAAGGGGGATGTAAGGAGGCATAGGGGAAGTAGCTGGCTTCCTTTTTCCCAAGTCGGCCGGTGGAGGCGTTCTGCTTACGTCGCTTGAATTGCTTTAACGCGCTGGTGTTTGTGGCCATGCCTTCGCCTTTCCGGAAAAGGGGCTGGTGCTGGCTTTTTCCTCCTGTTCGGTTGGTGCTGTTGGGCCGGTGGTTTGGTGTGCGCTCTAAAGGTGGGGGCGCTTCTTTTCGGTGGCGGGTGCCCCTGCGTTTCTTTTGAGGGGGGTGCGGGGCCGTTGTCCTCGCTTTGGGCCCCGGGGGGGTTGGTCTTCGCGGGTTTTTTGCCGCTCCTCGTCGCGGCTTCCAGGGGCCTTGCCGGCGGGCGGATGCGGGGGGTGGGGCCGCCGGAGAGGCCGCGGGCCTGGGCGGCGCCGGGGCCCGGGGGCAGGGCCGGCGGCGTGGCGCGCGCCCCACGGGGCGGGGGGGGCCGCGCGCGCCACAGCGCCAGCTAGAACTCAACGAACCCGCCCATGGGAACCGCTTGGAATCTGCTCTCGTCGATTTGGGCGGCCGTGAGCGCCTCGCAAAGAACCTTTGGCGGCTCATCGAGTGCTTCGTCGGCAAGCTCGAAGGTGCCCCAGTGTACGGCGATCGCCTGCTGTATGCGCTGGTCCTGGAAGATCTGCACCGCGTGCTCTGGGTCAACGTGGGCGCGCGCCATGAACCATCGCGGCGAATACGCCCCGATAGGGAGCGCGGCCATATTCATTGCGCCGAAGTGGGCGTAGATACTTGTGGAGACGTCTGGGTTGTACGCTGTGTCACCTGTGAAGAAGTACTTTTTATACCGGTTCCACGTCCGCTGCGCTTTCTCAAGAGCCTTGGCGGTGGGCTGGGTCCCGCTGGGGGCGACGATGGTGGGCTTCGCGTTCGTAGACGCCAGCTGCTGCTGCTGGCCTGGTTGCCAACCGATACACCAGCCGCACCACAGCACCTCATTACTGTCGAAGGCGCTGTGTTTTCCCCAGTGCTGGGCCGGCGTGCAACCCACCCGCACCCCTTTCACATCGCACGCCTCGTACCAGTCCAGCGCGATGATAGACGCGGCCGGCACACCCCACTCTCGGAGGAAGCGGTCCAGCTTCAGTGGCACAACGAACTGGGCATCTGGGAAGCGGGCTGCAATGGCTTGGATGCTATGCTTGTCCATGTGGTCGTAGTGGTTGTGCGAGACGGTGACAATGTGGACTGGCGGGAGCTGCGACACTGTGGCGGCCGGCGGGAACCGGCGGGACGGTCCGACAAACGACAGCGGCGAGGCGCGCTGCGAGAAGATGGGATCGAAGAGGATGTTGATGCCATTGGCTAAGCACAGCAGCTGACTGGAGTGACCAATCCAGTACACTCGGTCCTTGGCCGGCTGCGCCTCGTCGTTGCCCCTGCTTGCTCGCCAGTGGGCCACCGACTCGGCCATGTCACACGGCGCGTACCAGATCTTGCCGAACGCGCCATAGCCTCCTCTCGGCTTCGGGATGCCGTTGTACGCACGAGACAAAATCCACCGTACCACGTCCCCAGCGGGCGCCGTTGACGGCGGCGCTAGACCGAGATTCTTGAAGTGCTTCCCGTCCCTGTCGCGGTTTGACCAGTACGAGCCGATCGCCGCAAGCTTCGCGTATTCAAAGTTTGGCGTTGACTCCATGGGGGCTGCATCAGCGGTACGCACACGCAACCTGTCCGCCGGTGTTGTTACCGGGGGCGGTGGTGTTATGTGCGCACAGAAGTGGAGGCGCGAAAAAAAAAGATAAATTTATGAGAAGGCTGCGTGAAGAGAGAAAAATGAAAAAAAAAAAACGAAAAAAGAACGACGGCGCCCGCGGTGGTAAAGAAGCGTCGATCTCCCCCCACCCGCGTGTTTGTGTGTGTGCTTTGCCGCCGTTGGGCTGTTGCAGCGCGCGGGGAGGACTGGAGGGGAAGCTGTCGGTGGCGCGGAGACGAAAGAGCGCGAGTGAGTACGACTTGGGTGAGAGGAACGGGGGGGGAGGGGGTAGAACGTAAACAATGGCAAAGGGTATCGGGCCACGCCACACGACGCAGCCGTGATGATGATGGCAGTAAGACGCCCGACAGCTTGGCGACGCGTGTCTGAGTGTCTGTGCGTGTGAGTAGGTGCGCCTATACCTTCTCCTTTCTCCGTTGACAACGCTGTTGTTTCATGCACTTGGCTCGCTTGTTTACTACCTTGACAGCTCGGGATAGACTTCTTCGACCATGGAGGAGGGCAGTCGCACAGTCTTGTGGCCATTGTACATGTAGTTGGGCGGTGGCTCGCAGCCGACTACCTCGGTCAGGCTGTACGTCTGAATGGCCGACTCGAAGGCGCCAACGAGGAAGAGAGCACCGAAGGCGGGGTAGACGGCGGCGCAGGAAATTCCACCAACAGCCTCACCATCCTCATCATCGCCCGTCGATGCCTCGTCGTCGCTACCCGCCGTTGCACCTTTGCCCATCTTCGACTTGAGCATGCTCGTCAAGGCGTTGGCGAGTTGCTGCTGCTGCCGCGGCGGCGGCATCTCACTGCCCTCAGAGGAATATGGCTTCAGGGTGAAGCGACGCACGCACCGCAGCAGCACCTCCGGCTCGTCGTACACGTGCCACTCTTTCACGATGCCGTCATCGTAGGAGCACGTGAGAAACACGTCTGGGGCACGCAGCACACAAATTTGCCGCCCGAGGCCGCGATGCACCTGCCGCGTGCTCGTCATCAGCTGCGGCACGTAGGTCTCGGCGACTGTAGCAGAGGAGGCGTCGTTTTCGGGATGGCACGTCCACACGCATACCTTGCCATCTGCGCAGCTGGTCACGAGACGACGGCGTCCGGCGAGCACACGAAGCGCAAAGCAAGCCGTCCCTGGCGTTCGGAGGAAAGCGAGCGGGTACGTGACCGGCACTACGCAGCTGAGCGGCACTCGCAGGTCATTTCTGAGCTCACCGCCTTCAAAGGCAAGTGGCACGACGGTGTCCGCGAGTCGGTCTCCCACTGGGGCACCGCTCCCCGCCCTCGCGCCCAGCCGCACAGCGTTCCCCACCACGCCGATAGCCGCCCCGCCTGTGACCACACGACCGTACTTGGGCTTCCACTTGCTCACCTTGCCGGCGCTGCTGCCGCCGCGCTCGATCGAGCGTGCTATCTCTGACTGCACAATGGATGCCGGCAGTACCCAAACGTGATGGCTGGCGAGGCGTGAAGTGCGGTATTCCACAGTCTTCTCCGAGTCTGCACTGGGGGTGGTGGGGGGCGCGCTGCCTGTGTTGGGGTCAGAACACGACGGTGCCATGCAGCGCAGCAACGCGCAGGGCAACGGCGCCCGGTGCTGCTCGTCCCAGCAGAGCGGGTGATGCGCGGCGAGCGCGTCGGCCGACGCGGACTCCGGACCGCGCCACGGCAAGGCGTCAATGGCCCACACATACACGCCGCCC